>NC_058524.1:180660780-180969480 GCF_904849725.1 Hordeum vulgare subsp. vulgare | reverse complement strand
ATGTGAAAAGTCTTCGGTCTAGATTTGATAATCTTCAGGATCGTTATGATACACTCCTCACTGATCATGAGAAGCTTTCCTATGAATTTCCTCAAAGGAAGGTTGATCTTTTTTTTTGACCGGCTACTGTAGGGAAAACCCCCCACAGCCAAAGGAAGCTTGATCTTGAGAAGCTGAGGATGTCTCATGACGATCTTCGTATGGAAAATGATTCATTACTAGCTCAACAGATCAGCGCTGGTCAAGTTGAATTCATTCCTCCATGTCTTCAATGCATTGAACGCGAAACTGCTAATTCCTCACCAGAATCATCAAATGCTACTATTGCTACAAATTCTTCAACTGCACCTGTTGTGTCTATTTTCTCACTTGAGGAAAACACAAATGTTACTGATGAAAATGTAGGGTTGAAGGAATTGTACGTGACAGGCATATACAAAAGCCTCAAAGGACATCAAACCCTTTGTGATGTGCTCAAAAAGCAGATCTTGAACAGGAACCCGAGGAAAGAAGGAATTGCCTTTGAGAGGAAATTAAATGCTTATGGATCTTATTGGAAACCTAAGCAGTATCCCAAAACCTCATGGGTTGCTGCTACTGCGCCTCCTTTGATCCATATCATCTAACTGGCTTTTCATGTGAATTATCCTATTCCTCAGATGAGTCATTTGACTCCAACTATAAACTGTTCAAAAATCAATCTCGTGACGTATTTGCTCGATATGTTGGAACTAACTGCAGGAATGGCTCTCCCTTGGGGAAAATCTGGGTTCCCAAAAGTTGTCTTGAAAATCTTCAGGTGAATGTCCTCATGACACCACCACTTAAGAATCTGAACCCCAGATCAAATTCCTCAAGAAGACCAAAGTCTTCAAGAGGATCAAAATCCTCAACTGGTCAAAACTATGCTCGTACCCGTGCTAATGCGTCTAACATGCAGGGAAACTACAAGGAATATGAATATGAGCTTTACTCCTCAAATCATTATGTTCATAAATCCTCAAACCAGTTCTCTGCATATTCATATGAGTACTTTAACCCTCCTACTGTTAAGAGAAGTGCATTGGCCTTAATGCCACCTTTCTCATATGGTGCTCGTAGGATGATGAATGCTTTGCCACCCCTTCAGATGTGGATGGTGAAGAAATCGAACTAATCACTTCTGCAGGTCAGGTCTCCAGATGAAAATCATCATCTGAAGAATTTGCTGGAGACCTGAGAAAATGCTTGATAGGACGCAAGCTAATGATTGATGAAATAGAGATATTTCACACGTCCTTATATTTCTGTTATGATGAAATTCTGATCTGATGAAATTAATATCATATTCTTCAAATCTGAAGCATATGAGATGGTAAGCTGTACTAATTCATCTGCAGGATGACAAACCCAAGAATACTGAGTGGGTTCTTGATAGTGGCTGCACACATCACATGACTGGTGATAAAAGCTTACTGATGAATATGCCATTAACTCCATCACCTCTGAAGCAAATCACATATGCTGACAAAGGTAAAAGCAAGGTATTGGGACTTGGAAAAGTGGCTATTTCCAAGGATAGGCATATGGACAAAGTGATGCTTGTTGAATCCCTTGGTTTTAACCTCATGTGTGTCTGAATGCTTTGTGATCTTGATATGATTGTTATCTCTGGTAGATATAGATATCTAGTCATCATGGAATCTGACAGATCCAAAGTCTTCGAAGGTGTAAGAAGAGGGGATTTGTACATTGTTGATTTCTCTACAGGTCCTCAACCAGCCACATGCTTACTAGCAAAAACCTCAGAAGGATGATTGTGGCACCGAAGACTAGGTCATGCAGGCATGAGGAATTTGCACACGCTCACGAAGAAGAAGCATGTCATCGGCATCGAATCAGTCAAATTCCTCAAGGATCATCTCTGCGGTGCTTGTGAATCTGGGAAAATGACCAGATCCAAGCATCCCTCGAAGACTATCATGACCACTACTCGTCCATTCGAATTGCTTCATATGGATCTATTTGGACCTACTCACTATGCTACACTAACCAATGCAGCATCTTTATATGGATTTGTCATAGTTGATGATTATTCCAGATATACTTGGGTGCATATCATAGTGTATAAAACTGAAGTGTAGGAAATCTTCAAACGATTTTCTTCAAGGGCCTCAACGAACTTTGGCATCAAGATAAAACATATCAGGAGTGATAATGGAACCGAGTTCAAAAACACTGGTCTTGATGATTATCTTGATGAACTTGGTGTTACTCACGAATTATCTGCTCCTTATACTCCTCAGCAGAATGGTGTCGTCGAAAGGAAGAACAGGACTCTGGTTGAAATGGCAAGAACTATGCTTGAAGAATATCAGACTCCTCATCGCTTTTGGCCTGAAGCAATCAACACTGCATGCCACATCATCAACAGGGTATATCTTCACAAATTCCTCAAGAAAACCTCATATGAACTCCTCACTGACAAGAAACCCAATGTATGTTATTTCAAAGTCTTCGGTGCAAAATGCTAGATTAGAGATCCTCACCATAGCTCAAAATTTGCACCTAAGGCACATGAAGGTTTTATGCTCGGTTATGGAAAGGACTCGCACACTTACAGAGTCTTCAACAACTATGACAACAAAGTTGTTGAGACCGTAGATGTGCGGTTTGATGAAACTAATGGCTCGCAAAGAGAGCAATTGCCTTCTGATCCAGATAAACTGTCTCCTGAGGAAGCAATAAAGCTCAAACCTATTGAAGACATTGTCCCCACTGAGGAAATTGGTGAAGAAACGATCCCCATCACTGATGAAAATCAAGAAGATGCTCCTGAGGAAATTGCACCAGAACCACTTCCTCAGCCTAGACGAAATCCTCAACCAGCTCATCCAAGGATTGCAAACGGAGTAGAACTTGACAAAATCCTCAACGACATCAACGCGCCAGAGTGGATGTAAGCTATGCAAGACGAATTTCTTCAATTCAAGCTGAATGACGTATGGGAGCTCATCAAACGACCAGATCCTCGCAAGCACAACATCATAGGCACCAAGTGTATTTTCTAAAACAAGCAAGATGAGGACGGTCAAGTGGTGAGGAAAAAGGCACGACTTGTAGCCCAAGGCTACACCCAGGTTGAAGGAATAGATTTTGATGAAACTTTTGCACCTATTGCTAGACTTGAAGCTATTCGAATACTACTTGCTTATGCTAATAATCATAACATCATCTTATATCAAATGGATGTGAAAAGTGCATTCCTCAATGGTAAGCTTGAGGAAGAAGTATATGTTGCTCAGCCCCCAGGTTTTGAGGATCCAAAGAATCCACACAAAGTCTTCAGACTCAAAAAGGCTCTTTATGGTCTCAAGCAAGCCCCTCGGGCATGGTATGATACATTGAAGGAATTCCTCATGAAGAAAGGCTTCAAACCTGGTTCACTCGATCCAACTCTTTTCACTAAATCCTATGATAATGAGCTATTTGTGTGTCAAATATATGTCGATGATATCATATTTGGCTGTACTGACAAACGATACGGTGATGAATTTGCTACATGATGAGTGAAGAATATCAGATGTCCATGATGGGGGAGCTGAAATTCTTCTTAGGTCTTCAAATTCGTCAACAAAGCAATGGAATCTTCATATCACAGGAGAAATACCTCAAGGATGTTCTGAGGAAATTCGACATGTATGAATGCAAAGGTCCCAAGACTCCAATGCCTACCAACGGCCACCACAGCACTGATGAAAATGGTAAAGATTTCGATCAGCAGGTATATCGTTCTATGATTGGTTCTTTATTGTATCTATGTGCATCTAGGCCAGATATAATGCTTAGTGTTTGCATGTGTCCACGTTTTCAAGCAAAACCGAAGGAATCACACCATAAGGCTGTAAAGCATATTCTTCGATGCTTAGCTCACACATCAACACTAGGATTATGGTATCCCAAGGGCTCAAATCTTCATCTGGTGGGGTATTCTGATTCTGACTATGTTGGTGACTGTGTGGATCGCAAGTCAACTTCTGGCACATGCCATTTCCTTGGAAGATCACTAGTTTGCTGGTCCTCAAAGAAGCAGAACTGCGTATCACTCTCCACTGCCGAAGCTGAGTACATTGCTGCTGGTTCATGTTGTGCTCAATTACTATGGATGAAGCAAACCCTCAAGGACTACGGTATCAACATGAAGAATGTGCCTCTCTACTGTGACAATGAGAGTGCTATCAAGATTGCATACAACCCAGTACAACACTCGAAGACCAAGCACATCCAGATTCGTCATCATTTTCTTTGGGACCATGTCCTCAAGGGCAATATCCTCATCGACCATGTGAAGACTGATGATCAACTGGCAGATATCTTCAGTAAGCCCTTGGATGAGAAAAGGTTTTGCAAGTTGCAGCGTGAGTTAAATATCTTAGAATCTTCAAATGTTTTGTAAAAACATGCACACATCCTAACACTTATGCAAAATTGATGACTTAGATGTGCAACACATGATGAATCGATTTTCTTCAACTCATGAAGAATGTCACTCTGAATGTGAAGAAATCAACGAAGAAATTGATTCTCAGGGCCCTACGACAATTGTACGCGGCGTCTGTAATCAACATTCTTATATGGTGGGTCACGCCACCACCCAATGTGAAATTCCTCAAGTTGATTTTCTTCAAATGTTCCATTTCCTCAAAATGTGTTTTTTTTCTTCAAAACAGCTGTTCTTCATTGTGACGAGTTATCACAAAATCTTCAAAAACACTTGATGACTTTCATTTGACTAGATAGACTGTGATTTCAAGTCCTCAACAACATTCACTTATAGCTATTTCTTCAAGTTGATATTTCTGCTAAGTGAATGTGATCGGACCCTACTTTCCCTCTATGCTATACTCATCGAGTCTATTCAATTCTTCATATGCGTTCTACTTGAAACTTTGTTCAAAATCCTCACTGCATCCTTGTGAGCTGATGATTTTGTAACAAAAATCCTCAAATCTTCAAAAATTGTTTCTTTAATGCACAGTAACTGAACCCCACTTCCCACGATCGGATAACCACGATCTCCACTATCTCCACCGCCTTGTTCGGGAACTACACGTGTCCTGCGGAGACGTAGAGGCAGGGGCTGTTTGGTCCGAAATTTTTGCGCCAACAGTAACTGTCTGGCTATAAATATGTCCTTATCCCCCTCAGTAAACTCTTCTTCGCTCCATCACTCTCCTGCTACAGCAAACACCACCGAACCTTAGCGCCATCGCTGGTAGTCTCGTCGCCAGTGAGGAAGAGCTTCACTGCCTCGACTTCTCCGTCGCCGGAACCCCGCCGGAGTCAGACCATCTTCGTCCGCCGCCGCCATAGACGTCCTCTGTCGCCGGGTTAGGGTGCATTGGACACGCGACCGAAGAGCCTCTCTACACAACTTCTCTGTGTTCTTCGTGTGCTCCTTCAAGGGTAAATAAAATCCCATTTTTACCGCAAGTTAGATCTAATCTTTTTACATCTTCTATGTGAAATCTGTTTTTCCTCAAGAACCGATAAGCACTTGATTCCTCAAACAATGTCTATCACCACATCATTGATGAACTATACTAAGCATCTAAGATTTCCACGAGATTCCTCAATTGTGCGAATTTTCGGATCTGTACAACTCTGGAACCCAAGAACAGTATGCTTAGGCAAATTCCTCAACCACTGGTTAAATTCCTCAACTGTCAAACTTTTTCATTTTCTTCAAATCTGAGAACGCATATGACCTCTCCAAATTCCTCGCAACTATACTCTGTTCACAGGTACACACATGTCAGCTGATGAATCTCTCGATTGTCATCACATTAACTCATTTGCAGCATTTATGGAAGAAAATCTTCAAGTCTCATCAGAATCCTCAAGAGTTCAATCTCATCAGGAAAATCCTCAGCTGAAGAAAATGGAGGATGACAGAAAAAAAAGGGAGGAAAGAAACTTGAGCAAAACACAGATGTGGATATCCCTGAGGATATTTACTTGGACTATTGCACACCTGATGAAAATGAGACAATGGCCAAGAGAAAGATACGGCTGCAGAATATAGAATGCCGATGGGCGAAGGAATGGAAGGAATACAGGTTTGTGACTGCCAAGTATGCGAAGAAATTCGCTCTGAAGCCCCCTGGCAGACGGGCCCCACTTGAGGATCATCAAGTAGCACATCCCTCAAGCCTCAAGACCATTGATGACTATCCAGATGAGAAGGAAAAGCATCTGGCTAAGCTCAAGAAGCAGGCAAAAGCTGCAGTGAGGAAATTCAATGAATCCTCAGCTGCTGCTTCAGCTGCTGCCTTAGCTGCTGCTACTTCCTCTGCCGCTGAGACCTCTGGTTCATAAATTCCTCAAATGCAGTCTGTGCCGTTAAAACCAAGGGCTCCAAAGCCTCAAGATAAGTCTGCTCAGGCATCAGTTACAAAACCCTCAGCACCAAAACCATCAGCACCAAAACCATCAGCGCCAAAACCCTCAATGCCAATCTCCTCAGCTCCAAAATCCTCAGCACAACCACCAAAGCCTCAAGAGAAACCAGTATAGAAGCAAGTCATGAAGCCTATGACCGCCAGCTCCAGCTCCTCACTCCCAGCTGCAACCAGCTCGGAGACTAAGTCTTCACCACCTCCTGTGAAGACTCAGGTGTCTGCTGAACGTGCAACTCTGCCAAGCCCGAGCAAAATCATCACCGTCCCGTCTGCATCAGAGGGCAGTGATGAATATGATGATCAAACCCTGCAAGACATCATTAGAAACAAGCAAGAAAGAGTAGCTCAAGGAGCAGGCAGTGCCATTCCTCTGGCCATGGACCCCAAGGTCCTCCTTGACTACATCAACATCTGGTATGAGGACCCAAACACTCCGCTTGATGATTTGAAACTTCCCCCTGGCATTAGCCACATGGTGGCCACTTTCATCAATGAAGCCAAGTGGAAAGAACAGCAAGCCAAGCAGGCCAAACTTGCAAAGCTTAAAAAGGAGAAATTACTCAAGCAGAATCTCCTCAACTTGACTCCTGATGCACTGGTATCAACACAGGCAGAGCTGAAGAAATTGACTGACAAGTACTCGAAGATGTCAGATCGTAAGAGTCTCAAGAGAAATTTCATCAAGCTGGCCACCAAAGCTGTTGATGACTACAACAAGAAGGTTGCACCCCCAGCACCAACTTCTCAACCCTTGATTGAGGAGCCAGCAGACAAATCTCCTCATGATGAGGAAACTCCTCAAGCTGAGGAAGTACACCAAGAAAGCCGTGCAGATGTACCGGCTATTGAAGAAATCATCATGCAAGCTCCAGGTGATGAATTTGCTGCAGCTGATGAGACTGCCCCTGACCCAGCTGCTTCATCAAAGCTAGCTGATGACTCTGTTCCAGCAAGTTCCTCCATACCAGATGAAGAATCTGTCGAGAGAACCCCTTCACCAAAACCTTCAAAGGTGAAGAAGATGACTTCGTCTGCATCAGACGTGAAGAAAACCAGGGCTGCTGAGAAGGAAGCCAAAAAGAGAAAGGCCTCCTCAGCAGAAGAAGAAACCGAGGCCAAGCGTCTCAAAGAACTTGAAGAAACTAATCCTCCGGACCCTGTGCCCTTAAATGTCGCTCCGTCTTATGAAATGGTCATCATTGATGATCAAGTGAAAAAGGCAGATGAGGAAATGAAGGATGCCGCCTCTGAGGAACACACTGACGAAGAAATTCATATAGACGACAGTCCTCAGCACTTCATTCCTCAGAAAGACACTGCTCAAGGATCAGCTGCACCAGCTGATGAAACTACCTCTGCCACCAAGCCAGCTGAGGAAGAACAACATGAAAATCCTCAAGCTGATGAAATTCAACGCTCTGAGCAAAATCCTCAAGATGAGGAACAGGCTGACCCAACTCCTCCAACTGAGCAAGAAGAAGCCATGGCTCAGCCTGATGCACAGCCAGAGCAAGCCCTCAGCCTGACACCCAGCCAGCACCATCTCCTCAGCCTGAAGTACCAGCTGCTGAAATTACTCACCCTAAGGAAAATACTGAGGAAAATGCACCTGACCAAGACAATGCATTCGTTGTGCTCAACCCAGAGACTGCCATTGTTGTCTCCCCTCCTGTTCCTTAGCAAAATCTTCAGCCAGTTCAGCGTCAGCCATTCTCCAAGCGTCCAAAGTTTTAAAAGGAAAATTTCTTTGAAGAACGCATGTACTTCATTGGAGAGAACCCCTATGACAAGCCTCAAATGAGGCATCTGAAGTTTTGGACTAGGACACAGATGAATTACTATGCCTCTGTGCTATGTGGACGAAACAAGATATTCCAGCACAGGCATATTGCTCACGTTGAACTTGAAGCTATACCGTGCCTCGAGCTAGTCCTTAGTGTACTCTATGATGCTGGTTTACTACCAATTTGCTCCGACATCTCTGACTGGAACAGCGAGCTAATTCTTAAGTTCTATGCCACTCTTCACATAACCGGCAACCCTGAAGACATTAACACTTGGATGTTTGATTGGATGACACAAAACACTCACTACAGGGCTCCTGCTACTGAACTCCTCCGTGAACTGCCTGTACTAATTCCCTCAGATGAGGCTGTGAAGCTTTATGGTGAGCGTGAGCTGCCCAATGGGACGATGGACGTCCTCATGAAGCCTTTGGCTGAAGGAAAACCTCCGAGAACAATCTTCCTCGTCCACGAGCTCAAGTACACACCCAGATCTGTTTACAGAATCCTCTGCAGTGTGCTCGCGCCGATCAAAGGCCATGATGATGAAGAAGATGTCGTAGGCCTCATGAAGAATATCCTCTTCAACATCATTCATGGTATTCCTATCAACATCCATGATTTATTCTTGAGGACTTTGGCCGACAATGCTATGTGTCATTTTGATCACAAAATATATGCCCCATGGATCATGAGATTCATCACGACAAAGACAGGCATCAACTTCCATGCTGATTTCCAAAACCATGTTGGTTATATGCCTCCTATCCGGGTCAACAAGAAGACTTTCGAGCCCATTGAAGGAAAAGGCAAATAAGTGATTGAAGAAGGCAGTAGGCCCCTTGATGGCCAGATCACAGAGCCAGAAGCTTATTCTTCATGGGATGATACTGAGACTCGTCTGGCAAGCCCCGTTCCTCCTCGCGTGATGAATACAAGAGACCTCCTCCTAAGTCTTGACCAGAAGGTGGATCGCAATCACAAGTGGGTCAAACGCCAGTTTGGCACCATTGTGAAAACCCTCACTGAAACACAGAACTCTGTGAAGCTCAACCATCATTACCTGCATGAGGTTTTTGATCGCACCTGGGCTACACTTGCACCTAAGCTTGAAGAAATGGACTTTGAGCGAGACTTTGAATGGTCGTGGCCTCCCAAGAAGAAGTTCAGGCCTATTCCAGTTCCATACCTTGAAGACAACTCCTTTTCTTCATTCCGCACTGCTGAAACTGATGAAGAACAGCTCGAACCTGCTACCGGTCCAAGGAAGAAGACTACTCCTAAGAAGCATCAAGACTCTTCCTCAACCGCCAAGAAGTGAAGTCTTCACGGGCGTTAGTCGTCAGTTTGTCCCTTTTTGTCACTTGATGACAAAGGGGGAGAAACTTGAGAGTTAGTCTTCAAGCGGGATATTTTTGGGGTTTATGAACTATATTTAAGTTACAAACTCTTGGCTCTTCTGAAGTTTTTATCTAATGAGTTGTAACTTAAGCCTGATGGTACTCTGACGCTTTTGAACGTTTTTCTTTGCATGCTTATTCCTCAAGTTTTAATGCATGCATGCTGGAATTCGTCAGATACCATTTTTCATCATGCATTTTCATTTTCTTCATATGATATGTTACATGTATGCATGATTTACAAGACTCAGGGGGAGATCTCCCATGATATAAATCATCAATGTGCATTTGCCGTGAAAAGAAAAATCCTCAAGATATGCACATCTTCAGGGGGAGTCTCTCTGAATCTTGATTTCAAATTCCTCAAATGAGTATTTACACTTCATATTTTTGATCCCTGTTGAAGACTTAACCTAATTGTCATCAACCACCAAAAAGGGGGAGATTGTAAGTGCATCTAGTGCCCCTTAGTGATTTTGGTGGTTTGAAGACTTATAGGTTAGGTATCTAATATGTTTATGAGTGTACACAGGATCTATAAGTCATTGAGGAGTTTGATATATTTGAAGAATACCGACCCCTAAAAATGTATATCTTCGGTTGAAGAAATTGGTCTGAAGCTGAAGAAATGAATCGCGAGGAATCTGCGATGAAATTGATATTCCTCATGAAGATACTGAAATTGAGGAATTCGGTGTGTCCTGAAGAAAATCACTTTGAAGAATTTGAAGCATGAAGATTTACTCTTTCTGTTTTATTTTCTTCACATTTGAGTAATAGGAACACCGTACTGTTAAAGGGGGTCGAAGTTACACTTTGGAATGAATTTCCTCATGATGCTCAACCCAAGCCTAATCCTACCAAAAGCCTCAAGTGAGGAATACGAGTGACATGAGGACTCTCACAGTTGAGGGTTCCTACCATTTCGATAGTCACGCCAAGTCATTGGTCTTATCCACTCCAACGGTCATATTATTTAAGGGCATTAGTGTCAAATAATGTCGGGATGCTCCCAGGCTATAAATAGCCACCCCCCACAACCATTAGCTGGTTGGCTGCTCCGTTAGAAACTGACACTTGTCATAAGAGCAACCCAATTCCTTAGAGTCTTCGAGAGTAATTCATCAGTGAGGAAATACACCATATACTGAAACCACAAACCAAACCTAGTCATTGAGCATCACTAAAGAAGTTGTTCCTGTGTGGGACTGAAGCATGTTACCTTTGAGGAATGTGCATCCTCCAGACGGTTAGGCGTCATGGTATAGAGCTTTCCAGCAGTCAATTGTGGATCGCTGGGTGACCAAGTTTGTGAGGGTTTAGAAGTCTGCCCTGAAGACTTACCACGAGTGTTGGGCGAGGACTGTGTGTTCTTAGCCCAAGGAGAACACGGTAGGGACTGTGTGTCCTTTGGTTTAAATACCAAGCCGCTCCAAACCAGATGTACGAGTGTCATAGCAGTTGGAACTGGGTCATCAACGACTGTCTTCACTGAGAAACGGGTTCTAATTCCTTAACTCCTTACTTTCCTCGTATTATGTGTTGATGACTTTCACTATGACTGTTTGAAGAATTTGCTGAAGACTTTCTCTGAATTTCCTCAACCCCAAATTCTTCTCGTCAGTTAATCCTCATCTGTATTCTGCGTGCCTGCTCATAGTGCAATCTGTTTTCACATTCCTCACTCCGAAAAACTGTTGTTGTGAAACTTCACATTTCTGATCCTTTACTGTTTCCGCTGTAAGTTAGTCATCAGTGAGAAATTTCCTCAGAAAGAATTTCCTTAGTGATGAAATTCTAAAAATCTCCTATTCACCCCCCTCTAGTCGATATAACGCACTTTCACTTCTTCGTCTAGATTAGTTCGATAGAGCTCGGCAAAGCACTACTGGATTAGTTCACCACCACCGCCACCAAGCACTCGTGCTGCTGGAGAACTCATCTACCCATCCTCCCCCTCTTCCTGGATCAAGAAGGTCGAGATCGTCACCGAGCTATACGTGTGCTGAACGCGGAGGTGTCGTCCGTTCAGCGCTAGATCGTGATTGGATCGCCGGATTGCATGCGATGTGGATCGTGAAGACGTTCGACTACATCAACCGCATTTCTTAATGTTTTCCGCTTAGAGATCTACAAGGGTATATGCATACGATCTCTCCTCTCGTAGATGGTCATCACCATGGATAGATCTTGTATGTGCGTAGGAAAGTTTTTTGTTTCCCATGCAACGTTCCCAACAATATATTCATCACGTAATCAAGTTTGTCAATTTTATTACGTCCATGCAACCTTCATGCTAATAGGTGAAGATAGATCCTAATCCCACCCGTGTATGTGTAGATTGGGTTCGTTTTCCCATGCCCTGCTCTGGATCCGATGCAGAGTTTCGACAGCACCTCCCTGCTGTTCTCTGGGTACACGTCTCGACATTAAATAGGGAGGACGTGTACCCAGAGAACAACAGGGAGGCACTGATGAAATTCTGCATCGGCTCTGGAGCAGAGCATGGGAAAACAAACCCAATCTACGCATACTCAGGATGTCCATTGATAAAGTTGGCCAATTCGAAAGAATCACGATTATAAATATGTGAGTGGATGCATATTTATAACTGTAACCCTTTTGAATGGGACACGCATACTGGTCACGCATACTAATTATTAAATCTACCTATAGAGAGGAAGTATCATCGGCATGAAGACCGGAAGAGAGCAAATGAAGGGGGGAGGAGGAGATGCCAATTGTGCTCACCCACGAACGCAGCGGAGCTCCTCGAACACACGGGGAGATCGTCGAACACCAGACGCTCGCAGCAATGAAACAACTGCACATTTAAATCCACCCGATCAACACGAAAGAATCACGATAAAAAAACTTCGAGTTCTTTTCTGAGATTGTGGTTTGAGATTATGGGACAAGTTGTATGCTGAAATATCGGTAACGGCCCTGAACAAAAATTGGATGCTGAATTTGTAACACTTAGATGTTTTGAATTTTCTCCAGCTAAAACACCTATCCATTAGCACATAGCAGCAGAAAAAATATTTTTTAGCAATTTATCTATCTAACTACTCATACCAAAGAAGTGTACAATGTACACAGGAATACATCTGTTTATCCATCAATTGTTCATTGTACATACAAACACATCCATCTATCCTCTGTTGTTTTTTCTATGTACAAATATTGAATGGCATGACAAATATACAGAGAATACATCCATCTATGCATCCATTCACTAGTCTATCCATCCCTTCAGCAACCCACCCATCCATCAATTTATTATGTGAACTACGAATAGAGAAACAGAGGAGAGAAGACAAAGAGGACAGGAGAGCTCACCTAAGAAAACTCCAGCGTGGAGGCATTCGACGGCGTGGGGCATAGAGGAGGAGCGGCCGGGGTAGACGAGTGGAGCAGGAGAGGAGCGGACGGGGCGGGGTGGAGGAGCGGCTGGGGTAGAGGAGCATCCCGGATGGAGGAGCGGACGGGGCAGTGCGGCACGGTCACGACGGCGTCCCTGGAGTGGGGAGGTTTCTTTTGTGAGAAAGATCAGACGGGTCTCAAATCTTTTGTTTGTGGGACTAGGGAAAATCTTTGTCGTCTCCTTTCAGTCTTTGCAGTCCGCTAGTGGATGACATTTGTGCCGTTCGCCTAACCTAACACCACCGCGCTCTAGTGGGGCCCAAATGGGCTCTTTGGTGTCTACTATTTGTCTCCTTGCTGTCCACCTGCCTTTGCCATCTGCTTTCTAGGATATTTGTCGTTCGCTAGATGATGGCAAAGAAAGGACTAACGACAAAACCAATATTTTCCATCAGGCCTTTCCTTCCTGTGTGCTTTTTGCAAACAGATGACATACACCATTTGTGTCGTCCGCTAGAAAACGACAAAGAATTGACTGATGGAAAATTCTCTGATTCTTGTAGTGGTGGGGCCACTTACAGTGGGCGCTCCTGGTCCACTGGTCAGGTTTGACTAGCTAGCCGCATCTTCTTCTTGCCACGGAAAATTGTAATAGAGCTCTAATGCTCCTCGCCTACAAATAGCGGCGCCTCTCGGGATGCTGAACATGGAAACAAGCTTAGGGAGCCGTGAAGAACATAATGAGGTGCGCCACGACTATTGGGACGAACTAACTCATTGAAGATGACGTCCACAGCGGTCGTCAGCGTCGGTCCGAGTTGGTTAGCTTTCTCGAGGCCTCTACTTGGGTAATTGGAAGTGAGGATCAAACTGTGGCTTGGCGAGGGTTGCTCTGATACAAATGATTCGTGAAGGGCGGCTCCAATAGCGTTGAATTGTACCACAGGGGACGACGGTTGTCTCGGCCGGAGGGGAGGGGGACACTAGCTCCCATCAAATCAATGCTAGGTGGAACTCTTTACGGTTGCAGGAAGGTCTATGTAGTGCACTGAGAGCTTGGGGCCCTATTTAGAGCGCCGAGGAGGTCGGTTCGTCGATGCTGTAGATAAGCATGCGCCTGACCGCGTCAGTAGCTAAGGGAAAACTAGGGAAGCTTGGGAAGGCGACAGGGGCTAGCGGATGATCGGAGATTGTTCCAAGGGCGAGTTGGCTAGCGGGGAGAGACTAGGCGGTGCCGACCATGGTAGGTGTGAGCGCGGACACTCGCATGCCGCCAAACGGCTACAACGGTGGTGCTGCAGGGAGCCAGGGGTAGTCGGGTGATGCTAGCGGGCTAGAAAGGGGGCGACACATCTCTGCGAGCAAGGGAAAGGCTAGGGGTGCTGGGTAGGTGGGGCATGGCAGCTCGATGCTGCTGCGTGTGATCCACACGCTCTGGACACCGATGTCTACTACACAACTTTATTCTTGAAGATTTTGTTGGGCCTCCAAGTGCAGAGTTTTGTAGGACAACAGAAATTTTCCCTCAAGTGGGTGATCTAAGGTTTATAAATCCATGGGAGGTGTAGGATGAAGATCTTCTATCTCAAGAAACCCTGCAATAAAATACAAAAAATCTCTTGTGTCCCAAACACACCCAATACAATGGAAAATTGTATAGGTGCACTAGTTCGGCGAAGAGATGGTGATACAATTGTAGTAAGCATAGTAGACCATAGGTTATTGTAATTCGAAAATATAAAAATAACAAGTCAACGAGTGTAGAACAGTGAGAAAAATGTTGTATAAATGCTTGGTAATAATGCCTAGGGTTTATACTTTCACTAGTGCAATCTCTCAACAATGCTAACATAGTACAATCATATGATCATCCTTCAACGTTCAACAAAGAATGACTCCAAAGTTTCAAACTAGTGGAGAATAATAAGATGAATTGGTGTACGTAGTAGAACAACCTCAATGTTATTCTTTCTGATTAATCTTTTGAGCTATTCCTATAAGTGTCACAAACAGCCCAAGAGTTCGTACTAGAATAACACCTCTGATACATATCAATCAACCCTAATGTCACCTAGATACTGCAATGTCACCTTAAATATCTGTGGGTAAATTATGCATCAAACAATTTCCGATCTATCATATTTAATTCAACACAAATAACTTCAAGGATCACCCCAAGATTTCTATCGTAGAACATATGAAAACATGCAATCAACCCCTATGCATAGATCCCCAAGGTCACCGGAATCCACAAGTTGATGCCATAACATATATCAAGTGAATTAGTTGAATACCCCAATGTCACTACGGGTATCCGCATGCAAGACATACATCAAGTGTTCTCAAACCAAAATATTCAATCCAACATAAGGATATTTTAAAGGGAAAGATTTAATTCATTAAAGCAAGGTAGCAAGGGAATAACATCATATCATTCAACTAGATTAACAAGGCCCATGATACATCAAGATCGTGCCATCTCAAGAACACGAGAGAGAGAGAGAGAGAGAGAGATTGAACACATAGCTACTGGTTCATACCCTCGGCCCCAAGGGTGAACTACTGGCTCCTCATCATGGCCTCTGCCGAGATGATGAAGATGGCCACCAGAGATAATTTCCCCTCTCTGATAGGGTACTCGAAAGGTTCCAGATGGGTTTTTCTTGGATATAGAGAGTTATAGCGGTGGAGCAGAAGTTCTCTCTTTATTTCTGGGGTTCCTGGTACATATAGGATTTTTCAGCGTTGGAATCACGCCAAACGGAGCCATGTTGCCCCCCCAAGCTATTAGGGCGTGACCTAGGGTGCGCCTTGTTGTCCTGTGGCCATATATACGTGGTTCCCACCGGTGTTTCTTCGCTCCAATATTTCTTATTTCCTCCAGAAAAAAATATAAAAAAGTTTTGGCCGATTCTGAGAACTTCTATTTTCTGTACAAAAACAACGCTATGGTAATTCTGCTGAAAACAACGCTAGTCTAGGTTAGTTCTAAATAAATCGTATAAAGTGCATCAAATCCATATAAAAGTATTGTAAACATAGGCCAACATGGCATGAATACTTCATAAATTATCGATACGTTGGAGATGTATAAGCTCCCCAAGCTTAATTCCTACCCGTCCTCGAGTAGGTAAAAGATAAAAGAAATAATTTATGAAGTGTGAATGCTAGCATAGTATATACATTTTATGAATGATAATTCCAATCACTTCTTCTAGCATCATAACCAGCAACTTTTTCATAAAAATCATCATGTTTGAGTACCAATCAATTCACATGTCATGGTTGAAACAATGCATCTTCTTGAAACTTAACAACCCATATTCTTAGTCACCAAACAACTTCAATGCATCATCAAGTTCAATTAAGAGCTCCACATACTCAATTATCATATAGTGTTCTATGATTGCTAATACTCAAAGCATATTTTGAGAACAAATAACATCCATTGAACATAGTGAAATATAGGGGCTTAATGTTTTGCCTCCCAACATATTTATCATAAAGATAATTGTCAAAAATAATGAATCGCAATCAAATATATTTGAGTGGATATATATATCTTTGGATCTTTCCCGACCACACGATGCTTTCCAACTAATAGATTGAGGCTGTAATAAGAAGTTGACTCAACATAAAAAGTAAGTAACATGGAAGTAAATAGTTTGTCCCTTTGCACATAGAAGCGGGGATTTGCACACGTGCCAGAGGTCATTGTTTTAAAATAGATATGAATATGTAATTTTGGGTGGCGTGCCTTTCCTGTCAACTTCACAACAAAGTTTTCAATATCTTCCATGCTAATCACATTATCGGCGGTTCCCAAATAAAATTGAAATTTTACTCCCTCTCCACCATTCAAACACATTCCAGGGCTAGCCGTATCCACGGGTGCCTCCAAACAATCAACATCAGCTATTTATTTTTCTATTATGAAGGACTGGGCATACTTTTTACCAGCCTCTCTCGTGCAATGAGCAGTAAATAAACACTCGTCTTGAGAATAAATAGATTAGCATGTTAGGTAATTACCGCCACGTCGCGCCATGAGCGGTACGGGCACATAAATCGGATGTTTATTTGAATGTTTAGAGGTGGCACATGAAAATTTACTTGGAATGGCAGTGAAATACCATATATAAGTAGGCATGGTGTACTCTCATGGAAGCATCTTGGTTCAAGGATTTGGATGCACAAGTAGTATCTCTACTAAGTACGAATTATTGGCTAGGAAAAGGTTCTAAACAAGCACCACATGTTGGAGGATCCAAAACAATATAACTTTTATGAAAATATACTTGAACATAAACATTATGTTGCCTTCCTTGTCCAACTTTAACTATTTCATCAAGTTTGAAAATAATTAATTGGTATTCACAATCATAAAAGATGTCCATGATAATATATTTGTATGTGAAAGTTCTCTTTCTTATACTAATAATTAATGAATTGCTCATATGACCAATACATTGATTGTCAAACTTCAATAGATAGTACCTTTTAAACAAAATGTGAAACTATTACAAGACATAAATCACACTGATAATTTCATATTGATGATATTTCATTCATTCACAATTTACTCTTAGGATATAAGTGAAGCACAACGGCATACAATGAAACTACTCTTAATAGATATAAGTGAAGATCAATGAGTAGTCAAACAATTAGGTAGCTATGTGAGGACTCTCCCTCAACAAATATTTTCAGATCTAAGTATTTTATTCATATAGATAACTAAATAAAAATTCAATCCAAGAATAGCACATATCATGTGGACAAATAAGAACTTAGGATCAACATAGGCTAACTGATAGTTGTTGTCAATGGGAGGTGGGATGCGTAGTATGCCCAAGCTTAGATGCTTTAGATTTTTTGTAATATTTTACTTGGGTGCCTTGGACATCCCCAAGAATGACATTTTATATCTCGTTCAATCCTCTCATATCCCAGTTTCACCTAAGTCTCAAAAACTTCATCCACACAAAACTTGAAAAAACCTCGTGAGATAGGTTAGTTCACATAAAAGTAAATCAACACTTCATGTACTGCCAAGACAAGTTGAATAATAATTTTCAAACATTATGTACTTTATAATATCATTTCCACAATTTATATCTACCAATATAAGCCAACAAAAAACTAGGATAAGTAGATAACAAAACTATGACATCAATTTGGCCAAACAGAACAGTCTGTAGCAATATATTAAACAATGTACTTCTGTAAATCTAAGAATGATGAAAATGTAGGAAATGATAAATAATTTGTATGATATACTTTGTCAAAAAGTCAGGAACTTTCCACGTTCCAGTAAAATATCATAATTCAAATACTACAAAACAAGTTTCTGATTTTGTACAACACACATCACACATGCAATTCAAGCATTCTAAAGGCAATTCTTGGAACCTTTTTATTAAGAACAAGTTTATAAATAAAATATAACATATAAAGCAAAATAAAATAACACTCCAAGCAAAACACATACCACGTGATGAATGAAAATATAGCTCCAAGTAAGATATACCGGTAATGTTGGAGACGTAAGAGGGGATGCCTTCCAGGGCATCCCCAAGCTTGGACGCTTGATTATTACTTGGATATTACCTTGGGGCTGCCTTGGGAATCCCCAATATTAGGTTCTTGCTGATTCTTATTCACCTCATACCGATATCTCACCCAAAACATGAAAACTTCAATCACACAAAACATAACGGAACTTTGTGAGATGGGTTGGTGTAAGAAAGATACATAATTCACTTAGCGGCTATGATGAAAAGATTCATAATTGTTCTCACATGATACCTACTGTATCATATCATCCCCATAATTTATATCACCAAATATAAGCTATGGAAACATTAAAACAAGCAAACTATGCATGCAAAACAGAATCTATCAAAAATAGAACAGTCTCTGAAGATCTGAATGGACACCATACTTCCCTGAGTCTAAAAATTCTGAAAAATGGGGACAACGCATATAATTTGCATGGAAATGTTTCCAGAAAAATCATATAATTTATATACTGGACACAAAAGTTATGTTTTTGCATAGAATCAAACAAACAAGTATCCACACTGTCCCAAATGTTTTACTTGGTGATTTATTGAAATAGAAGACACAAAACATGATTAATATACATTATATTAATCATGTGAACACACAAAAATAGTAAGTATAAATATTGGGTTGTCTCCCAACTAGTCCTTTTCTCCAATGCCTTTTAGCTAGGCATAATGATTTCAATGATGCTCACGTAAAAGTAATGAACTAAAACATACTGGGAGCATCATGGAGCATATGACATGCACATTTAAGTCTAACCCTCTGTCGGGACCCCGATCCTGAGTCATAAGAACCTAGCCTGTAACACATCACATCACTTTGCGGCCTCACGCACAGTAAACTCCACGGCTGCCACCTTACCTTGGCCGGGACCGTTTGCGTCTTTTGGCTCACGTATATGAATATGTTGCTAGAGTTCAAACGACAAAGAACCCTGGTTGACATGACTAGTTATAAACCCAAGCGGTACATCCATACACGGACAGGCATACATAACCCAGCAAGGCAGGTGTCGATCAACAGCGTGTGTAGATGAGACGTAGCAAGCTACAAGGACTCCATTACACCGCGTGACATTTCCCCGAGGGGACAGACACAGCAGCAAAGAAGGATACACGCCGGTCAATCAATGTGTCTAGTGCAGTAGCAAGCTACCAGGGCTCGATAGAAGCACAAAGAGGCATTTCCCTGTAAAGAGTACCACTAAAGGCACACAACTAGGTGTCGAATCCCGCACATATAATGCATTTCATAACATACACACAATATGCATGATATGTGTAGATACAACATGGCATCACAACATAACTCTATGACTCAAGCTTTTATTAAGGACTCATAAGAATCAACATAGTGTGTTATTACAAACAGGGGTCCCGTGACCCGACACTCAAGTCACACAAACAACAAGCGGAAGCAAATCATGTCTGGGTACAGACATCTACTAAAAGTGGCTCGAAGAGCCTGAAAAGCTACTACGACCCTACCAAAGGAGCCAGACCTCTGTCTAGGATACCCAAGCTATTCCGGTCAACATCGAACACATCGCATAGAAACCTTTAATCAGACTAAATCTTCTCTGCAAAACATAAATAAAGCAACCATGAGTACAAAGGTACTCAGCAAGACTTACATCAGAACTATCTACATATGCATCATGTTTCAATGGAAGATTCGTGGGGTTTGATTGCAGCAAGCCAGCTTTGACTCTTGGCTAACCTGTACTACGACTACAAGTTCTTTCTTTGAGGTGGGATAGCGCACACCAGTCCACATATTCACCAATTCAATACACCACTATGGATCCACTCTCGTCTCCCTACGAGAAGGCCTTCCATAGCACTCACACTTATCTTGCATGTTTTAGAGTATCCATTTAAGTTGTCTATGTACCACGTAATGCTTCCAAGTAGTCCATATCCGAGGACGAGGCTATTCAAACAGATTGATTCACCCTGCAGGGGTATACTTCTTCACAGACGCTCCCACCACTTATCACCATGTGCACGTCATGCATCTTGGCAACCTTCAAGCGAAAGCACTGGTGTGGGTGTTGGCCACGACCGTTAACCACACAAGACCCTAGTCCAGGTTTATCGCCTATTTGAGACTGAACCCGCAAGGAAGTCCGGCCGTGGTTTCCTCTACGGCCCCAAATGATGTGCTCAGGGTTCCCAAGCCCACCATATGGGTGCCACTTGGTACACCGTGCCACTGTGTATCTATCGAAGAGAAGCCTACCCTGTCGGGCAGAGCTAAACACGGCTGCCAACAATTTTCCTACAAACACGAGAAACTAGTTGCAACTCCTGGACAGAGATCTAGGTGATTAATAAGCCAAGAGGGTCAATTATAAGTATCCTAATGTGTGGTAGTATCTTGTCTTACATAACATACACAGAACTCAGTTCTTAGGGACGGTACCAATGAGACAACCCGCCATTTACTCCTACATGGCCTCTCATCGCTACCTTTACCAAATCAGATTCACACCTTTACTCTCACACTGTAGGACATGAACACAACCATTCTGATTCATCATCCAGATGGTTCAGACCCGACAGAACTCTAGGCATAGCAGGCATTGTAATCAAGCATGGATGAGTAAGCACAACAAAGGCTCAAATAGTTGCTACTCATGCTAAGTGGTTTCAACTATTTACTGTGGCAAAATCAGGTCATGCACAGGAATGGTTCAGCTACTGAGAATAAGTAACAGTTGACTCGATGTTGTCCTAATGTAGTAAAAGAGAGAAGGAGCGAGAGAGTGGGTTTATTTCAATATGCTCAAGGGGGTTTGCTTGCCTGACACGTCTGAAGATAGCAATGAGTCTTCATCAATGTCAGCGATCACATGTCGGAACCATCGTCTACCGAGAGGAAACAGTACCGATAAACAGGAAAGAACAATAGTTACTTCAAAGAAATGCAACACTATGATGCATGATCAAGAAATGGAAATGGAATGTGACAGGGCCAATATAGCTACCATTTCTTAGGTTGAAGCTGGGTTTGAATCAGGATTCAAACATCACTTCAACAAGGTATTTTCCGGATACCCTTTTAATTGATTCGACCCAATGCTCATGCATGATTTGTTTTTTAACATGCATGAAGATGGTATTTTGAGGTATTGATTTTCCTTGATCAATGTTTGGTCATATCAATTGAAGGGGAATTCAAATAGGTATCAAATTCCATCTCCAAACTAATTATTATATTTATCCTATTCACCATTTTGCCTATTTGGTGATGTTAACTTTTTCAAACATGCATGAAAATGCCATAATCAGATTCTTTGGATTTTTCTGATCATTTTTCATATACAAATTATTTCCATCTGAGTTATATTTTATTTTCTATGATTTTTTGAAGTTTTGCTATTATTTTGGAATTTTACTGAATTGTTTTAATCTAGAAAATCAAATACTGCATCATGCTGATGTCATCCAGTCAACCGCGACTGATCCAGGTCAAACCTGACCGTGGGACCCATGTGTCATTGACTCAACCTTTAAACGAAGTTAATTAGTTAACCTGCGGTTATTAAGGGCTCTGGGCCCACCTGTCATGGACCCAGGAGGTGGTTAGGCTTATCAGGAGGGGTGATGGCCGGTGGCTCATCGCTGGCGACCACCTAAGACGGTGGAGACTCACTGGAATGGCCATCCGGCATCGGCTGAAGGTGTTGAAAGCATCAGGGAAAAGCCCACGCTTAGCCGCATCCATCCCGATCGGTTTGGGGCGCTGGGGTGGCCGGAGCTGGCGGCAGCGACGACAGAGGTGGCGGCCGGAGCTAGGCCAGGTGGGGCTCGTGCTAGAGGGCAGGAACGGAGGGGGAGAGCACATGAGGAGGAGCAGGAGCTCACAACGGTTCCAAAGGAGGCAACAGCGACGGAGGAGGAGCTCGGGGCAGGGGGAATCGGCCTCGAGGTTGCCGGCGGCCGAAGATGGGGAGGGAGCTCGCGCTCGTCGTATCTGGGCCCTGCGGTCCGATTCCTTCGGCGGTGAGGTTGAGGGCGATGCGGCAGAGCTACCGGGGAGCTTTGGAGGACTTCGGGTGGTCGGAGGTGTCGGTGAGCTCGAGCCGAGCTCGGCCATGGCGAGAGGAAAAAGAGTAGAGGGGGAGAGATAAGGGAGAGAGGGAGAGAGGCTCGGGGGAGGAAGAGAAGAGAGGCACAGCGGGTTTGTTGGCGCGGAGGAGGCGAGGAGAGGCTGCCACGACGAGCAGGAGGTGGCGCGGCCAGCCCCGTGCTCATCTTCTCCTCTACCTACTCGTAGGAGGAGGAAGATGACAGGGGAGCCCCTGGTGGGCTGGGCCTCCTGGGGGCGACAGGTAAATTCTCTCTCTCTCTTTTCCTATTTTTGTTTTATTTCTTTCTGGCATTTAGATTTAGGTTTAAAACAAAATGTTTAAATATTTTATAAAACCCTAAATTAGTTTATGTGACAGAGATAAAGATAATCAATTCCACATAATAGTTTCAACATTTTTGAAACTTTTATTTTAAAAGAAAACAAAATAACTCCATTCCAAACAATTATTTGATCAAATCAAAAATCCTTTTCAAAATGTTCTAGTGACTTAAAATTTTAGTTTGACAAATTTATTCCCTGTCACTATTTTCCCAAATATTTGGAGCATTTTCCTAGTTCCTTTTAAGGTATTAATTTTTATTGCCTTGTTGCCAGATTTTCAAATCATTGGGGTTTTGATCACTTCCTATTTTAAACATCAAAGTTTTATAATGCATGCATGAATGCTTGGCAAACAAATGAAAGCTAGGGCTGTGACAACTCACCCCCACTAAACAAGAATCTCGTCCCGAGATTCAGGCGTAGTTGGGAAGAGGAAGAGGGGCACTAGACTATCAGAATCTTCACGATCCATTTGCTCCTCTCGAGGATATTGAGTCATGGCATCATGTTGATCTTGACATCTTTGTCTTTGAGGTCTTCATCTAGCTCGACAACAAAAGAACAGGAAGACTCTACAAGATTCGATCTCCTCAAAGATCGAGCAACTCAAGATCAACTCATAGAATGAGACATAGGAACGTCCCTTGAGCTGAGACACAACACTCATGATGGAAACAAGGAAGTGAGGCATAAGATAAAGGTTCAATTGGTAGGCAGCAAATCCATGCTTCAAACAGATGATGATGAGGTTTCGAAGTAGCGAGGATTAAGTTAACCATCATACCATAACGGGGCACCGTAGGAGGGTGACTCATAGAGTTATTCCCTTAAGTGGCAAAAAGAATTACTTTTGATCCAAAGAACATTGAAACTCTTCATACCAGAGTAAGGCGAGTCACAAATGATTGTTGGAGGAATTTGAAAGAATGGCATACTCAATTGGAAAGAAACTAGAGTTATAGAACAACTCGGCGAACGGAAGGCACATTCCAAGTATTACCAAGGATATAACCTAGTGTGTGAGCATTCTCTCAAGAACTTGAGCATTTCCATATTCATCAAAGTTTTACCAACATCCGTGCAAAGATCTTGGTGACACAACATACTACCATGATGAACAGTGATGGAGGATGCAGATACAAAGGAAGACAACACTTCCTCAGATTTCACCTTAGCTGTGCCAAGGGAACAAAATCTGGTTGATCGACCGAGAGACATTTAGCACTCCGCTTCTAATGTTCTCCTTGATGTACTAGCACAACCCAATTATAGGTCATGCTTTATATCTAGCACATCAAATATAGGTCGGACTTCGGGCTCAAAGGGAATCCATGAGGAACAACTTATAAAATAGGTCATACAAAAACCTCACGGAAAATGGCTAAGATTGCTGATACAAGACATAATATCAAATCTTCCGGCTAGGTGTGTTAGCCACAACATCACTTTACCGGGTTACATAGAGACCAATATTATAATTCTTGGGGAAAGTTCCAACCATTTTAACTGCCTGAGATTCAGCTCTGGTTGGTGACACGATGCTTCACACTCAGCATGTCCGAAAAGAAAGTTTGCAACACAAATCGACGAGATAACATTGCGTGATTCTCAGGAAATGAACTACGGGAGACAACTCCAAAACATGAGCTGGATTGCAAAACCCACGTGAACACACTGCCCAAGACAACGATGAGCACATGAAAAGTCTTACAACAAGCACTACTGCGTTCTAGTTTGGGAACCATCATTGCGGATGACGAAGCCATGTGCAAGTCCGTCTGGTACCTTCAGGAATGGCACTTAACTTCTTTTCCTTGAACAAATCAATCAGTTGCTTGGTGTGCTAGGAGATACATATGGAATGGAGGTAGCTAATCTCTCAGACCATAGAATACTTCGCACGTGCATGACTGACTTGAGATGATTCCGAAGAAAACAAATTAACTTTTCCCGAATTCACGGCGACAACTTGCATCTGATGCACATGAATTAGAGGAATTCACTTCTTACACCTAACATATACCTCGTGCACGAGACACGAAGACAATGTCTACAAAGTTTCCAGCACTAGCTTAATGTCCAACATAGATCATGGAACAAATTAGAATGTTGTCGATGGGCTCAACAACAATTCATCAAGATACCCATGTAAATGGATTTCCACAACTGTGTGAGCAAGATAATAGCATTGGTCAGATCAAAGAATATAATGGTGTATGCTCAGAGAAATCCATGAGTAAGACACCGTTACTAAAATCTTTGGTTCTGAGTTTGATTTGACAATAGCCCATACTCAAATCAAAATTGAACAAGATAATATATGCAACAATTGATGACACGAATCAACCGATGACAATATCATCTTTCTTCAAGGCTCTCACAACAGGAAAAATATCCTTTTTTAAATGAGCTAAGTTTAGGCGAAGCTTTTATCTTCCAACTCTCCAAGTTGTTCTTTAGCTTAACCAACTAGCTCGGGTTATCCAACACGGGTTCTTGGAGAAGATGGCTTATAAAGAAACCAACTTGATCACGAGCTCTATCATAAAAGTCAGGAAATAACCTGGTAATACTTCTAAGAAGATATTCGGAAAATCACGAACCACCGATATATAATTAAGCTCGGGAACAATCTCGCTTTTCAGGGCAAGATGATGTGATCAATAGAGTGAGGAATTGACAAAATCCTAACTCATTGATCGAAAAGTGCACCATGAAACATGGACTAGGTACCACACTCAATCTTAGGATGATGATTCAATCATCATCACCATAAGAGTGAATTTATTGTCCATTAACTACTAAACAATGGCATTGCTAGGAGTATTGATTTCACACATCATGGTTCAGTTGTCGATATTCCGGTTACAACCAACACGAAAACCGAGGGATGAACAATGATAGCGAGATGTATCACTACATCAAGAGTTCCTAAGAGATGGTGCAATTCTCATAATATTCTTGACAAAAGAAGATAATAATCCAAGATAGAATAGAACAAAACCCAGATTGGCATTTTGATCTGCGGATTACAACTACTTTGACCCAATCCAAGAAATGGATGTGGTACTGGAGTTTGCTTCTCCCAGTCATTCGAGAATAGAACAACTTGACAGACCACGAAATAGAAGACATCGATGACATGAATGCACACCTACTCTTGACTATCCTTTCAATGATGAAGGTCAAAATACAACTAGATAGGGCCAACTCAAGAGCACATGATTTCTTGAGTTGTGGATGCATGGATTATAATGTCGAACGAGTTCAACATAATTCTTCCAGATAACCCATGCATAAGGGCGGGGTAGGCAGAATCACAAAATGGAGTAGAGAACTCATCACGAGCACTCTTGTTATGATCTTTAATTCACGGAGAACTTCTTCCAAAGATGATTCATGGTGTTGGAAGAATGATATACCATGAACCTTGGGAGCTACAACAAGGTTACTAATCATTCTAAAGGAACTAGCAACACTATCAACAGAGACGAGCAGAATGATCCTTAGATTCAAAGACCCAGAAATAGAATACCTAAAAACTAAGTAACATCATGAGATGTTTTTGAAAATGATGGCCAGAACTATCACACTGGAACATAGAGCACATCTAGACTATTGAGTGGTTTTCGAGGTGACCTGGTTTCCTAATACTTCAACAAAGCGTCGAGGTAATAGAGTACCTCAACACAGTGATTAGTGTGCTTTGTCTTGCCAAAAGACATTAGAAATAAGAGGAAGGAATTTGCAATTGCATCAGATTATTTAGGAACTTTGGAAAACTCGGACAGCATAACGACTGTACGGGCATGAAATATGAGGCAACCTGCAAGAAAACTAACAACATAACAATTGAATTCTTATGGAGACACTGATCCTTCAAGATAGCAACTTTCCTATAGGTCTCCAACATAGTAACTCGTCATCCTAATGAATAGATGAGAAATCCTAATTCTTAAATCCCGTAGAATAAAGAAGAGGGTGACTCAGAATAAGAATGACACAAGGAAAGGAGTAAAAAGAGCCTTATGTTCCCTTCCACAAACAATTCCCTTATATAACTAAAGAGTTGCTAGACTCAGCATCGACCAGTTTGGCTTGGTTATCCTACAGGCAGTCAAGCTCTGATACCAAAGCTATCGGGATCCCGATCCTGAGTCATAAGAACCAAGCATGTAACACATCACATCACTTTGCGGCCTCACGCATGGTAAACTCCACGGATGCCACCTTACCTTGGCCGGGACCGTTTGCGTCTTTTGGCTCACGTATATGAATATGTTGCTAGCGTTCAAACGACAAAGAACCCGGGTCGACATGACTAGTTATAAACCCAAGTTGTACATCCGTACAGGGACAGGCATACATAACCCAGCAAGGCAGGTGTCGATCAACATCGTGTGTAGACAAGTCATAGCAAGCTACAAGGACTCCATTACACCGCGTGACATTTCCCCGAGGGGACAGACACAGCAGAAAAGAAGGATACACGCCGGTCAATCAATGTGTCTAGAGTAGTAGCAAGCTACTAGGGCTCGATAGAGTACTACTAAAGGCACACAACTAGGTGTCGAATCCCACACATATAATGCATTTCGTAACATACACACAATATGCACGATATGTGTAGATACAACATGGCATCACAACATAACTCTATGACTCAAGCTTTTATTAAGGACTCATAAGAATCAACATAGTGTGTTATTACAAACAGGGGTCCCGTGACCCGACACTCAAGTCATACAAACAACAAGCAGAAGCAAATCATGTCTGGGTACAGACATCTACTAAAAGTGGCTGGAAGAGCCTGAAAAGCTACTACGACCCTAACAAAGGAGCCAGACCTCTGTCTGGGATTCCCAAGCTATTCCGGTCAACATCGAACACATCGCGTAGAAACCTTTAATCAGACTAAATCTTCTCTGCAAAACATAAATAAAGCAACCGTGAGTACAAAGGTACTCAGCAAGCCTTACATCAGAACTATCTACATATGCATCATGTTTCAATGGAAGATTCGTGGGGTTTGATTGAAGCAAGCCAGCTTTGACTCTTGGCTAACCTGTACTACGACTACAAGTTCTTTCTGTGAGGTGGGATAGTGCACACCAGTCCACATATTCACCAATTCAATACACCACTATGGATCCACTCTCGTCTCCCTACGAGAAGGCCTTCCATAGCACTCACACTTATCTTGCATGTTTTAGAGTATCCATTTAAGTTGTCTATGTACCACGTAATGCTTCCAAGTAGTCCATATCCGAGGAAGCGGCTATTCGAACAGATTGATTCACCCTGCAGGGGTATACTTATTCACACACGCTCCTACCACTTATCACCATGTGCACGTCATGCATCTCGGCAACCTTCAAGCAGAAGCACTGGCGTGGGTGTCGGCCATGACCGTTAACCACACAAGACCCTACTCCAGGTTTATCCCCTATTTGAGACTGAACCCGCAAGGAAGTCCGGCCGAGGTTTCCTCTACGCCCCCAAACGATGTGCGCAGGGTTCCCAAGCCCACCATCCGGGTGCCACTTGGTACACCGTGCCACTGTGTATCTACCGTAGCGAAGCCTACCCCGTCGGGCAGAGCTAAACACGGCCGCATGAACACTTGGTACACCGGCCAACTGTGTATCTCACACTATTGGACATGAACACAACCATTCCGATTCATCATCCAGATGGATCAGACCCGACACAACTCTAGGCATAGCAGGCATTGTAATCAAGCATGGATGAGTAAGCACAACAAAGGCTCAAATAGTTGCTACTCATGCTAAGTGGTTTCAACTATTTACTACGACAAAATGAGGTCATGCACAGGAATGGTTCAGCTACCGAGAATAAGTAACAGTTGAATCCATGTTGTCCTAATGCAGTAAAAGAGAGCAGGAGCGAGAGAGTGGGTTTATTTCAATATGCTCGAGGGGGTTTGCTTGCCTGACATGTCTGAAGATAGCAATGAGTCTTCATCAATGTCAACGATCACATGTCGGAACCATCGTCTACCGAGAGGAAACAGTACCGATAAACAGGAAAGAACAATAGTTACTTCAAAGAAATGCAACACTATGATGCATGATCAAGAAATGGAAATGGAATGTGACAGAGCCAATATAGCTACCATTTCTTAGGTTGAAGCTGGGTTTGAATCAGGATTCAAACATCACTTCAACAAGGTATTTTCCGGATACCCTTTTAATTGATTCGACCTAATGCTCATGCATAATTTGTTTTTTTAACATGCATGAAGATGGTATTTTGAGGTATTGATTTTCCTTGATCAATGTTTGGTCGTATCAATTGAATTGGAATTCAAATAGGTATCAAATTCCATCTCCAAACTAATTATTAAATTTATCCTATTCACCATTTGAATTATTTGGTGATGTTAACTTTTTCAAACATGCATGAAAATGCCATAATCAGATTCTTTGGATTTTTCTGATCATTTTTCATATATATAATATTTCCATGTGAGTTATATTTTATTTTCTATGAATTTTTGAAGTTTTCCTATTATTCTGGAATTTTACTGAATTGTTTTAATCTAGAAAATCAAATACTGCATCATGCTGACGTCATCCAGTCAACCGCGACTGGTCCAGGTCAAACCTGACCATGGGACCCATGTGTCATTGACTCAACCTTAAAACAAAGTTAATTAGTTAACATGCGGTTATTAAGGGCTCTGGGCCCACCTGTCATGGACCCAGGAGGTGGTTAGGCTTATCAGGAGGGGTGATGGCCGGCGGCTCATCGCCGGCGACCACCTGAGACGATGGAGACTCGCCGGAATGGCCATCCGGCATCGGCTGAAGGTGCTGAAAGCACCAGGGCAAAGCCCACGCTCAGCGCATCCATCCCGATCGGTTTGGGGCGCTGGGGTGGCCGGAGCTGGCGGCAGCGACGGCACATACGGCGGCTGGAGCTCGGCCAGGTGGGGCTCGTGCTAGAGGGCAGGAACGGAGGGGGAGAGCACATGAGGAGGAGCAGGAGCTCACTTCGGTTCCAAAGGAGGCAACAACGACGGAGGAGGAGCTCGGGGCAGGGCGAATCGACCTCGAGGTTGCCCGCGGCCGGAGATGGGGAGGGAGCTCGCGCTCGTCGTCTCTGGGCCCTGCGGTCCGATTCCTTTGGCGGTGAGGTTGAGGGCGATGCGGCAGAGCTACCGGGGAGCTTTGGAGTACTTCGGGTGGTCAGAGGTGTCGGTGAGCTCGAGCCGAGCTCGGCCATGGCGAGAGGAAAAAGAGCAGAGGGGGAGAGATAAGGGAGAGAGAGAGAGGCTCGGGGGAGGAAGAAAAGAGAGGCACGGGGGGGGGGGGGGTTGCTGGCACAGAGGACGCGAGGAGAGGCTGCCACGACGAGCAGGAGGTGGCGCGGCGAGCCCCGTGCTCATCTTCTCCTCTGCCTACTGGCAGGAGGTGGAAGATGACAGGGGAGCCCCTGGTGGGCTAGGCCTGCAGGGGGCGACAGGTAAATTCTCTCTCTCTCTCTTTTCCTAATTTTGTTTTATTTCTTTCTCGCATTTAGATTTAGGTTTAAAACAAAATGTTTAAATATTTTATAAAACCCTAAATTAGTGTTATGTGACAGAGATAAAGATAATCAATGCCACATAATAGTTTCAACATTTTTGAAACTTTTATTTTAAAAGAAAACAAAATAACTCCATTCCAAACAATTATTTGATCAAATCAATAATCCTTTTCAAAATGTTCCAGTGACTTAAAACTTTAGTTTGACAAATTTATTCGTCTCACTATTTTCCCAAATATTTGGAACATTTTCCTGGTTCCTTTTAAGGTATTAATTTTTATTGCCTTGTTTCCAAATTTTCAAATCATTGGGGTTTTGATCACTTCCTATTTTAAACATCAAAGTTTTATAATACATGCATGAATGCTTGGCAAACAAATGAAAGCTAGGGCTGTGACACCCTCTTCTTTTGCATAGGGATTTTGTGAGGAAACAATTTTTAGGATCAAGAATTAACTAGCATAGGAAGGCAAAACAAGCATATCTTCAAGATTTTGAACACATAGGGAGGAAACTTGATATTATTGCAATTCTTACAAGCATATGTTCCTCCCTCATAATAATTTTTTGTAGAATCATGAAGGAATTCAACAATATTACTATAAAATAATTCATTCTTTTCATGATGCACAAGCATATAATTTTCATTACTCTCCACATAAGCAAAATTCTTCTCATTCATAGTAGTGGGAGCATCATACGAAAGTTGAATACTAATTTTTTTTCCACATTAAAAGAGTAATGTTCAGAAAAAAGGTATTGATAATTATTACAAGTTTTATAATAATAATCATCACTACTCTTTATAACATAAGTAGCATCACAGTAGTCATTATAATTAGCAACTTTGTTCTCATCATAATCAATTGAAACCTCATCAAAGATCGTAGAATTATTACTAAACAAAGTCATGACGTATCGCAATCCACTTTTATCATTATAATAAAATTCAACACCCTCCAAAGTAGTGGGATAACAATCACCTAAAGTTGACACTCTTCCAAACCCACTTTCATAAAGATTGCAATCATCATAAATAGGAGGCATGCAATCATCATACCAAATTTGTTCATTCGAAGTAGTGGGACTAAAAAGACAATCTTCATTAAGCATAGCATCCCCAAGCTTGGGACAAAAATTAATTGCAGCAAATTTATTCTCAAACATATCATTCTCATCACACATAACACCCCCAAGCTTGTTGGTTTACATATCATTAGCATAATCATTCTTAGGATCAATAGTAAGGATGGCACCAATAGTACAACAATTATTATCATCACAATTTTCCACGCTGGTGCCAAAAAGATTTTCAATATTATAAGGAGTATCATTATCTTTCCAATCATCCTCATCACCACAAGTAGTAGGCATAGCAAAATAATCATCAGGTGTATCATCGTCCACACTACTTTCGTATTCATTCTCAACGATTATAGGAGCAATGTTATTTGGGAGAGATACCTATTTACCTTTACTTTTCCTTATTTTCTTGTTCTTCACCACCTAATGTGTGGGTTTAAGTAATTTATTCGAGATTGTTATTGAAGATATGGGAAGCTCCTCATAGCAACCTGATTCATTACGAGAAACAATAGCAGGGTATTGGGAGACCTTTACCCTTTCGTTAGTATTCCTTTTATATTCTATTGGTTTTCCTATTTTTCTATAGTTCGCAATATAAGCATTCTCATTGCAATTAACTATGCAAAACATATAGATTTCTTGTAGAATAGTTTCATTATCATTTGGGATAAGGAATATATCAAACCAATCATTTTTATGTAACAGTTATTCACACCCCAAAAATAAACAAAGTTCATTATAGAGTTCACGGGAGATTAAATTACCACAATATTCGGAAATGGATTGATCATGAAAATGCATGCATTGGAAGTTAAGATGACCAACCCTATTGCAATGTTCACAATGTAGGGGCCTCGATCCTAAGCCATAGGAATCCAACATGTAACACAACGCATCCCTTTGCGGTCTCACGCACGGTTAAGCCCACGGCTGCTACCTTAACTTAGCCGGGATCATTTGTGCCTTTTGACTCACGTATGCATTTGTGTCGCTAGCATTCCAATGTAAAAGAACCCGGGTCGACATAACTAGTCATAAACTCAAGTGGCTCGACTGTACAGAGACATGCATACATAACCCAGCAAAGCAGGTGTCGGTCATCGGCGAGTGTAGACGAGTCGTAGCAAGCTACAAGGACTCCATTACACTGCGTGACATTTCCCCGTAGGGACAGAGAAAACAACTAACAAGGATACATGTCGGTCAACCAATGTGTTCGGAGCAGTAGCGAACTACCAAGGCTCATTGGAAGCACAAAGGGGCATTTCTCTGTATAGGGAGCTACTAAGGGCATACGACTAGGTGTCGAATCCCGTACATATCACAGTGCATCACACGTACGCATGACATACTAAATATGCATAGATACAACAATGGCATCACAACATAACCATACAACATCGTGACATTTATTTAGAAGACTCGGAAGAGTCTTGCATAATATGTTCATACAGGCAGGGATCACATGACCCGACACTCAATTTATACAAGCAGAGTTATACAAACCAAGCACAACCATAAAAGCTGTCTGAGTACAGCCAGATGAAAGGGAAAAGGCATAAAGCCTGACTATCTACAGATCCCTTTTGAAAGGGGCCAGGTCGTAGCTGGGACACCAGCTACTCGTCATCATCGATGTCTAGATAAAACCCACCTGTTGGATCGTGGGTATCCTCTGCAACAATTATTAAGCAAACATCAGTACAAAAGTACTTAGCAAGACTTTAGAACAGATCTATCTACTCATGCACATGTATCAACAAAGGGGGTTGTGGTGGTTCATGCAGCAAGCCAGCTTTGACTCTTGGCTAGGATAAACTACAAATTTAAATAGTTTTAACAACTTTGATAAGTCGTACACGAGTCCATTACCACCACAACAAAACACTATCATGAACTCCTTTCCGTCTCCCTACGGAAATGCCATACATGATACTCACGCTTATCTTGATACTTTTATGAGTAGCCATTAGAGTTGTTTATGAATAACATATGTTCCAAGTAGTCCATATCCACGAACGTGGCTATTCGAATAGATCATAACCCTGCAGGGGTGTACTTCTTCACACACGCTCTCACCACTTATCACCATGTGCACGTTATGCACCTCGGCAACCTTCAAGCGGAAGCCCAGCGAGGGAGTTGGCCACGACCGTTAACCACACTAATACCTGGTCCAGGTCTATCGCCTATTTGAGGGTAACCCGCACGGAAGCCGGCCGAGATTTCCGCCACAGCCCCAAACGATGTGCGCAGGGTTCCTAAGCCCACCATCCGGGTGGCACTTGGTACACCGTGCCACTGCCTACCGCATCATAGCCCACCTCTAAGGTCAGCACTATGCACGGCCTCCAGCATGACTATAAACACCAGAAACTACTTACAACTCCTGAACCGAGTACTAGGCGATTAATAAGCCGAGAGGGTCAATTAAGTATCCCAATGTGTGGTAGTATCTAGTCGTGGATTACAAACACGGAACTCAGTTCCTAAGGACGGTTCCAATGAAACAACCCGCCATGTACCCCTACATAGACTTTCATCGGTACCTTTACCAAATCAGGTTCCACACTTATTCTCTGTCACTAGAACACATTCATCCATTCCTGTTCATCACCCAGATGAAACAGACCTGACACTACTCTAGGCATAGCAAGCATAGCAGGATAAAACACATCACATCTCAAGCAACTACCAGGTATGCTAGGTCGCAAGGTTTGCCTATTTACTGTGACAATGACAGGTCATGCAAAGGAATAGGTTCAGCTACCGCATTAAAGCATTTGAAATATTTTGTCCTAATGCAATAAGTGGGAGCAGGAGCAGGAACATGGGATTATATCGGGATGATCAAAAGGGTGCTTGCCTTGTTTCTCAACAGAGGGCTTAAATTCGTCAGTCGGATATTCGGACGTATCCGGAAGGGCACAGCCTACCGAAATAATAACAATCAATCAATAACAATTATATGCAACAACATGATGCATGATCATGGCATGAAATGAGATGTAGCATGAGCTAGTGTGGCTATCAACCTCAATATGAATCTGCTTTGAATCCAAAATTCTAATATTAATTAAAATAATATATTTATTAATTTCATTTAACTGATTTGACCTGATGCTGTTTCATAACTTTGTTTTTCATGCATGAAAGTAGCACCATTGTGTTCATTGAATTTTTCTGATCAATTTGCATATATTATTTGTCAAATTTGGAGCTATATTTAATTGTCTATGAATTTACAAAGTTTTAGCATTTTATGGAATTATATTAAATCAGAATTATAGTTACTGTATCGGCATGGCATCAGCAGGTCCAACTGGCCGTTGAAAGTCAAACCTGACCAGTGGGACCCACTGGTCAGTGACTCTGGTCAAATTCTAGTTACACTTTAAGTTAATTAGTTATTTCACAGGAGCTGGCCCACATGTTAGTTACTCTTTAGGGTTTTTAATTAAACATTTATTTTTATTAATCTAACTTAATTAGACAGGGCCCTGGCCCCACCTGTCATGGACCTAGGGGGGTCAAACCCACCGGCGATGGGGTCAAACCCACCGGCGGCGAGCCTCCGGTGACTCCAGGAACGGCGGAGGGCTTCGGGATTTCTCCAGCGACCAAAAGGACGACGGAGGGCACCAGGGGAACGGCCACTCGATGGCGCATCCATTATTGCTATGCTCAGGGGAAGAAACGGCCGGGGCTAACGCCGGTGACGAGCTCGGCGGCTGCCGGAGCTCGGGCAACATCGAGATCACAGCTACAGGGCCTAACACGCGCGGCGCAGGGCTCCTACGATACCTACTCGTCGAGCTGGAGCTGATGGTAGCCTCAGATCGACCAACCGATCACCGGAGCGTCACCGGCGACGAGCTCCCGCGGCGGATCTGGTCGGGCTCCGGTGGAATCGGGACCTAGAGCAAGGGATCGAGGGGGAAAACAAGGGGGCAAGCACCCTGGGCTCACGGGGATTGCAGAGGCGTCGAAAGTGGGCTCGGAGACGGTCTGAGGAGGGAGAACGACGGCAGCGAGCTACGGGGATCCGAGGAGGAAGGCGATGGCGTCAGGGCGATGCAGGGCTCGAGGGCTCCTTTCCTCATGCAGGGACGACGTGATCGTCAAGGCGGAGAGAACGGCGTGCTCACGGAGGCTAGAGGTGGCCAGAGGCGACGGCTAGCTCGAGCTCGAGCTTGCTCCAATGGAGGCCGAGAGGAGAGGCACAGATGGGGCGAATGGAGAGAGGGAGCGAGCTGGGATGGGTTGCGGGACCTTATCCCCTCCTTGCCAGCGCGATGGAGGGTCCAGGCAGGCACACAGGTGCGTGGCCATGCCGGAGGGAGCGGCGGCCACCTCCTGCTGCCGACTGGCACGGGGAAGACGATAGGGGAAAGGAGCTGGGCTGGACCTGAGCGACAGGTAAGCTTCTCCACCTTTTTTTCATTTCTCTTTCTGTTTTAAACTTTTTGGCATTTGTTTCATTGAATTTTTGGCTCCAAACTATTTCTAAAATAGTGAAACTAATGTTGGCATGTTAGTTGTAATATTTCCAAACCCACATAAAGTTTTCAACATTTTATGAAACTCTAAAATATTTGAAATCAAATATATAGTTGATTTGAGTGGATTTTGTGTTTGAAATAAAATACCAAAAGTATTTTTTTTAAATACACCCCTAAATTGTTGTTTCCAATATTTATCAAAAATGATGGACTTTTATGAAGGCCATTTTGGGTTCATTGATTTGTTACAACTTTGAATTGTTTTGAATATATGGTTGCTAGGGTTTTTCTCTTTGATTTCCATTTTCACTTTTAAATGCAAGAATAAAATATGAGCACAATCTTCCTAAGCATCAAAGGGTAGCTAGGGATGTGACAACACACCCCCACTCAAAAGAATCTCGTCCCGAGATTTGGAAGTTGTCGGGAATAGCGCGAGATACTCAAGTCGAAGGCGGTCCTCTCTTTCCCATGTTGCCTATTTTTCAGAATGATTTGACCATTGAACTTTAAGAAACTTGAGGTTTCGACGTTGAGTGGCACGCTCAGCTTGATCAAGAATACGAACATGGTATTCTCGGTATGAAAGGTTATCTTGGAGATCAAGCATTTCATGGTCCACTTCACGGATAGGATCCGAAAAGCAATGCCTGAGTTGCGAGACATGGAAAACATGATGAACCTTGGAAAGATGAAGAGGAAGTTCCAACTGGTAGGCAACTTCTCCTCATTTGGCAAGAATGCGAAAAGGACCAATGTAACGAGGAGCCAACTTGCCCTTGATATCGAAGCGATGGGTACACTTGAAAGGTGTAACCCGAAGGTAAGCCTTCTCGTCAACTTCAAAGTTCACAGCCTTATGATGACGATCATATTGGCTCTTTTGACGAGATTGGGCTGTTTTCAACTTTTCATGAATAATGCAAACTTGATCTTCTGCTTCCTAAATCATATCCGGACCAAAGAGTTGCCTCTCTCCGGTTTCTGACCAAATAAGAGGTGTTCGACATCTTCGTCCATAGAGAACTTCGAATGGGGCTTTTCCCAAGCTTGATTGATAACTATTGTTATAAGCAAATTCGGCGAATGGAAGGCACTTCTCCCAATTCATACCGAACGATATAACACAAGCTCGGAGCATATCCTCTAGGATTTGATTCACTCTTTCTACTTGACCACTTGATTGAGGATGGAAAGCAGTGCTGAAAGATAGGTGAGTCCCATAGCATTCTAAAAACTTTCCCAGAAGCAAGAAGTAAAAATACTTCCATGATCCAAGTTAATCTCCAGAGGAACACCAAGAAGAGACACTATTCAAGAGATATATAACTCTGCTAGCTGGCTAGCTGTTATACTCGCACGAACTGGAAGAAAATGAGCTACTTTGGAAAGACGGTCAATGACCACAAAGATAGCATTATTTCCTTTCTTGGTCTTGGGAAATCCAGTGATGAAATCCGTACTGACTTTATCCTATTTCCGTTCAGGAATAGCTAAAGGGTGAAGGGTGCGACCAGGCCTTTGATGTTCTTCCTTAACTCGACGACAAATGTCGCAGTTAGCAACGAAATCAGCAATTTCTCTCTTCATCCTAGTCCACCAAAACCTCTAGCGTAGGTCGTGATACATCTTAGTACTACTAGGATGAATGGTGAGAGGAGAATCATGAGCCTCCTTAAGGATCAACTGCCGCAGACATTTGCTCTTAGGAACCACTAAACGGTTCTAAAAGAACACGACACCTTTCTCATTAATAGAGAAATCCCTAGCGTTTCCGCTAGCAATATTCTCCTTGATCCGGAATATACCCTTATCATATGTCTGCACAGCTATGATTTGATCCCCAAGAGTAGGTTTCGCCACCAGGTTAGAAAGGAATCCTTGAGGAACAATGTGAAGATTTAACTTCCGAAATTCCTCATAGAGATGTGGTTGACCTCGTTGTAACATCAGATTGTTACAATAAGACTTACGACTTAGTGCATCAGCCATAACATTGGCCTTCCCCGGGGTGTAAGTTATCCCTAAGTCATAATCTGAGATCAACTCAACCCACCGTATTTGCCTGAGATTCAAATCCGGCTGGGTGAAGATATATTTCAGACTTTGGTGATCAGTGAATATTTCGCAACGATTACCAAGAAGGTAATGTCGCCAGGTTTTTATTGCATGGACTACAGCTCAAGCTCAACATCATGTGTGGGATAATTATCCTCATGTGGACGCAACTGTCGATATGCGTATGCAATCATATGACGATCCTGCATGAGAATGCAACCTAATCCTTGTCGCGAGGCATCGCAATAGATAACAAAGTCCTTAGAAAAATCAGGTGATAGCAACACAGGTGCGGAAGTCAGGCGTCGTTTTAGTTCCTGAAAGCTATGCTCACACTGTGGTGTCCACTCGAACTTTTTTTCTTTCTTGAGGAGTTCAGTTAGAGGCTTTGCAACCTTGGAGAAATTCTCGACAAAGCGGCGACAATAGCTCTCTAGACCAAGAAAACTCCTAACTTGATTTACCGATTCAGGTTGAGTCCAATCAAGGACAACCTGAACTCTCTTGGGATTGACAGCAATACCCTTACCAGAGATTACGTGGCCTATATAGGTTACTTTTGTTAACCAGAATTCACAATATGAAAACTTGGCATAAAGGCGATGCTCTCGAAGTTTCATCAATACCAGCCTTTGATGCTCGGCATGTTCTTGTTCGTTCTTCGAGTAGATGAGAATATCGTCGAGGTATACCACGAGGAATTTATCCAAATACTCCATGAAGATTGAATTCATCAAGCGAGAGAAGGTGGTTGGGGCATTGGTCAAACCGAAGGACATGACGGTGTACTCGTATTGGCCATAACGAGTAACAAAGGCCGTCTTTGGAATGTCCACGTTCTTGATCTTGATTTGATGGTAACCCAACCTCAAATCCATTTTGGAGAAGACTGAGGATCCAGCGAGCTGATCATACAGATCGTTGATCCTGGGGAGCGGATACTTGTTCTTTATGGTGACCAGGTTAACTGGTCGATAATCTACAAGCATCCGGTCCGTTCCATCCTTCTTCTTGACGAAGAGGATGGGACAAGCCCAAGGGGAAGAGCTAGGAAGAATGAAACATTTATTCAAGGCCTCATCTAGTTGCTTCTTAAGTTTGGCTAGCTCCAAGGGTGCCATCTTATAGGGTCTTCTGGCTATTGGGACAGTTCCTGGAACAAGGTCTATCAAAAACTCTACATCCCTGTCAGGTGGAATTCCTGGCAGTTCTTCTGGAAAAATATCCAGGAAATCACGGACTACCGGAATGTCTTCAAACTCAGGGAGAGGACTAGCATTGAGGGAATAGAGTTGGCATTTGGCAACTCGAGTAGAGACATTAACTATCTCACCCGACGGATGGGTAAGCCGAACATTCCTAGAAAGGGTTTCAATCTTGGCATAATGAGCTGACATCCAGTCCATACCCAAGATGATATTGATATCTGAGGATTTCAGGGATATCAATGATGCTCTAAAAACTAGCCTGTCTACTAGGATTTCATTGTCATAACTTATCCTAGAAGTTTGCCACTTACTACCAGGGGTTTTAACAACTAATGGGATTGGCATATCAAAAAAGGACATGTTATGCAACTACGCATAACTTTCGGAAATGAAGGAATGAGATGACTAGTGTCAAAAATAACAGACGCTGGGTGATGATTGACAAGTAGCGTACCCAAAATGACGTCGGGATCCTCTGCAGCTTCTTCTGCTGAGACATAATTCACACGGCCATGCGCATGAGTTGGCTTCACATAATAAGCTTTGCCCAACTTGCCTTTCCCAACGGACTTTCCAGGTTGCTTGGCACCTGTATTCTGGGGACACTCTCGTGAGTAGTGCCCTGGTTCTCCACACTTGTAACAGATCACCTGATTGGCACGTGGTGCGGCATTGCTAGCTGGTCCACCATAGGTCTTTGCTGGAGGGTTGGTCTGGTTCCCCTGAGGCGCCACATAGGATGGCCTCAGGGTATATCTTGGTGGCAGAGAGCTATTCGGAACCCACAACCTGCGTTTCGGAAACGTGGAACCATATGAGGAGCCCGAATCGCGAGAGTGCTTCTTTGTTGCTTCATAGTCGGTATGACCAGTCTCAACACTGATCGCCTTGTTCAGAAGAGCTTGAAAACTTGTACATTCATGAAGGCGGAGATCACGACGAAGTTCGGGGCTCAGACCCTTGCAGAATCTTGCTTGCTTCTTGGCATCAGTTGACACCTCTTTAGTTGCGTAGTGAGTGAGATTACCAAACTCGCGGCTATAAGCATCCACGGTCAACTTAACCTGGGTGAAGGCACAGAACTCCTCTCTATTACGGTCCATCAGACCCTCTAGAATGTGGTGCAGGCGGAAGGTTGCACTGAATTCTGCCCATGTGGTTGCTAGTCCGGCAGGATGCATAGCTTCAAAATTCTCCCACCACAGATTGGCGGGACCTTCCAAAAAGTCCGTAGCAAAGGTCACCTTGTCGGCCTCAGAAACATTGGCAGTACGTAGCAAAGGTCACCTTGTCGGCCTCAGAAACATTGGCAGAGCGTAGCAAAGGTCACCTTGTCGAATTCAGCTTGACAAAGCCATTGAGGGACACTGCATCATTTCGTGGCCGACGAGCCGTGTTTTGCTCAATACGTTCTAGCAGACGGTTGGTCTCTCACTTGTTTCTTTCCGCCTCAAGCATAACTTCCGCCAGAGAAGGCGGGTGAGGCAGTTCCTCCTGTGCTGCCTGCCTACCTTCTCCCTGCTCATGGGTAGGGGCACGGTTCAACCTGGTGAACACCATCCTGGCAAACAAACTCACAGCTTAGAGTAATATCAACATCAATACTGACTATGGATTAAGAATGCACTGAACACATGGAATGCGGAAATGAACATTCGAACAACATGGTAACAAGCAACTGCTATATATACACCATGGTTCATACACACCATTACATAGTTCAGTACAACCTCAAACCGAAGAGCAAACTACTGAAAAGATGATACTACTCATCAGAGGATTTCCAAGCTTCTTATACATTATTTATCTATGCCTCCGGAACTCATCTCACAACATAGGCATACTCCACAAGACACACAGGACTGTGGAAGTACAACTACTACCATACTACTCTTCTACTCACGGGTTCAAGCATCCACATAAAACATCTCATAAAGGTTGCCTCCATGGCCTAGGAGCTCAACCTGCGGATCTGGAAATACTCGAGCCTGAGACCCGTGGGAACCGTAAGAACACGGGTGTGGCCTTGGTCCCGGACTGGTGGTAGTAGAAGTCCCCGAAGAGGGGTGACACCTCCTATAGCAGGCCAGTCAACATGAGCTGGAAGATGGGTACTAACAGGGTTCAACATCTCCATATCTCCATACCCTGTATGAACTACACATGCCAGCTGTGTCAAGGTTGTCCACAAACGGGCACGAGTAGCATAGAGCTCCATACGAAGGGCACGAGCATCTTTGTCTCTATTCTCTAACATCTCAGCGGTGGACTGCAGCAGCGGATCCTCCATAGAGGAATCAAAGTAGACCCCACTGAGGTATCCTTCTTCTCCTGGCTGAGAAGCGGGAACATAGCAGAACTCTGAATTCTGCAGCAGTGCATGTCTGGCTCTCATGATGGTCAACGTTGAATAGGCAGCATCTTGTACCGCCATGTCAACAGTAACCCCCAATCCATAAGACCAATGGATCGGATCCTCAGCTCCAAGGTAATATGGGAATACCCTAACAGTGCACAGTGACTGACTCTGGTTGAAATCCCGGTACTGCTCCTCCACTGTATACTCTGGGTAGCAGCGGTAACCGACTACTGACATCATCCTGACCAGCATGGCCGTGTGACTCGGCACATCAATGCACATAGTCAGACGAACAACCTGACGAGAAGGACGGCCATACATCTGAAATAGAGAGTAATGCAAAAGGCATTAGAGCTCTAGAGATAAAATTGGGCAGCGTAACGGCTGTACATGCTCAAAAACAATTTTTGAGACAACCTACAAAAGATAGGACAGCATAACCACTCAACTATGAAGTTCAATTCCATGGTCATCAAAACTTATTTTCTTTTCCCTGGAACAAAAGAAACTCGGGTTAACTCTCGACCCATTTTCCTACAATCTACCGATTAGTGACACACGATCCTGAGAGATAGATAAGTAACCTAGTTCTTAATCCCCGTAGAAAAGACGAGGACGACCAGAATAGAATGACTTTGAGAAGAGAAGCAAGAATCTTACGTTACCATCCACAAACAATTCCCTTATATATAACTAAAGAAATTGTAGACTCAACTTCAACCAGTTTGGCTTGGTAATCCTACAGTCAGTCAGGCTCTGATACCAACATTGTCAGGACCCCAATCCTAAGCCATAGGAATCCAGCCTGTAACACAACGCATCCCTTTGTGGTCTCACGCACGGTTAACCCCACGGCTGCCACCTTACCTTAGCCGGGATCGTTTGCGCCTTTTGACTCACGTATGCATTTGTGTCGCTAGCATTCCAATGTCAAAGAACCCGGGTCAACATAACTAGTCATAAACTGAAGTGGCTCGACTGTACAGAGAAAGGCATACATAACCCAGCAAAGCAGGTGTCAGTCATTGGCGAGTGTAGACGAGTCGTAGCAAGCTACAAGGACTCCATTACACCGCGTGACATTTCCCCGTAGGGACAGTCACAACAACTAAGAAGGATACATGCCGGTCAACCAATGTGTACGGAGCAGTAGCGAACTAGCAGGGCTCATTGGAAGCACAAATGGGCATTTCTCTGTATAGGGAGCTACTAAGGGCATACGACTAGGTGTCGAATCCCATACATATCATAGTGCATCACACGTACGCATGACATACTAGATGTGCATAGACACAACAATGGCATCACAACATAACCATACAACATCGCAACATTTATTTAGAAGACTCGGAAGAGTCTTGCATAATATGTTCATACAGGCAGGGGTCACATGACCCGACACTCAATTCATACAAGGAGAGTTATACAAACCAAGCGGAAGCATAAAAGTTGTCTGAGTACAAACAGATGAAAGGGAAAAGGCATAAAGCCTGACTATCTACAGATCCCTTCTGAAAGGGGCCTGGTCGTAGCTGGGACACCAGCTACTCGTCATCATCGATGTCTAGATAAGACCCACCTGTTGGCTCGTGGGTATCCTCTGCAACAATTATTAAGAAAACATGAGTACAAAAGTACTCAGCAAGACTTTAGAACAGATCTATCTAGTCATGCACAGGTATCAACAAAGGGGGCTGTGGTGTTTCATGCACCAAGCCAGCTTTGACTATTGGCTAGGCTAAACTACAATTTTAAATAGTTTTAACAACTTTGATAAGTCGTACATGAGTCGACTACCACCACAACAATACACTATCATGAACTCCTGCAGGGGTGTATTTCTTCACACACGCTCTTGCCACTTATCGCCATGTGCACGTCATGCACCTCGGAATTCTTCAAGCGGAAGCCCAACGAGGGAATCATCCACGACCGTTAACCACACTAATACCTAGTCCAGGTCTATCGCCTATTTGAGGGTAACCCGCACGGAAGTCCGGCTGAGGTTTCCGCCACGGCCCCAAACGATGTGCGTAGGGTTCCCAAGCCCACCATCTGGGTGCAACTTGGTACACCGTGCCACTGCCTACCGCCTCATAGCCCACCTCTAAGGTCAGCACTATGCACGGCCTCTAGCATGACTATAGACACCAGAAACTACTTGCAACTCCTCGACCGAGTACTAGGCGATTAATAAGTCGAGAGGGTGAATTAAGTATCCCAACGTGTGCTAGTATCTAGTCTTGGATTACATACACGGAACTCTGTTCCTAAGGACGGTTCCAATGAAACAACCCGCCATGTACTCCTACATAGCCTTTCATCTGTACCTTTACCAAATCAGGTTCCACACTTATTCTTTGTCACTAGAACACGTTCATCCATTCCTGTTCATCACCCAGATGAAATAGACCTGACATTACTCTAGGCATAGCAAGCATAGCAGGATAAAACACATAATAGCTCAAGCAACTACCAGGTATGCTAGGTTGCAAGGTTTGGCTATTTACTGTGACAATGACAGGTCATGCATGTTGTGTAACGTAGCATAAATTCAAAATTTTCCTATGCCATATTCAGATCTTCCTATGGAGAGACCAACAACGAGAGAGGGGTAAGAGCATCTTCATACCTTTGAAGATCGCTAAGAGGAAGCGTTACTAGAATGCGGTTGATGGAGTCGTACTCGCAGCGATTCAGATCGTGGTGTGATTCCGATCTAGTGCCGAACTACGGCACCTCCGCGTTCAACACACGTGCAGCCCGGTGACGTCTCCCGCACCTTGATCTAGCAAGGAGGAGGGAGAGGTTGGGGAAGAACTCCAGCAGCACGACGGCGTGGTGTCGATGGAGAGACGAGGTCTCCCGGCAGGGCTTCACCAAGCACCGGCAGAGAGGAGGAGAAAGAAGGGCAGGGCCGCGCCGAGGGAGAGGGAGAAGTCTATCTCCCAAGGGCCAAAACCCCTCTCTATTTATAGGAGCAGGGGGAGGGGGTGCGCCACCCCTAGGGTTCCCCCCTAGGTGGTGCGGCAGCCACTAGATGGGAAAGGGGGCGGCGGCTAGGGTGGGAGGAGGGCTGGTGCGCACCCCTGGTGGGCCTTAGTCCCACCTGGCTTAGGGTTTGCCCCCCCCTTTCCATCTCCCCTACGCATTGGGCTGAGTGGGGAGGCGCACCAACCCACCTAGGGACTAGTTCCCTCCCCACTTGGCCCATCTTACCTCCTGGGGTCATTGCCCCCCTTCGGTGGACCCCCGGGGTCACCTCCGGTGGTCCCGGTACGTTACCGGTGATGCCCGAAACACTTCCGGTGTCCGAAACCATCCGTCCTATATATCAATCATTACCTCCGGACCATTCCGGAGCTCCTCGTGACATCCGGGATCTCATCCGGGACTCCGAACAACTTTTGGTAACCTCGTATAACAATTCCCTATAACCCTAGCGTCATCGAACCTTAAGTGTGTAGACCCTACGGGTTCGGGAGACAGGCAGACATGACCGAGAGACCTCTCCGGCCAATAACCATCAGCGGGGTCTGGATACCCATGGTGGCTTCCACTTGCTCCACGATGATCTCATCAGATGAACCACGATGTCAAGGATTCAATCAATCCCGTATACAATTCCCTTTGGTTGTCGGTATAGAACTTGCCCGAGTTTCGATCGTCGGTATACCTATACCTTGTTCAATCTCGTTACCGGTAAGTCTCTTTACTCGTTCCGTAGCACGTCATCATGTGACTAACTCCTTAGTCACATTGAGCTCATGGTGATGTTCTACCGAGTGGGCCCAAAGATACCTCTCCGTCACACGGAGTGACAAATCCCGATCTCGATTCATACCAACCCAACAAACACTTTCGGAGGTACCCGTAGTGCACCTTTATAGTCACCCAGTTACGTTGTGACGTTTGATACACCCAAAGCACTCCTACGTTATCCGGGAGTTGCACAATCTCATGGTCGAAGGAAAAGACACTTGACATTAGAAAAGCTTTAGCATACGAACAATACGATCTAGTGATATACTTAGGATTGGGTATTGTCCATCACATCATTCTCCCAATGATGTGATCCCGTTATCAATGACATCTAATGCCCATGATCAGGAAACCATGATCATCTATTGATTAACGAGCTAGCTAACTAGAGGCTTGCTAGGGACACATTGTGATCTATTTATTCACACATGTATTACTGTTTCCTGTTAATACAATTATAGCATGAACAATAGACGATTACCATGAACAAGGAAATATGATAATAACCATTTTATTATTGCCTCTAGGGCATATTTCCAACAATGCAAAGGAATAGGTTCAGCTACCGAAGTAAAGCATTTGAAATATTTTGTCCTAATGCAATAAGTGGGAGCAGGAGGAGGAACATCTGATTATATTGGGATGATCAAAAGGGTGATTGCCTTGTTGCTCAGCAGAGGGATTAAATCCATCAGTCGGATATTCGGACGTATCCGGAAGGGCAGAGCCTACCGAAATAATAACAATCACTCAATAATAATTATATGCAACAACATGATGCATGATCATGGCATGAAATGAGATGTAGCATGAGCTATTGTGGCTATCAACCTGAGTATGAATCTGATTTGAATTCAAAATTCAAATATTAATTAAAGTAATATATTTATCAATTTCGTTTAATTGATTTGACCTAATGTTGTTGCATAACTTTGTTTTTCATGCATGAGAGTAGCACCATTGTGTTCATTGAATTTTCTGATCAATTTGCATATATTATTTGTCAAATTTGGAGCTATATTTTATTTTCTATGAATTTCCAAAGTTTTAGCATTATCTGGAATTATATTGAATCAGAATTATAGTTACTGCATTAGCATGACATCAGCAGGTCCAACTGGTCGTTGAAAGTCAAACCTGACCAGTGGGACCCACTCGTTAGTGACTCTGGTCAAATACCAGTTAAACTTTAAGTTAATTAGTTATTTAACATGAGATGGCCACATGTCACTGACTGTTTAGGGTTTTTATTAAACATTTATTTTTATTTATCTAACTTAATTAGACAGGGGGCTGGCCCCACCTGTCATGGACCCAGGGGGTCAAACCCACCGGCGATGGGGCCAAACCCACCGGCAGCGAGCCTCCAGTGACTCCAGGAGGGAGAACGACGGCGGCGAGCTTCGGGGATCCGAGGAGAAAGACGATGGCGTCAGGGTGATGCAGGGCTTGAGGGCTCATTTCCTTAGGCAGGGACGATGTGCTCATCAAGGCGGAGAGAACGGCATGCTCAGGGAGGCTAGAGTTGGCCGGAGGCGACGGCTAGCTCGAGCTCGAGCTCGCTCCAATGGCGGAAGAGAGGAGAGGCACAGAGGGGGCGAATGGAGAGAGGGAGAGAGCTGGGATGGGTTGCGGGAACTTATCCCCTCCTTGCCAGTGCGACGGAGGGTCCATGCAGGCACACAGGTGCGTGGTCGCGCCTGAGGGAGCGGCGACCACGTCCAGCTGCCGACTCGCGCGGGGAAGACGACACGGGAGAGGAGATGATCTTGGCCTGACTGATAGGTAAGCTTCTCCACCTTTTTTCATTTTATTTCTGTTTTAAACTTTCTCTCATTTGTTTCAGTTAAGTTTTGGCTCCAAACTATTTCTAAAATAGTGAAAACAATGTTGGGGTGTTAGTTGTAATATTTCCAAACCCACATAAAGTTTTCAACATTTTATGGAACTCTGGAATATTTTAAATCAAATATATAGGTGATTTCAGTGGCTTTTGTGTTTAAAATAAAATACCAAAAGTATTTTTAAAAAGAAATCCACCCCTGAGTTGTTGTTTCCAATATTTATCAAAATGATGGACTTTTATGAAGGCCATTTTGGGTTCATTGATTAGTCACAACTTTGAATTGTTTTAAATATACAGTTGCTAGGGTTTTTCCCTTTGATTTCCATTTTCACTTTTAAATGGAAGAATAAAATATGAACACAATCTTGCTAAGCATCAAAGGGTAGCTAGGCATGTGACACACAAGTAATGGGATGAAGAGAGCATAATCTTGTGGCAAATATATCTATCACTTTAAGCCACCAATTAGTTTGATCTTGTTTTTGCTTCTTACAAAATCTATCATCCCTATATGGCAAGTATTTACAAATTTTATTCACTCCACATATATTGACATGCTTATAGGAAATATTTTCATCATGACTAGTGCACTCATCATTAGCATCATGGATATTCTAGGAATTCATACTAACAATACTACTATCATGCTCATCATTCAAGGAATTCACATTAAGCATTTTTATAAATTCTTCCTCTAACAATTGAACACAATTTTCTGAACCATCATTTTCACGAAATACATTATAAAGACGTAGAAAATTAGGCAACCTAAATTGATTTCTTGTAGTTTTTGTTTATATAAACCAAACTAGTGTAAAACAAGAAACTAAAAGATTAAATTGCAAGATCTAAAGATATACCTTCAAGCACTCACCTCCCCGACAACGGCACCAGAAAAGAGCTTGATGTCTACTACACAACTTTATTCTTGTAGACGTTGTTGGGCCTCCAAGTGCAGAGTTTTGTAGGACAACAACAAATTTCCCTCAAGTGGATGACCTAAGGTTTATCAATCCGTGCGAGGTGTAGGATGAAGATGGTCTCTCTCAAGCAACCCTCCAATCAAATACAAAAAATCTCATGAGTCCCAAACACACCCAATACAATGGCAAATTGTATAGGTGCACTAGTTAGGCGAAGAGATGGTGATACAAATGTAGTATGGATAATAGATATATGTTTTTGCAATCTAAAGAAATAAAAACAGCAAAGGTATCAAGTGTAAAATAGAGAGCAAAATGTTGTACAAATGCATGGTAATAAGGCCTAGGGTTCATACTTTCTCTAGTGCAATCTCTCAACAATGCTAACATAGTAGAATCATATGATCATCCCTCAACATGCAACCAAGAATCACTCCAAAGTTCCTAACTAGTGGAGAACAATAAGGTGAAATTGTTGTAGGTAATAGAGACACCTCAAAGTTATTCTTTCTAATCAATCTTTTGAGATATTCCTATAAGTCACACAAACAACTTTAGAGTTCCTACTAGAATAACACCCATGATACACATCAATCAACCCTAATGTCACCTAGATACTACAATGTCACGTCAAGTATCCGTGGGTACATTATGCGACATGCGTGAAACAATTTTAGATGTATCATATCCAATTGAACACAAATAAATTCAAGGAGCACCCCAATATTTCCATTGAACAACATAGTATGAAAACGTGCAATTAACCCCTATGCACAGATCCCCCTGGTCATTGGAATCAACAAGTTGATTCCAAAAAATATATCAAGTGAATCACTTGAATACCCCAATGTCACTACGGGTATCCGCATGCAAGACATACATCAAGTGTTCTCAAACCAAAATATTCAATCCAACATAATGAGATCTTAAAGGGAAAGATTCAATTCATCCAAACAAGGTAGCAAGGGAATAACATCATATGATCCAACTAGATTAACAAGGCCCGTGATACATCAATATCGTGCCTTCTCAAGAATGAGAGAGAGAGAGAGAGAGATATTGAACACATAGCTACTGGTACATACCCTCATCCTCGAGGGTGAACTACTCCCTCCTCATGGCCTCTGCCGGGATGATGAAGATGGCCACAAGAGATGATTTATACTCTCCGACAGGGTACTAGACAGGCTCCAGATGGATTTTTTGTTGATACAGAGAGTTGTGGCGGCGGAGCGGAAGTTCTCTCTTTATTTCTAGCGTTTCATGTATATATAGGATTCTTCAGTGTTGGAATCATGCCATACAGAGCCACATGGGCCCCACAAGTCATCAGGGCACGACCTAGGGGGCGCCCTATTGGCTTGTGGCCCACAGGTGGCTCCCCTCTGGTGGTTCTTCACTCCAATATTGCATATTTCCTCCAGAAAAAATTATAAAAAGTTTTTGGCGATTCCGAGAACTTCCATTTTTTGCAGAAAAACAACACCATGGTAATTCTGATGAAAACAACGTCAGTCTAGGTTAGTTCTAATTAAATCATATAAAGTGCATCAAAACCGTATAGAAGTATTGTAAACATAGGTAAAATTATCGATACGTTGGAGACGTATCAGACACACACACCCAAGGTGCACTCGAGGTGGTCGACGAATTGGCACGCCATCCCAGGGGCTCACGTGCCAATGAGACTTCACATGGGTAGGCTAGAAGGAGGGACCTAGTCCATGCTGGTTTGGCTAGGGGGTTTAGTCCATTATGCAATCTAATAATCATGAAAATTCTGGCCATGCACTCAAGGTGCTTGACAAAATGTTAGGGCCATCTAGAGAGCTTTGCTGGCCACCAAACTTTCCAGAGAAAGTCTCTTTAGATGATGACAATGATGGTAAATTTAGTTTGGAATAAACAGAAACTTGTTAGTGCAAGTTCTCCACAACTTCATCTCTCGACAAAAACTCTTGGGGTTAGTTACATGGGCTTAAATTATTCCAATGGAGCTAAACTCCTGGACTTAAGGGTTTGGTAGGGTGGACTATAAGCAGGAAAAATCCCATGGTCATTACAGCAAGATAACATAGGATTGCTTTTCAAACCACTAAACTAGATCAGAATAGAAATGAGGATGGTTTGCTCAAATTTTTCAAAAGGATAAGATGGATTTCCCATAAAAGTGATCAATGGGCATCACATGACATCTCCAAATGTTTGTGAAATTTTTGAAAGCATATCTAAAGAGGTTGTAGTGCAATGGAGGCCCTTTAATGAAATAAAAAAGGTCATTAAAGAATTAAGTTAGGCAAGTTTAATTATCAAGATATTCTCACTAGATTTTTGAAATGAAATAAAAAGATTTATAATCAAAGACCCAAGTCCCACAACATTTTCCAAAACTTTCCATTTGGAGGGGAAGAATCTGAGAATTAAAGAAAAGGGGTGGTTCTGACACCAATAAAGGATAAAGAAAATAAATATTCATTTACGTGAAAAGTTTTTTAATAAATAAAAACATGGTTTTTTGGGGTGTTAGAGTTCGTGACAAAGGGGGAGAAGTAGTATCTATGTTTTCTATGCTATCGTGTGACCCATATATTTTCTTAGCTATGAGTGAACCATATAGTTGTGTTATGATTATTGGGTTGTAAGACATTAATTGTGAGATTATGGTATGATGTACCTCAAGCACTATTTTATATGCTATCATATATGTCTATCATGTGAGTTTGTGTTCATGGGTTGTCTATGACTTGTTTATGTTTCAAACACTCTCCTATGTGCAAACATAACATATGTGCATTGAATTATTATTAAGACAAAGTCGCACACACTGAGGGGGACTTCTGTCGAAATTATCATATGTCTTCTGATTTTATGAAATACATTGCAATATCTTTTATACTACATGTATGATTGTCATCAACAAACAAAAAGGGGGAGATTGAAGGTGCAATCATGTCATTATATCATATTATGATGTTGATGACAATGTACATGTAGAAGACTAATGGTGTTTGTCAAGTAAATATCATGTATTAGTCCTCAAATGACAATAGGTGTGGATCACGGATGCGTTGGAACTAATATGACTAGAAAAGGAAGGAACGATGAGGTTTATGGATCTCTTTTTATTTTGTTCTTGAGTATAGGGATCCCATATTATTAAGAGGGGGTCAATAGGGTTAGTACAAGACATGCTCAAGTCAAATCAAACTCATCGCCTCTTCTAAAAACTGCATCCACTATTCACAGCAAAGTGATGTTCTTGTGTGGTGTCCGGATGTCCAGCCCGTGTTCCGCATGTCTAAGATTTCAACAATCGCCGGATGTCTCGGCGTTGCCCCGAACATATGACCCCATTGCTTTCCAGAGAGCATATGTTTCCTCCTGATATGGGTCGGATGTCCAGCACAACACGGGATGTCTGGACCCCTAGATATCCGGGTCTCACACCAAAAATTTGAGCCGCATACACCAGTACCGTGATGTCTTGATGGACTGGTACGTCAGATGTCTATGCATATGCCGGATGTCCGGGCCTTCTGAGATAGGCCGGATGTCCGTGCCAGCCCCGGAGGTTCGGCTCCCCTGCTTTCCTCTCTGGCTCTATTTTCCCGTGTCATGTTATTTTCATGCCCGATGTTCAGCCCATGGCCTAGATGTCCTACCAGTGCCAGCCACTTACTCCACAACAACCATATTGTTGCTACTAGTATATATAGACTTCATCTACCTTAAGATTATGTTGACCATTCACTTTGAGCTAACCCTACAACACATATTTCTCTCTCTCATGCTGATACACCAAATCCAAGATCCGAAATCCATTTGAGTGTATTTGTGAGAAGTTATCAAATCAAGTGATAGATCCACTCCTTCCTTTGTCTTGACTAAAGGAATTGTGATTTGACCAAGTCTGGAGATTTTACCCATCGATCTTGTTACTCTTGGAGGTTGGAGACTCATAGGCGGTAGGATTTCTTCGGTGAGGAATCAACCATTGTAATTATTGCTGGAAAGTTTGTGAGGGTTGGGAGACCACCCCAAGGTCTACCACTAGTGGTTGAGAAACGCCTTCGTGGTGTTGTCTCAAGGAAAGAATAGGGTGAGCCTTCATGGCGTTAGTGTGCCTTCGTGGTAACATCCTCCTCTCTAAATGGTGATGTATCTTCCCTCCAAGGGAGTGAACATCGACATACATCCTCGTCTCCCGGAGTTGCGGTTATTCCTAACCCTAACTCCCTACTTGTGGTTACTCGTATCTTGCACTTACTTGTATTACTGTGTTACTTGTATATTGCACTTACTTGTATTACTTTGTCCTTTACTATCTTATTACTTGTTGCTTTGGTACTCTACTATCCACCGTTATCACCTTAGAAATTATTGAGATTACTTTCCTATTCCACAATATCACCTAAAATTGCAAAGTAGCAATTAAAATTTGGAATTGTGCCTATTCACCCCTACTCTAGGTCCATCTAGATCCTTTCAGTGACTAACCCCTTAGTCACATTGCTTCCAAGCTTCTTGTGATGTTTTATTACCTAGAGGGCCCAGAGATACCTCTCCATTATATCGAGTGACCAATCTGAGTCTCGATTCACGCGAACCCAACAGACACCTCAGAGATACCTCTAGATCACCTTTATGATCACCTAGTTACGAAATGATGTTTGATAGCACACAAGGTATTCCACCGCTGTTAGGGTGTTGCATGATCTCATGGTCTTAGGAACAGATACTTCACGTGAAGAAAGCAGTAGAAACTGATGTCTTAGGAACTAAGTGATACGATCAAATGCTATGCTTATAGTTTGCTCTCGTCTATCACACCATTCTCCTAATTATGCAATCTTGTTATCAAATGAAAACTGATGTCTATGGTTAGGAAACCTTACCCATATTTGATCAACGAGCTAGTCCAGTAGAGGCTCACTAGGGACACAATGTTGTTTATGTATCCACACATGTATCTAAGTTTCATGTCAATATAATTCTAGCGTGGATAATAAACATTTATCATGAACATGGAAATATGATAATAATCAATTTATTATTGCCTCTAGGGCATATTTCCAACATTGTGTTATATTCATCTCTTTGCAACCTGCAAGGGTCATTGATTTTACACGTTTGTTAAAGAAACAACTTAGTGTTCACTTCTTCCATTTTCTGTTCCTATTTCCATTCTAAGATCTCGGGTCGAGATCTCTTATAAGTGGGGGCGGTTGTAACAACCCAAGACCGATGCTCTAGATTCCTTCCATTTAGTCCATTGTTGCCGTGTGGTTTATTTGTTTGTTGCATTCATCATCGCATCATCTGCATTGCATCGACACTCCATTCCCTTCAATTTCCAAAACTTGCATCTGTTCATAGTTGTCGGTTATCTTCGTTCTTGTCATTGATTGTTTTGAGACAAAACACACTTGCACGGGCTCGCAACATCCCTAAAATATTTTGTTTTACAAGTGGTAATAAAATGTTCTCTGAATGGGATGAACGTTGGGGTGAGGTCTTAGTATATTGTAGGTAGACCGCATGCCAAATTTTGTTGTATTCCAAGTCTGTTTAATACCCCAACGAATAAACTATAGCGACACTATCGCCGGATAAATCGTCGGACGTTCTTGATTTCAAAACTTGTTGTCGGGCCAAGAAACTCCCTCACATCTCACCCAAATACCCCTACACAACCCACCTAGCACACCTAGCACCTAGTCGTGACCGGAGCCATCCGATCGCAATTGCATGGCCCAAAATCTTCCCCAAACCTCTAACCCTAGACCTCTTGCTATAAAAGGAAGGCCCTCGCTTTCATATTTGGATCTTCCCTCTCTCCTCCTTGTTTTTTGCGCCAGCAAACCCTCTACCGCCAATTGGCACCACCGGCCCCACCTCCATCATGCTAGACCTATGGGGCCCAATCTAGCCCGCGTGGGCGTGGATCCCGCCTCCGCAGGCGCCCCTACGCTCGAGCCTCCCCGGCCTCACGGCTTCCCATTGCCTTCAAGTCAGCCATCGTCCGGAGCTCCGCCGAAGCACCACCACCCGCAGGCGACCACCGGATCTTCACTGTTGCGCCCATCTCTCTCCTCTCCTTCCCTTCTTGTGTGTGTCACCCTAACCCAACTATCATCTTTCTTCCTTCTCTGTAGGGAGATGGTCATGGCCAGACACTGAAGCTCACCGCCTTCCCATCAATGATGGAGTCCGGCACCACCAGATCCAGAGTCGATGCCCCCGGATCCGTCCCCTCCAAGCTTCTGCTGCCCTCGCCACGTCACCTTGGCCATGCCAACCACCGTCGGCCTCCACTCCCAAGCTGTCCGGATGGCCCCCTCCCACATCCACCACCATCCTGCCATCCAAACGGTGTCAAAACCCCGCCGTCCTCCTGAACCACTTCGTCATGTTTCCTTGAGGGTATATTTTTCTCCAAGTCCCTAAAAACTACTTGTTTCAACAACATATTGACTTTTTTAGTGAACAGAACTTCGTGCATGTTTGTTCGATGATGATGATCTTTATATGTATTTTGGACTACAAATGTGCTATACACGATGGTTGACTTAGGATTCATGTTAAGATCCATATATTTGTTGTAATGTTTGTTGCAATAGTTCTTTAGATCATAGTCAACAGAAAACTGTTACAACTTACCAACTTTCATTGATCATTGCATCCAATCCATGTCATATGCATATGATTCCTTCATGTAATTTCGTCTCTGTAATGTGATCTATAATGCCATGCCATTGCTTGTCATGTAAAACATATATAGCATGCCCATTTGTTGCCTTAAAGTGACCATCATGTTAAAACTATTCTGCTGTTAACGATAAGTTTCATTTTCCAAAAATCACATTAAGCAAACCATGCATCCTATGAAATTGTGCCAGTAGAGTAATGTGAAGATGTCCATGTCTAATTTTTTCCCATTCAAAAATATTAAATTCTTAAGCTATTTCTTTATGCATCCTAAGATAGCATCATTTAGTAACTATTTTGCAACTCCAGATTTTCATGGAGTCCCTAAAACTTAACAAAAAGTTGTATTTTGAATAAATCATAGTAAATTACACTTGCTCCCTATGAGCCTCCTCCTTTTATAAAACATTTAGCATGTTAAGTCTACTTTAAGTTCATATCATTTTCATCCATGTTAGCATCATGTAGCATCATGTTTTAGTGCTCCCAAGTAGGCATCTCACTGTTTTGGACATATTATAACTAAAACTTGAGTTGATTGTAACTGTTGAACCATGCCTTCGTTTTGAACATGTCATATATGAAATTGCCCAGAATTTTATGTAGTTTCATAATATCCTGCTGCATCCATGATTAAAATGGTTGTGGTTGTGGTTTGCATGCATTTTGCAATCATGACAAGCTAATCTTGTGTTGGTCATATCTTTTTGGCCGTAGCTCCGATTTGAATGATGTATATATGTACATCACCTAGAATGCAGAGTAGCGTGAGATGGTGCATTGTGTTTTCCCGTTTAATAAACATAAAATATGTTTTAGGCAGATCGTGACCAAATTCAAAATTTACATATGAGGTCGTTTCGAAAATGCTATATTGTGTTTCCGGCCTCATTTAGAATGCCTAGATAGATTGTTTATTTATGCTTCACCTCTTGTCATGATAAATAACATTTAATCTGGTCGAGTACCTAAACAAGAGTGAAGTAAATAATTCAAATGTGGATAATCGTCAATACGCAACTCGTTGCATATTAACTTCACTTAATTTGTAGTATTTGATTGTTGCATCTTGCCATGCCATGCCTATTTAAACCGGACATGCATCATATTTGATTGTGCATCATGTCATGCTTGTGTTGTCGTGTTTACCATGGAATTTGTTTGGTTTTGAAATTGCTTCTCCTTGCTAGAGTTCCTAAGCGTTTGTGAGTAAATAAGATTGTTGAAACTATAGATGTGTGGTTTAATGAAACTAATGGCTCGCAAAGAGAGCACCTGCCACCTGTGCTAGATGAACTTCCACCTAATGAAAATATTAGGTTAATGGGTACTAGAGAAATCATGCGTGTGAAACCTGAAGTTGAAGAAGTCATTATTCCACCATCTACTCAACACGAAGACAATACTGCTCCTGAAGATAATGTTGCTGACGAAGACAATCCTCAACAGCAGGAAACAATTATTTTGCCTGCTCATCCTCGTGTGGCTAATGAAGTTCAAATCGAAAATTTGCTTGATAACATCAATGCACTAGGTGCTCTTACTCTCTCAAGAGATAACCAATTGGCTAACTTTTGTGGGCACTTTTCCTTCGTGTCTAGCCCACCAAAGTAGATGAAGAATTCATGGAATCAGAATGGATTCAAGCTACGCAAGAAGAGCTTCATCAATTCAAGCTCAACAACATATGGGAACTCGTCAAGAGACCAGATACATGCAAGCACAACATCATTGGTACAAGATGGATCTACCACAACTAGCAAGATGAATCTGGCCAAGTTGTCAGAAACAAGGCTCGACTTGTAGCTCAAGTCTATACACAGGTTGAGGGTATTGATTTTGATGAAACTTCTGCACATGTTGCTAGACTTGAAGCCATATGAATATTGTTTTCTTATGCTAACCATTATGATGTATGCTTATACGAGATGGATGTCAAAAGTGCATTCCTCAAATGTAAGATTCATTAAGAAGTATATGTTGCTCAACCACTAGGATTTGAAGATCCAAAACATCCTCACATGGTCTACCGGCTCAATAAGGCATTGTATGGCCTCAAGCAAGCATCAAGGGATTGGTACAACACACTCAAGGAATTTCTCAAGGATAAAGGCTTCAAACCTCGCGATCCTACTCTCTTCACTAAGTCATATGATGGAGAGTTGTTTATATGTCAAATATATGTGGATGCCATTATCTTTGACTGTACTAACAATCAATATAGTGATGAGTTTAGTTTCATGATGCAAGAGCAATATCAGATGTCGGTGATGGGAGAGCTGAAGTTCTTTCTAGGGCTTCAGATTCAACAAAAACCAAATGACATCTTCATATCTTAGGAGAAATACCTTAAGGACTACCTCAAGAAATTTGGCATGCAAGATTGCAATGGATACAAGACACCAATCCCAACAAATGGCCACCTCTGCACTCAAATAAATGGTAATTTTTTTGATCAGAAGGTATATCGCTCCATGATTGGATTTATACTGTACCTATGTGCATCTAGTCATGATATAATGCTTAGAGTTTGCATGTGTACCCGATTTCAAGCGGCACCAAAGGAGTCACATCACCTTGTTGTGAAGCGAATACTTTGATATTTGGCTCACACCCCTACACTAGGATTCTGGTATCCAAAGGGCTCGAAGTTTGATCAAATTGGCTATTCAGATTCAGTTTTTACTGGTGACAGAGTAGATCGGAAGTCTACATCAGGCACTTGTCACTTTCTGGGTCGATCTCTTGTATGCTAGTCTTCGAAGAAGCAGAACTGTGTATCTCCATCAACTACTGAAGTCGAACACATTGTTGCTGGCACCTACTACACTCAGCTTCTCTGGATGAAGCAAACACTCAATGACCATGACATCAATAATAAGAAACTGCACTCTACTGCGACAATGAGAGTGTTATCAAGATCGTCTACAATCCAGTGCAACACTCGAAGAAAAAGCACATTCATATACTCCATCATTTCGTTCCTGATCATGTGTTGAAGGGAGACATCGTCATAGAGCCCATGAAGTGAGAAGATCAATTGGTTGATATCTTCACAAAGTCTTTGGATGAGAAGAGGTTTTGCAAGTTGTGATGTGAGGTAAATATCAGTAAATGGACATACATCCTAACGCTTATGCACTTTGATGACTTTGATGCACAACACATGAAGTAATGTATGTCTTGAACTCATGAAGATATACACTCTAAGCATGAATATATTAACGAATGATATGACTTTAGAGCACCACGATAATTGTGCGATGTGTCTGGGTCAAACATTCTATACGATGGGCAACGCTAGCAACTACTTGAAGACATCACTTTTATCTTCGCATTTTTTGTCTTCAGGAAACCGAGTTTATCTTTGAAATAGTTGTTTGTCTTTGACCTTGGACACTTGTCAATTGAATACATCATATATGTTACTTTGGAGTTAGGTCCTCTACATTATCCTGCCTATAGATATATCTTCGAATTTCCATCTAGGAAAGTGTGATCGGACCTGCAAATCTCATCTATGCTTATATCTCTTAAATCTGTTCAACTCGAGTCATATGCATTGTAAACTGACACATGTTGATTGTCTTCAGAAAATCCTTGGTCGTGGAAGACAAATCCAACCAAACATTTTAAATTTGTTTACCCTTATCTTTTCCCTCCCTTATCGGAACCAATTCCCATGCTCGTCGCTTCCGTTTTAAGGTACTGGGCTCTCACACGCGATGCATGCATTTCATGCATCCCACTAAGCCGAAGGGTCAGGGGCATATCCATCCAAAATTGTCGAACCGTTGCAATTTCCACCCTCCTTATAAATACAACAACCCCGACCCATTCATTAATCTTGCCTCTCTCTTTTCTTGACCTCCAAACCCTAGCACCGCCACTGGAATTCATCATCGGCAGAGGAGAAGCGCTTCACTGTCGTGGCTTCTATGACATCGTACTCACACTATCCGTGACTATCTTCGTCTCACCGCCGTCGTAGCCATCTGTCACCACTGAGTTAGGGTGTGTTAGATTGAACTTCTTGGCTTCTCCGCCTCGTCGAGCTGTTCTTCATGTTCTTCATTGCGGTAAATAAATGCTGAATTTTTAGCGCTCATTTGATCCAAAAAAGTTACCAAATATTTTTGGATGCTGTTTTTTCACAATCTTTTCGACATCACTCAAACAACCATCTCTATTTTCTCAATGCTTTTACTTATGTTAAACATATAGGCTGATTTCTCATTTATGCAATTTCTTGAATTTGGACAAGTTTGAAATCACGTGATCTTGTGCAACAATGAAAGTCTTCAAGAATGAGGTCAATATCTCCAGAACCTTGTTTTTATCTTCAAAATCTTATTCGAATGCATATGACCTCATCTATTATCCTCACATCTCTAATTCTTTCACACGTACAGGTCTGTGGCAGAATCTCTTGGATCTCATAGTCTGAATTCGCTTGCAGACTACTTGCAGATACACGTGGACTCACCTAGAGATAGTTCTCTTTTACACCAGCCTGCGAAGCCTTTGCCCAAGTCGAAGACTATGGCCACAAATAAAGTTTCTAAGAAAGGTGGGAGGCAAAGACGTCCGAACACAGTCAAGGATCTTCCACCTGCACTGTATGAGAAATACAAATCTGACCCTGAAGAGAGTAACACTCAGCGCAAGAACCGGTCCAATGGATCCGAAGATATTAGGTAGAGAAATAGTTCTACTACCACTTTGTCACAACAGAATACGCTGAGAAGAATGATGAAAAGGCCCCCTAGATTGACATCATGTACAAGAATCTGCACCCAAAGACCAAGGGTGAAGCCATCAAGATTGACTTCTTCACATGCATGGTCAGACCACCTATACCAAAGAATCTAGATCTCTCTAGCATCGTTGGACGCCCTGTATATCATGAAACTTGTGAAGAAGATACATAACAGCCTCGTGTCACTGATCTGAAGGCAATTTAGAAAACAAAGGCTTCAAAACCAATCACCACAACACCATAGACTTCACAATCAAGGTCAGCTGAACTAGCTGAGCCCGAGGATGAATCACGCACTACAAGAAGGCCAAAAAGGAAAATTGTTGCTGCTCATGGCACGAAGCCTTCCGTCACCTTGGTGAGCAGTGCCAAGTTGATTGAACAATCTGATGATGAATTTGATGACGAAGCCTTGGCAAATCTTATCCAGCAAAAAGAGGAATATGCCAAATGTCTTGAAGACTTGCCTCTATTTGACATTGATATCCTAAACCAATTAATTGACGAATGGTTTGCTGACCCCTCCATCTCCATTGACGCCCTACAACTTCCTATTGGGCTAAGTGTTATCTTCCAAGCTTTGGTTAATGAAGAATTATCTATTGTCCAGATGGCAGTTCAGAAACGCGACAAGATTCGCCATGAGAAGGATCCGTTCAAACAAAACATGATAGTTGCTTGTTGAGCAAGTCCAAGCCTACTCCCTCCGTCGAGTAATAAGTGTATTTTTTCCTTTTCTGTCAGTCAAACTAGTTAAACTTTGACTAACTTTATCGAGAAAAGTGCAAGTATTTATGACATCAAATTAGTATCAATAGATTTGTCTTTACATGAGGTTTCCAAATATATCATTTTTATGTCATATGTGTTGCCACTATTTTCTATAAAGTTGGTCAAATTTTAAAAAGTTTGACTAAGTACTAATCTATATGTACACTTATTTGTGGACGGAGGGAGTACTAGACTATGATAGCTGATTTGAAAACAGAGTTTGAAAGGTGCCGTGAGTTTGCCAAAGGCCCGCTAGCGCGTTTGAAAAATATATCTAAGAAGTTGGCCGAGGCTCATAATGAGATGCTGAAAAGAAAATCACTTGTCCGGCCAGCTCTTGACCCAAGAATCATTGATAGGTCATGGCAAGCTTCTATATCTTTGAGCTAGTCTGCTCCGTCAAGGCAAGCCACACCACACATTATCTTCCCAGCAGGCTTCTCCGGCACAAGGACACCTCCTATTTCCTGTATTTTCACCAGCAAGAAGACTAAACAAGTTGAAGCTCAAGCCAGAAAATGGAAATATTTGCCAGCTACTCAAGGTCAACCTTCAAAGAAGCTAAAAACAAAAAAGAAAAAGTCTTCGAGCTCGTCCCAAGTTCCCAAGCCCCCTCATATTTTATTCGTCACTCCACCTGCTCAAGAGGAGCCACTTGTTGTGTCGCCTATCTCCGTGGCTCCTTTTGCCTCTGAAAATGCTCAGAGGCATGTTGTTTTTCATGAGTCTGCTACCACAGAGGCTCCAACAACAGAAGAAATCCCAGCTGTAGATCACACCGCAGCTAAAGACATTGCTTTTGTTGAAGCTGTACAATATCCTGTGTCTCAGATAGATGCACCGCCGATATCATCGCCACTGCCAAATATCTTTGAAGATGTGAACATTGGCTCCGCTCCTACGCCAATCATCAGTGATGAGTTCTGGGAAGAAGTCCACTCCAACACCCCATGCACGAAGTTATTCCTCGCACTCTGCCAACTCCTTTTTCCACTCATGTGCTGCAATCACCCGAATCACCATTCGGAGCCATGGAAGTTGAAATCCATGATCATGCATCACCACTCACAAGTCTTTGTAGAGGACCATGGCCAATTATATCTTCAATGACAAGCATACTTGAAAATGAAGTGCATGCTGACCCAACGACATTAGTCGAGGAGATTCCCATGATTGAAGATATTTCTCCTGAACAACGAGAGAATGAAGCAAAAGCACCCAAAGACGTTCGTGCTTTCACTGCCGTTGCTCCTCTAGAAACCCCACTCATAGTAATCTCTGAGGGCGAAGCCAGTGCTCCATCTCCTGATGGTCCTCCTATTCCTACCACGCCATCGACGGACGACAACTCCGAGAACATTGTCATGGCTCGCAATAGGGTAGGAGATATGGTGCCAACAAAATGTCCCAAGATATTTCCTCCACCAAGAATGGGCCACAATATGAATTCAACATTCATCATGTCCCAAGGGTCATGGACCCTATGCCAAGGCTTCCAAGTCTTCATCAACAAGGACCAGCATGGCCTCTTGTCTTCAGTGTCACGCATTTCAAACTCAACAACACATTCCTTGACTCTAATCGGAATCCTTACATGCATCAGCAGATTCAGTCTGATTGGTTTTGGAGTGATCCACAATGCACCTACTATACATATGTGCTATATGGTTGGAATAGGATATTTCCCCACAAGCATCTTAGCTTTGAATCCATGAGGGGTCTTCCTTATTTTAATCAAGCCCTCGATTGTCTTCGGTATGTTGGATTGTTTCCCTTTGTTGTTGATCACGAAGACTGGAATGAAGAACTAATTCTTTAATTTTATGCAAACCTCCACATTTGTGGCTTTGGGAGAGATATGAAGACATGGGCAATGGACTTCATGATCCATGATGAGCATATCAAGGCTCGTGTAATTGAATTATTTTCCACCACTCCACTTGCTGCATCACAAGAAGATCTTTATCCGAAGTCTGTTGCATATGTTGAATCTACAAGAAGTATCTTCCAAATGCCTGAGCCCAACATGATTGAAATGCTAACCCTCATGAAGCCATTGGAACGAGATGAAGACTTGCCCACAACATTCTTCATTGATAATCTTCAGTATCTATCAAAGACTATCTATCATATTCTTTGCCACACCATTCTCCTTTACTCAAGCTGGAAAGGGCCCTGAAGACATTGATTTACAACACAGTCTATAGCATCAGGTTTAATCTTGAAGACATATTCCTGCGCAACCTTGCAGCAAATGGTATTAATATCTTTGAGCCCAAGATCTATGCACCATGGATCATGCACTTCATGGAGCGCAGAACAAATACAAGGTATCTACCCTCTGCACACAATCATGGAATTTACCTCCCAGATGTGGAAGTTATTCATGAAGACATTTACCCATCCAAGGGCGATAACCCCATAATTGAAGGAACAAGTGGCACTACTAACACTGAAGGGATTCTCATTCCATCTGATCCTCCAAAGCATGGCCGGTTGGGCCATTTCATCATCCATAGCCAAGTGCCACTGCAACTGAAGCTACTATCAACACTTTGCCTCAACAGCCCCAACCCAGACGGGAAAGTGCAATGATTGATCGAGAGCTTCTAGTATCTCCTCATCAGAAGTAGGATCAACATCATGAGTGGATGCGATGACAATTGCAATCCCTTTTGACACATATCAATCGTATTCACAACCTCACCACCAAGAACACCTTTTTGGCTCAATAAACTTGTAGGCGTTCGTGGAATACATGGACAATGCTGGCTCGAGAGGATGATCTTTGTGAGGATGGCTTCGACAAATACTCCAGGTTCTGAGCTTCTCCTCCCTGCATGGAGAAGTGGCACAAGACTCCATTTGTCAAAGATAGTGACGATTTTTCTTCAGCACCGTCCGTTCATGTCAATCTTTCCAGTGATGAAGCTGAAGATGTCACCTCTCCGCTCACACCAATAGAACACAAAGGCACTACAATAGGCCCATCTGCACCAACCAACAACGACCCTCCTGCACCATCATCTTCAACTCATGGCGGGGACGTGTAGTGCCCAATATCTTCACCCTTTTTGGTCATTCAATGAAAAAGGAGGAGAAGCATTGGATTGATAGTCTTCAAACAAGTCAATAAGGCCAGGTGCTACTATTTTTGTTAACTCTACAATTCTCGTTCTGAACATTTGTTGTTTTGAACTGTAAAAATTAAGTCCTAATGCACGGCTGAACATTTTATGTTTACCTACTGATGGCACTATCCTATATCTTACCATATGAATACAAAGTCATTCAAAAGACGTTCATTTGTCATATTGCATTTCATTATCTTCGTAGAACCTCAAAAATTAATAATGGTTTGATTCCAAGATATAGGGGGGTATCTGCACAAATTAAAACTTGCCATGTGCTTTTGCGTTTAAAACAAAATTTCATAAGAACATCTTCTGGGAGAGCTCTCTATATTTTGCAATCATAATCTCCAAGTCTTTATCTTCATATATTTTATCCCGTTTGAAAACTTCAACCAGTTTTAATCAATCACCAAAAGGGGGATTGTAAGTGCATCTAGTGCCACCCCTTGTTGGTTTTGGAGCATTGAAGACAAAACTGGTGGAGGGACTAATGTGTATGTGAGAGCTCACTAGATAGCATAGTTAGAAGTCCCGGAAGATTCAGTTTAACCGTCAAAGACGACCCCTAAAATGTCCAAAGACATTGATGATGGCTGAAGCCATTGGTGGTACACGAAGATAATGCTTGAAGATAATGAAATGTGAAGACAAAGTCTTTCAGTTGTTTTGTTTCTTCCTTCCTGGGTAATAGGAATCACCGTACAATTAAGTGGGGCCGAGGTAATCGGAGTCAAATGCTGACATGATGCTCAATCCAAAACACCTATATCTTCAAGTAAAGATAATGAGAGGAAATTACTTCCAGAGTTGGTTGAGTCACAATTGCTTGTAGCCCAAGTAATGTTATCGCGTGAGTCTTTGAAATCCAACCATTCGAACATGTGTCGGTTGGCCATTGACCCAGGGTCATTTCGATCATATCATGTCGGGTTGCATGCTAGCTATAAATAGTCCACTCTCCCCACCATAAGTTGGTGGCTGCTCAGAGTTAGATACGACTATTATCGTTTTGGAGCAACCAACCTCAAAGACATTGAGAGAAAAAACTATCCTGCGAGGATAAACCCAAACACCTAGATCCAGAGTGTTTGATCATCACCGAAGCGATTCTATTTTGAGTGAACTCAAGACTTGTTACACTTGAAGACTGTGATCTTCAAGAAGGTTAGGCGTCATGGTCTAGAGCATCCAAGAGTCATTATGGATTGTCGGGTGACCAAGTTTGTACGGGTTTTGGAAGTCTCCTTGAAGACTTACCTGAGTGATTGGGAGTGCTCTAAGTGATCACGGATCAAGGGGAACAAGATGAAGACGAGGTCTTCCAAGTTCAATCTCAGTCTTCCCAACGAGAGGTGTAGTTGTTACATCAACTCGAACTGGTCCAAAAAATCTTGTGTCTTCATCAAGCTACAAGTTCTATTATTCACTCTATTACCTTTTGTATTGTACTCTGAAGCCATTGCTTTATCATCTCCATTCGTAGACATTCCCCGAAGACATCCCTTAACTGTCACATGTCTTCATTCTATCTAAGTTTATCTCCAATACATCTTAGTGTGCATGATGACTATGCCATACATGTCTGTATGTCTTTGTAGTATTCCATCTTTTCCTTAGATCCTTGATTGACATCCCTACTTGATCCCGTTTCCCTTCCACATACTTTGAATACATTTACTGTTTCAGAACTTTTCATAAAAATGCCTATTCACCCCCCTCTTTAGTTGATAACTAGCACTTTCAAAATAAATTGATGACATGGCCGCTCTCACATGCACTAAGATTTGTGTTTGGGTCCATTGGTCCAGGGTACGTTCGGTCCCACCTATTTTTAGTGATTTTGTAAAAAGAAACAGTATGGGGCTGAAGGGAGATACCGACGGCCGAAGGATGTCGGCATATGGCCATATCGCGTCGGCGTAGGGGTATGCCGACGGCCACCGTTGGCATAACACCGTCGGGAACGCGGGCGTCGATGTACCCGGCCAGCTTCATCGACATAGGAAGGCCATCAGCATAGGTACATACGCCAACACCCTCCATACAGTCATCGGCATAGATAGACCGTCGGCAACCTTTCCACATGACGGTGGATGACGGCGCCGTCGGCGGGAGACACCTAACCGGAGCCAGCCACGTGGCACCCCTATGCCGACGGCATAGACGTCGACATATCTCGAGAGCTGGGCCAACGGGGAGGCCGTTGGCATAAATATGGCATGTGATAGTCCCTGGATTGTCCTGGCGTGCGGCTACGCCGAAGGCTTAGCCATATGCATATATCCAGAGCTTCGTTGACGAGGAGGCCGCCGGCGTACTTCTGCCACATGGTGGCTTCTCGTGCTTCCTGGCGCATGGCTACACCAACGGCATAGTCGTTGGCATATCTCCTTTTTTTGTTTGATTTCCTTCTCATGTTTAATTAAAATACACAGCACATATATATATCACTGATCATATAAACAACACATATATATCACAGATCCACATTATTATCACCACAAGATAAGTATCATCATCACAACATAGGTCTAATCAACACAATATAAGTCAAAACAACACAACATAAGTCGAACAACACAACATAAGTCCATAATAGACAAGCATGAAAGATAAAAATCACCACCACCATCACCCAGAGGCTTATGCGCCATGGCGTCCACCACCAAGTTCTTCACCGCCAACACCACCAAAGCCCAGGTCGTCACTGCTACCGACATCGCTACTGCCAAGACCGCCACCGCCACCTCCTTGGTGGATCGGAGTGATCGGGCTTCATGCCTCGGGAGTGATGCCATAATTGGCACCACCAACAACGGATGATCCATCGGTTCCTTGCATGTTTGAAAAGAGATGTTAAAGAGATATATGTTTGTGTTGAATAAACGATAAATACTGGTTGAATAGTTTGGGGATGTACAAGCCGGAGTTGGACAGTGTTGTGCCAGAAATTCTTGAAACATAGCCAACACTGGTTGTGGTCCAGCAGGTGGTGGTGGTGGTTGCATTACAGGAGCCATGTCAGATGCCAAGGAGTCAAAAACGTGCTACATGCTAGCTGACCAAGAATACACGAAGGTCAAAAGAAATGAAAATGCAAATATGAAAGGCAAATGAAAGGGGCTAAACTAACCTTCAATCATGCGACTGCTGTGGTGCATGACTGTTGCAGCTCTGGCATTCCACGCCATGGTCTCCTGATGTGTGTACTCCATGTAGGCCTAGAATATGACATGACGAAACTCATAAAACATCTCAATGTGCAAAATAAAAGAACATAAGAGGGAAAATTATTACAGAGTGTTGCTGGGTTAGGAGGGACTGTGAGGGAGCACTAGTCGGGCTCGGCTGCCGGCTCCGGCTTGGGTTGGTAACTCGGAGCTGTGTGTTGGGGATAGAAGGAGTGAACACAACATCCATAACCGCCTGTCGACCATGACTCTTCGGCCCTATGTTGTCCACCGCTCTATCGTCCATAGCCTCTTTTATGGGGTGAGGTGTGTCAGGATTGATCCCAGATACACCTCATTGTAGGCTTCAAGGTGCTGGCCGGACTTGCCGTAGTACTTGTCCTTGCCATCCTTGGGCTTAGCCCGCACATCGTCTAGAGCCCACGCCTCCATGTCTGAGAGCGGTCACTTCAAGTTCTCTTCCCGCACAACCAAACACGACCAAACTTAAGTTAGTCATGCATAGAAGAAGAAGAATGTTTCATGTACAAAGATATACCTGAACTTTCTTGTGCCTCTAGTGGTTCCGATTTCCGTGAACATGTGTTTCGTCAGTCCCTCAATTCGCCCAGTTTTGGATGCTTTTAGCAGCCCCATTTTCATCATCACTGACCCACAGATCAGCCAATGCTGCCCATGATTCTTCTTTCCATAACACCAACCAGTACACGCCTACATAATGAAAGCATAATGGCATGTTGACACGAAAAAATGAAATTTACCATAAACATCGGAATGAGAAGTCTTTTATACTTACCAACAGGTACTGCTCCCTAGTCAAGGTAAGATGCTCCTTTTGCGCGTATTCCCTGGGTATCTTCATGTCACGATACTCGTAATAATATTGCTAGATGGCCACGCGACGCACGTCGTACTGAATCTGGCGGGCCTGCTTCCTTCGAGCTCTCAGAAACACCTTGTTGGCAATGGGTTTTTTCTCCTCAAGAACTCGATAGTATTGTTACAGTTATCATAAAACCAGAATGGAAGAATCCATGAGTTAAACCATTCGATGATAAACTATGAACGAAACTCAAGACTCATGATTCCGAAGAGAACTTACCAACCGATTTGTTATCACAACCTTAGCATGTGTCACATAGTCCGCGTGGGGAGCCACTTCATAGTGGTTCCAGTTCATGGCCAAAACCAGGCGCTCCGGGTGCTTCTCTTTGTCCGGAGCGGACAACCCCGACCAATATTCCTTCAGCAAGATAGTGATGATACCGTTTGGAACACGATCATTTTCAAGAACTGTCCAGCCCCTACGAAATATAGAAAATATGAGCATGTTTACAAGCAAAAGAATTAAAATATGATTAAGGGGAACTTACTCTTTCCCTCCTGTCTCAATGTGCCACTTTTGATCCTTGATAGCAGGAATCGGGGAGGGGGGAGTTTTGCAGCACCATGCAGCCACCCCTTCTTGTTGCCAACTCCATTCCTGCCACCACCAGCATCCTCCCCCTCCCCAAACTCCTCCTCCTCCTCCTCCTCAACCTGCTCGTGAACCTCATTCTCCTCCTCAACCTCCTCGTGGACCTCCTCCTCCTTAGTAGAGGGTACCTCATTAGAGGAGGGCCTTGTAAACGACATCCCTAAGTCGGTGAGGGAGCGTTGGTTTTGGCCCCGACCCCGCCCTCCTCTAGGGGCTCTCCCCACAACCCCACCACCTCTAGGGGAGCCTCTCCCTCGACCTCCCAGTGAGGAGTCATCCTCAAGTAGTCGAGACAGAATAGTGCGGGGTTGACCAATCCGACTAGACATCGAGGTGAGTTTGGCTAGTAAACATGTTCCATCGGTCGTGCCCTTGCCCATGCTTAGCAAACCTGCATTGAAAAGAAAATAAATAATTAGAATACTAATAATGAATAAAAAAGACACTAATAAATAAGTATGTCTGGATTGAAAAAAGACATTAATAGAAAAAAAACATAGAAACGTACATCTGCTAGAACCCATATGAATCATCACTATTGTAACCGATTTCTCGACCAGTCTCATCGTCACTATCACACATATCATCTTCATTGTCGGATGTAGGTGGAGGCTCTTCCTCATCATTAGTGTCTTCATTTAACTTTTCTAGCATAAGTATTTCTTTTTCATTAACAATGGCCTCACCATCATTATGTGCATCATCATTGTTTCGATCCACATCATCATCACTTCTGACCACATCGTCATCATGAGAGACGTCAGCATGATCGCTTCTGACCACATCATCATCATCATTAGGTTGCTCTTGAAAGAACATTCCCTCGTATGTCATGGGGTTAATGTTGTAATAGTCATCATCGTTCGGGTCCAGTAGCTTACTATGTGTTGACACCTTGAACACAACTTCCCAACCCTTTAGGCAATCTTTCTGGCATGGGTAAGGTAGATAATAAAATTGTTTGGCTTAGGTAGATGCAATAAAGATATCGGCTTCGGCATAGACGGTTGATGGTTTAACTTCAACAAAACCAACGGAAGGCGTATGTATCACCCCCTTTACTGGGTCGAACCATCGACATTTGAACATAAGGAGAGTTAGGGTTTCATGCCCACGGCTGAATGTAAGCTCGTATATTTTCCCTACCCTTTTTAGTACTGAACTCCATTTTGACCTGGGGTGTACACTCCAGTATTTATAGTTTTGGGATCAGGCGGTTGTTCTGGTGCTCCTCTATACGGAAGCGATACCCATTCACATCATACTTTTCACATGTCATGACCGAAGGTTTAAAACCCATGGAAACCATCTCAATTAATCATCCATAGATATGTTCCGAAATTTTCCCTACAAGTTTAATTGAAATTGTTGTGTGCATTAGTTTGGTTAACTAATAAATGTGCAACTATGTATTTAATAGGGGGAATGTGAAAATTTAGTTTTGCCATGAACCAAGCAACAAATTTTTTCCTTCCAAGGTTTCCATGCCGAAGAAGAGTAAGTTCCTCCGCCTCAGTAGGAGGAATCATTCCCATCCACTCCTCATCAATGAATTGACTAAAAGAAGAAAAATAGTGTTTAGGCAGAGACTAAGTGAGCATAGAACATGATGTTGTGCAAGATATAAAGGAATTAATGGTGTGGTGGTATTACCTCATCCACTCATCCCCAACTTCCTTGATGTTGTGCAAGACATGGAACATGATGTCCTCCCACTCTTGTTTTGGCATGTTATAAGATTTTGATCCCCCAGCCCTACCACCTTGTCCGCTGAATAGATCGAGCTTGGGTTTATACTTGGGCTCTTCTGTATTGTATCGAGGCACCTTATCTTGTAGATTGGGAACGTGGTCTGGATAGTACAATGTCCTAAGGTCTGAGACCTCCTCAAGGATAACTGCCTCAGCTACGGAAGCTTCAATCTTAGCTTTGTTTCCACATTTCTTTCGGAGATGCTTGTTCTATCTCTCGGGACAGTACTACCAATGATTCTGCATAGACCCCCCCCCCCCCCCCGACAGTACCACTTTAGCGAGGGACATCGGAGTAAAGAAGCCTGGCGGGAAGATCTTCTCTAGCTTGCATATGAACTTTGGTGCCTTCTTATGCAATTGTCTAATCACCTCGGGACATACGTCTTTAGCATAGAGCGTGCGAAAGAAATGGCTTAGCTCCACACGCACTCGCGAGACATGCTAGGGGACATAGCCTCGAACCATCACCGACATTAACCGCTCAATCCATACATGATAGTCATGACTCTTGAGCCCAGTCACTTTGCCCGTTGAAAGATTGACTCCATTACTTATATTTGATGCATAACCATTAGCGAACTTCACAAGGTGTTTGAGCCACATAAATACCTCCTTATTTTCAGGCGGTTTAAGGACAAAGTCAGCATCTAGATGGAACCAGTTTTTTCGACCGCTTGTGGGAGGCCGCATGTTTAGATGTGGTCTATCAAAAAAAAATTGTTGATCGTCTCTAGCGATAATGTTATCCTTTGTATTATCAATAATGTTGAGGATCGTGCGAAATAGGGACTCTACGACATTCTTTTCGGTGTGCATCACATCGATGTTATAAGGAAGTTTAAGGTCCTTGAAATAGGGAAGCTTCATGAAGGGGCTAATGTGAGTCCAGTTGTGCGTCTCACCATATCCCTCGAAGCCTTTGACTTTGCCTTTGCCTTTAGGCTTGAGAGCGTTTAGCTGAGCAAGAACATCTGCCCTTGAAAACGTTGTAATCTCGTTTACTTCATGGACAGCGCGAACTTTCTTGAAGTTCTTCCTGTCTTACCTGTCTGGATGGTCTAGAGGGAGGAACTGTCGATGCAGGTCAAAGGCTACATACTTGCGACCCTTCTACAGCCAAATTAAACATTGAGTCAACATGCACACTGGTCATAGCATCTTACACGTGTACACCATCCACAGAATAGGGCATAGCCGGGAAAGTCATGCATGATATGCGCCAACCAAACTTTCATCAAGATTTTTTTTGCATATGTCGGTCGTATGCCAACCTTGGGAAGTACCAAGAATGGTGCAAATCATCCACCAGCGGCTGCAAAAACACTTCCAAATTCTTCCCCGGGTATTCAGGACCTGGAATGATCAGCGACATGAACATGGTCTTGCGTTGCATTAGCACACCAGGAGAGAGATTGAGAAGAATAACAAACACGAGCCAACAAACGTATGCATTGGACGACATACCATATGGATTGACCCCATCACATGTTACCGCAACGATGACATTCCCAACCTCAGCTGCTTTCGTGGGCTATTCTTCCTTGAATGACTTCCATGCTTCACCTTTCGATGGATGTACGATTTTCTTTTTACGGTACCTTATCCCATTCTTGTGACACTTCATCATTTTCGCAAACTCCTCCGTGATGAAAAGGGATTGCAGTCTTTATATGAAATGGAGATATCAAAGAACCTTTGAAGGGATATCTAGCTGCCTCTTTTCACCATGCTTACCGACCACCTCAAGGTACCGAGTGGAACCACACTTCCTACAATACTTGTCCTCCGCATACTCGTGCCTAAACAAAAGGCAATTCTTTGGACAAACATGTATTTTTTCATAATCCCTAGAGAGTGCCTTCATGATTTTCTTCGTGGCGTACAAGCTTTTCGACATTTCACGACCCTCGGGAAGGCTGTTAGCCCATACTCCCAGAAATGCTTCGATGCTAGCTCGGCTACAGCCGTAGTCATCCTTAATTGCCATCAGTTGTGAGATGGCATCGGGCTAAGCGAGTTTGGCACCCGCATAGGTTTCTTTGACGAATCCAAGATCTCCAAGAAGGACTTTGTGGTCGCCTTCGGCTCCTATGGTTCATTCTCTGAAGGCTTCTTTGTATTCTGTGTTTTTCGTCAGTACAGCAATGACATCATCTAGCATGTCTCTCACCCCGTAGTCCACATAACCATCGATGCCTTGTCGCATCACCTCCTCTCTACCATGGCCCGTTCGACAAAGTTTATCGGCATGTCAAACTTTTCCATATATCCGTGCATGCGAAGGTGCAAGGTCATTTTTTCCTTACCTTTACACTGACGTCTGCCACATTTCTTGCACGAGCAATGTGGGATATCTCTCACTGGACCACAGAATGTCTCCATAAAAACACATTGGTTTTCGCAATCCACTCTACTGTTACTCGATTCCGACGGGTAAAACCATTGTACATCCACTAATTATCTGCCATCCTCTGCTTTATTGGGAGACACACAAGAAAATAAAGAATTCATTTAAATTAATCACATCAAATACTTATTTTCTAGCATGTTGACGACACGAATCCAGCTACATCTCTAATAGGTAAAGTGGGTCCTAATCCCACTCGAGGATGTGTAGATTGAGTACGTTCTGCATGCTTTACCCCGTTCCAAGACAAAATTTCGGCAGCACCTCCCCGCTGTTCTATAGATACACGTCTCAGAAAAAATCCGAGAGAATGTGCATCCAAAAAACAATGGGGAGGTGCCGCCAAAACCTGTCTCGGAATGGGGTAGAGCATGGAAAATGTACCCAATCTACAAATCCTTGGGTTGTCTGTGTAAAACGTTGGACAAGCCAAAACAGTTGTGGCGATAAATATGCAATTGAATGCATATTTATCCATGCAACCATTTCAGACGGGAGATGCCTAGGTTACGCGACTTGGCGCGAAAACAAAATCTAGTGACATGATTAAAAGAGCATAGGAGGTGAAGGTGGATTCGTAGCTCACCCTCGGGTGTAGAGGAAGAAGTCGAATAGCAAAGGGAGGATTGGCGACCAACAACTCTGACGTCGACGATCACTCCATGAAAATGCAACACCACAAATTGTGTAAGTTTCACCGAGTAAAAAAAGCATAGGTCATCACATCACATACAAAATTGACACTTCGGATTTTTAACAAGATCATCATGATCAAATAACCACACATCATATCCAAATAAACACAAAACATCTATCTATCACATTGAGTATTTATCTAAAAAGCATAAAACTACAAAAAACATACAAAAAATTGTCCACCTTATTTTTTTCACGTTTTTACTCTCTACCATTTCATCCATCTATCTATTCATCTATCAAACATCCATATATCTATTCATCTATTTATACTAAATACTATACACAACATTAACCTACCTAACTACAGAGGGTTTCATACAGAAAATTGTGCCACCATGCATTCATCATATTCATCATCATTCATCCATTCATCATATTCATAATATTCACACTCACCTCATGCGAGAGCAGCAGTCGAGGCTGGCCGGAGTAGCAACCAAGGCCAGGGCAGGGACGAGGAAGGTATGGCCGGGGGCGAGGCACGGTGGGCCAACCAGATTCACAGCTGAGATGGGGGCGTGGAGGACGAGCAGGGTCAAGGGCGCCGGTCAAGGCCGGGCCGGCAGCGACACCGGAGACGGGGCCACAAGCGCCGGCCAGGGACGGGGCCGGGGATGCCGTCCGGGGTTTGGGCCGGAGGGGAACGCGGGGGACGCGAAGCCTAGCGTGCAGGCATGGAGGCATGGAGGTGGTGTGGGAGGCAGCATGGCGTCATGGAGGCGACGCGTGGGGCGGAGCGTGCGGACATGGAGGCGGCGGCGGATGCAGGCCTGTGGCGGCGCGGGCGTGGAGAGGGTGGCAGTGGCGGTAGTTGTGGGCGAGAGAGAGGGAGAGGGGATTGAGAGGATAAAGCTGAATGAGTGGATAGTTGAGGAGTATGAGTGTAGGGGCATGCGGCCGAGAGGATAAGGCCATGCTATGCCGACGGCCTTGTCGTCGGCATAGCATGTGAGCCACATGGCAATCTATGCCGATGCATAACCGTAGGCGAAGGAACTTTTTAGGGGAATTATTTCTATTCTTTTTTATTAAACATACATACATGCTATACATGTGTTAATAGTTTTCTAATCGGGAACGTTTCCCACCGCAAGATTCCCTCTGTGTCTCCCTGACGTGGTCATTTCCACCCTCCATGTGATGGCAGCAGCGACGTCCGTGAGTGGGGTCACACTACGGAGCCACGCGCTAGGTGCTTGCACGTGTCATCACACTTCCAGATGTGTAAGAGGGCCCAGCGCAAGACCTCGCGGTATTGCTACCCTCCAAGTACCCCGTCCCGTCTAACCCCACCACTATTGATTGGACGGATCTAGGCCTTTGACTTCCACCGGACGGGGTTTGACCCATGGACATTTTCACCTCGCTATGATAGTCCAGCCCATAAGTACACTTTGGATCAAGGTCCGGGCCCAACCCACTTCAAGACTCCCTCCGTGTCTCCCCGACGTGTCCATTTCCACCCTCTGTGTGACGGTGGCAGCGACGTCCGTGAGGGGGGTGCTTGCACATGCCACCACAATCCCGCGCGAGTAAAAGGGCTGAGCGCAAGACCTGATGGCATTGCTACCCCCAAGTACCCAATCCCGTCTAACCCTCGCATTGTTGATCAGACGGATTTAGGCCTTTCACTTTCGTCGGACGGGGTTTGACCCGTTCACATTTTCACCTGGGTGTGATAGCCCAACCCATAGGTACATTTTGGATCAAGGTTCTGGACCAACCCACCACAACATTCCCTCTGTGTCCGTTTCCACCCTCTGTGTGATGGCGGCAACAACGTCCATGAGGGGGGTCACACTACGGAGCCGCGTGTCGGGTGCTTGCATGTGCCACCACACTTCGAAACATGTAAGGGCGTGTTTGGTAGCCTGCACCAAGGGTGCATGAGGGCAGCAGTTCCCTTCTCAACCCACTTTTGTCTGTTTGGTAGAATGTGAGAGCTCTACTCAACATGGTCCATCTGATGCAAAAAAGGGCCTCAACATAGCTGAGCCCAGCACCCCCGCGGAGGCGAGCTGAGGAGAGCTATGCTGAGCCCAGCTCCCTCGCCCCTCCTCGCCCTCCCCCCGCCACTACCCGACCGCCTCGCCCTCGCCCTCCCATGCCCCTCCCGAGCCCCGTCGCACCTCGCCCGAGCCCCGTCGCGCCTCGCCCGAGCCCCGGCGGCCTCGCCCTCTCCCTCCCCGCCGCGCTGTGCCCCTCCCGAGCCCCGGTTGCCTCGCCCTCGCCCTCCCGAGCCCCTCCTGAGCCCCGCCGCACTTCGCTCGAGCCCCATCGGCCCTCCTCTTCCTCGTCCCGAGCCCTGCCGTGCCTAGCTTAATCCCCGTCGGCTCTCCTCTTCCTCCTCCCGAGCCCCGTCGCGCCCCAGCGCCCTCGCCCTCTTCCTCCCCATCGGGACTCCTCTCCCCGCGCCCCTCCGACCCTCCTCGTCCTCCCTCGTAGTGCACCTGTTCCTCCTCCCTCTTCCTACCAAACAACGTCTCACCTCAGCATGTATCAACACATACATTACTACCATACAACAGCAAATGCATCTACTCAACATGTTTACACTGACCATGTCTTAGGTGGTAACAGCCATGCTACGTAGGGACTGCAACCAAACACGCCCTAAGAGGGCCCAGCGCAAGACCTGGTTGCATTGCTACCCCCAAGTACCCCGTCTCGTCTAACCCTGGAACCGTTGACTGGACGGATATAGGCCTTTGACTTTCATCGGACGAGGTTTGACCCATGGACATTTTCACCTAGCTGTGATAGTCCAGCCCATACGTACACTTCGGATCAAGGTCCCAGCCCAACCCACCCCAAGATTCCCTCCGTGTCCCTCCGACGTGGCCGTTTTCACCCTCCGTGTGATGGCGGCCGCGACGTTCATGAGGGGGATCACACTACGAAGCCGTGTATCGGGTGCTTGCACATGCCACCACACTTCCAGACGTTTAAAAGGGCACAACGCAAAACCTGCGGCATTGCTACCCCCCAAGTACCTCGTCCCGTCTAACCATGACATTGTTGACTGGGCGGATCTAGGCATTTGACTTTTGCCGGATGGGTTTGACCCATGGACATTTTCACGTGGCTGTGATAGGCCAGCCCATAGGTACAATTCGTATCAAGGTCCGAGCCTAACCCACCACAAGATTCCCTCCGTGTCTCCCCAAGATGGCCGTTTCCACCCTCCGTGTGATGGCAGCACCTACGTCCGTGAGGGGGCTCACACTACGGAGCGGCGCGTCGGGTGCTTGCACGTGCCACCACACCTCCAGACGTGTAAGAGGGCCAACACAAGACCTGGCGGCATTGCTACCTCCCTAGTACCCGTATCGTCTAACCATGGCACTGTTGATCGTACGAATCAAGGCCTTTGACTTTCGCCAGAAAGGGTTTGGCCCATGGATATTTTCACCTGGCTATGATAGGCGAGCTGAAAGGACGTGGATGTCGCATAGGGGGGTGAATAGATGGTTTAAAATTATTATGGTTTAGGCTTGAACGAATGCGGAATAAAACTAACGTTTAATTTGTCAAGAACAAAACCAAAAACAACTAGGCTCACCTATGTGCACCAACAACTTATGCTAAGCAAGATAAACAACTAAGTGATAGCAAGATATACAAGAAGAAACAATATGGCTATCACGAAGTAAAGTGCATAAGTAAAGGGCTCGGGTAAGAGATAACTGGGGCAGGCGGAGGCGACGATGTATTCTGAAGTTCACACCCTTGCACATGCTAATCTCCGTTTGGAGTGGTGTTTGGGCGCAATGCTCCCCAAGAAGCCACTAGGGCCACCATAATCTGCTAACGCCCTCGCACAATGCAAGATGCCGTGATTCCACTAAGGGAGCCTTGAGGGTGGTCACCGAACCCATACAAACAAGGTTGGGGTAATCTCCACAACTTAATTGAAGGCTCCGAATAACACCATGAAGCTTCACCACAATGGAATATGGCTTCGAGGTAACCTCAAATGCCCGGGGCAATCTCTGCAACCTAATTGGAGACCAAGACACTTGCTTGGAGATTTACACCACAATGATTGAGCTTCGAGGCACCACCAAGCTTCTAGGACGCCAAAGCATCCACGAAGAACAATCTCTAGGGTAACAAGCACCCAAGGGTAATAAGCTTCTCAATCTTTTTCACTTCCATGTATTACAGTGGAGAACTCAAACTGATGCAACTAATGCAATTTCAAGAACACACGAAGTGGTCAAGTCCCTCATACTCAAATCCTTCCTGCACAACAAAAGCTATGGAGGAATATGAGAGGAAGAACAAGGAGCTCACAAAAAAACTCTAAGATCAAGATCCAAGGGTTTCCCCTCACATAGAGAAGAAAGTGATTGGTGGAAATGTGGACCTAGATCTCCTCTCTCTTTTCCCTCAAGAACTAGAAAGAATCATTGGAGGGATTGAGAGTTAGAAAGCTCAACGAAGGTCAACAATGGAGGGCAAATACGAGGACAATGGATATGAAACCATTGGGGAAGAAGACCCCCCTTTTATAGGCCTCCCCAAATCGAACTGTTATGTGCACATGTCGTGCACAAGCGGTGCTACCGCTAGGCTTAGCGGTACTACCGCCCAACCCAAGCGATACTTCTGCTTAAAAGGGCAACAACTCATCAGAAGCCAGAGAGAAAAAACAAGCGGAACTAGGGACGGAAGGGGAGGGCGGCAGTACGGCTGGAGCGGTACTACCGCTCCCCCCAAGCGGTACTTCCACTAAAAGTGGAAAACGCACCGATGAAGCGAGAGAGAAATTATAAGTGGAAGAGAGGCCGGCAGGGGAGGGCAGCAGTATCACCAAAGCGGTACTACCGCTCAACCCGAGCGGTACTACCGGTTGAGAGAGAAAATCTGCCCAGAACTGCCATCACTTTGGCACATGACCTCTGAATTGAGAAAACTCAAGCTTCTTGGATAGCACATGACAAGTACTATCCAAACAGAGAACGGTTATCTTAAGAACATGCAGTTATGAAAATGCCAATGATATAGAGATGTGAAACCTCTATGAATGAAGAACCAGCAAAAACATCAACAACGAAAACATCATAGAAGATGCACATGAACTCCGTTTTCGATGAACTCGAGCATGTCATAAAGATGACCATAAGCTCTAAAACTCACGAGGAGAAACACCCAACAAGAACCAAGAAATATGATGCAAGGATGCAAATGGTTTGAACTCTCAATGAACGATACGATCAAGATACTCACTTGAGAGCCCCCCTTGGCAGTACCACAATCTATCCTAAAATAGAAAAACCCATCAAGGGCAAACCTATACCTTGCACAAAGCCCACTCGAGCTAGATTATGACGATCTTGACTTACTCAAGATGGACCACCTTTCTTGATTGCATTGGCTTGATGAAGACTAGTTGATTGCTCCCCCATACTCACTATGGGTGAGCCACTCTTTAGCACATCTTCACAAGTCCATTGCCACCACAATGGATGGCAAGCTTCAAGCATGATATCTTCGTGATGCTTCACTTGAACTTGCACACCACAATCTTGATGACGATCACCACTTGATGTCATCCTTCATCGGTTGAATGAGATCTTCCTCTTGATGCAAGCCCATGGAAACACACCTAACCCCACATAGAATTCTCACAAAGACTATGGGTTAGTACACAAAAGCGTAATGGAAAATGCTTACCGTACCATGGGATCACTTGATCCCTCTCGGTACATATTGTAAGCTTTGTGTGTTGATCAACTTCATTTACTCTGTGTCTTAGTCTTGATCAACCATGTGTCTTTATGACCATTTTTTTGTAATACCTTGAATACCACCTTGGTCATCATATAAACTCCTTGAAACCAACAAACGGACTTCAAGAAGTCCCTATGACAAAACCTTTGAATATAACTTAAGGCAATCATTAGTCCATAGGGGTTGTCATCAATTACAAAAACTACATATGGAGAAATATGCTCTAACACCAGCCGATAGGTACTCTTCAAATCAAGGTCCGGTCCCAACCCACCGCAAGATTCCCTCAATGTCTCCCCGACGTGGCCGTTTCCACCCTCCATGTGACGGCGGCAGCAACGTCCGTGAGGGGGGGCACACTACGGAGCCGCGTGTCGGGTGCTTGCACATGCCACCACACTTCCAGACGTGTAAGAGGGCCCCGCCCAAGACCTGACGGCATTGCTACCCCCCAAGTACCCCATCTCGTCTAACCCTGGTACTCTTGTATTGCATATTTGAGACTGAACTCGCACGGAAGTCCGGCCAAAGTTTCCGCTATGGCCTCAAACGATGTGCGCACGGTTCCCAATCTCACCATCCGTGTGCCACTGCCTATCGCGTCACAGCCCAGCTCTAAGGTCAGCGCTATGCACGACCCCTAGCATATGCTACAAAAACCAGAAACTACTTGCAACTCTTGGATCAAGTAGTAGGCGATTAAGAAGTCGAGTGGGGTCATATTTCAGGGCCTAGCATGTGGTAGTATCTAGTCTTGAATCACATACATGGAACTCAGTTCCTAAGAATGGTTCCAATGAGACAACCCGCCATGTACTCCTACAAAGCCTCTCACCGGTACCTTTACCAAATCAGGTTCAGCATTTAACTTTTGTCACTAGAACACATCCATTCACTCCAGTTCATCATCCAAATGAAACAGGTCTGACACAACTCCAAGCGTAGCAAGGTAAGGCACATCATGGCTCAAGCATCTACGAGGTATGCTAGGTTGCATGGTTTAGCTATTTACTGTGACAATGATAGGTCATGCATAGGAATGGGTTCAACTACCGAAGCAATAGCATTTGAAACGATGTGTCATAATGCAATAAATGAGAGCATGAGCGAGAACATGGGATTTTATCAGAATGCTTGAAAGGGGTGCTTGCCTTTTGGATCAACGGAGGGATACACTCCTTCAGTTGGATACTCTTGAGTATCCTGCGTAGCGAAGCCTAGCGCAATGGAAATAGGTAACAATCAATACACGAAAAGTGCAACAATATGATGCGTGATCATGATATGACAAGATTATGTTGGATGGGCTAATGCATCTATTGATAAATTAGTTCATGCTAGTTTGAATCAAAGATTCAAATTCTACTTAAAATAAGGTAATTTCAAATACCCTTTAATTGATTTGACCTGATGAGCAGGTATAACTATTTCTATCATGCATGATAATAGCACCAATGTATTCCTTGGATTTTTCTGATATTTTTTCATATAAAAATTATTTCAACCTGAGTTACAGATTATTTTCTATGAATTTTAGAAGTTTTAATCTATTTGTGGAATTAAATTAAACAAGAAAGTTATTTACTATATCATCATTGCATCAGCATGAGGTGAGCTGGTCAACTAACCGTTGCAAGTCAAACCTCACATGTGGGATCCTCATTTCAGTGACATAGACTATAATTAGGAATTAGGACTCACTTTAAACTTAATTAGTGGGGATAGGCCCACTATTAGTGACTGATTAGGGTTTTAATTAGGCAAATTAATTAATTTAACTTAACCAAATTTTAAACAGGGCTGGCCCCACCTGCGAGTGACCCACGGGGTCAAATCCCGTGGCCAAACTAGTTGAGCTCACCGGCGTTGGGCCGCCGGTGACACTAGAGACGGCGGAGGGTGTCGGGTTTCGCCCTCCGACGACCAAATCGACGACGGAGACCACCTATCGAACATCCATTCACCGGCGCTTCTAATGGGGCAAGCTCGAGGGGCTGAGCTGGACCACAGCATCGCTGGCGGTGATCTTGGTGGCTGTCGGAGCTCGGGTGAGCTCAGGGTCGAGGATTCAGGGGTGAGATTCCCTCCTGAAACCACCTACATGCTCTACACGAGCACATGATCCCAACAACACACTAATAGAAAATGGCCCATTTGTCCCGGTTCCAGAGGCCCATTACCCCGGTTCTTGAACCAGGACTAAATGGTTGGGACTAAAGCCCAAAACCTTTAGTCCCGGTCCTCTTACAAACCGGGACCGAATGGTCTCCACGTGGCCGCTACGGGTAGCCCAGGCAGGAGGGCCTTTAGTCCCGGTTGGTCACACCAACCGGGACAACATGGCATCCACGCGTCAGCATCTGACCGGAGTTGGGGGTTTTTTAAGGGGGGGGGGGTTGGAGGGTTCATTTAGTGGTTTCATATTGTGTTAGCTAGCTAATAGAGAGAAGTGTCCTCTCTTTCTCCGTGCTTGGTCCACGCTAGCTACTATACATATAGAAAGAACATGACGCTAGCTAATAAGAAAATGAAGGAAACCATTTACAATCCTTAGCATCTTTTACAATATAACATCTTTTACAATGCTTACCATCATCTACCTAAGATCCAATCACAAATAGCTCACATGGTATTCTCTGTCTTTAGGTATGACGTGGTCAAGAAAGAATCCCGCCAATTCCTCGTGAATTGCTCGTATGCCATCATATGATAAGGGTTCATCCCGCTTCTTCCAGATCTAATTTAAAGAAGGGGGTCAATACATGCATATATCTGAATAAAACTCAATACAATTGATGGTAATATATAAAATAAAATTGTGAATATTATTTACGTAATTCAAATTATTCGTCAAAGATGTCCCGCCCAGAGGTCGAGAGGAAAATGAACTCGCATACGTAGTATGTACATTTTTCAGTCCCAACTGCGTGGTGCAAACACTTTACGAGAATAGAGTTCAACCAAACTAATGAGCAAGAATGGTAATGATATATTTATTAAAACTTGAATCAATTAGATATGCGCGGAACTAGCTAGTCCTACTTACTGGGGGTGCGTAAATTGCAACTCTTCCTTTAGACCGGGAGCAAGCTTGATGAACTTCTTCCAAACACTACCAGGCAAAGAAAATGATTACTTGATACCAGGAAATTAACGAAAGTTGCATGCCGGTATGGTCCCGGTATTGAGTGAACTTACTTCTTGAGCGTTGCCGTCATGTCCGCATAATCCTCGGGATCTTTACGTCTCGAGTCTAAGACAGTTACTTTTGCCCCGTCAAGCTTAATGGATATCATAATAAAGTGGTAACTGTGCATGCATATATAACTCATCAATTACATTTACTTAACCTCGAGTAAGCGAAACTAAGTATACAGAGAAGACAGCAACACGGACTTGAAGTTGTAAGGAAAGAGTATTTCCCTTTTGTTTTGATTTGCAAGCAACGACTTTAGCAACTTAACCTCGGTCTCTTTTGTTTCATTTCGCACCGACAATACATTTACCGATTGTGGGCTAATGAACCCAACATCGAAGATTCCTGCTTTTTTTAACTCGACGATCTTCAATCTGCATAATATATATAGTGAGGATAATAATAGATACATGCAATGAACGAGCTGATCTAGGGACTTAACTATAGAAGTAATACTTACAAACAGTAGGAAGTCAGGAATTGTTTGTCAAGGGCCAGTTGATTGTACAACTGAAATAACTCCTCAAATTCAACAAGCAGCACTGAAGCTCAAATGAAATCGTGATCTTTCTTCACTCTCATATAGATAGAGTATTTCCTAGTCTCCCTGAAGATGTTCATGTACCACTCATGCAATTCGTGCATCCTCGGTGTTAGAGGATGATGACTAGGTTTGACGAGAGGCTTCCCGAGCACGTATTCATATGTTTCTTTATTTGTTACCTCAGCTATCTCAAAAATTACTGAATCGTTCACATAATCATCAGGATTGGTATAGGGCAGCAACCCCGAATCATTAGCAACGACGATATTGCTAGACACCTTGAGCGGGGGGCACGATTGCTTCTTCTGTTGGCCGAGCTGGGGAATTGTTTTCCCACTTCTTCGTTTTGCTAACATTGCATCACTCCTAGCCGCCAGAGCGACGGTGAAGTCTGTCTTCCGCTTGAGAGAAGGAGGAGGAGGAGGCATCTTTCTTACTTGTGTAGTTTTTGGCGGAGTGGCGATGACGTTTGTGTTCCGCCGTTGCAAAGGAGGCGGACTGCTCCGACGCGCCTGAGGAGGAGCCGAAGGAGGAGTACTGCTCCGACGCGCCTGAGGAGGAGCCGAAGGAGGAGGACTATTCCGACTCGCCTCAGGAGGAGCCTAAGGAGGAGGACTGTTATGACGCGCCCGAGGAGGAGCCGAAGGAGGAGGACTGCTCCGACGCGCTGGAGGAGGAACCAAAGAAGGAGGCGGAGTACTCCGACGCACCGGAGGAGGAGCCGAAGAAGGAGGCGGACTGCTCCGACGCGCTGGAGGAGGATTCAAAGAAGGAGGCGGAGTGCCCTCACGCGTCGAAGGAGGAGCCGAAGAAGGAGGCGAACTGCCCTCTGCTACGTCAACAAAAGTACTTCCTTGGCAATGGTGCCACAGATCCTTCTGTCGTCTCTTGAGCTTGCGTTGGTTTTTCCCTTGAAGAGGAAAGGGTGATGCAGCACAGGACCAGTAAGTATTTCCCTTAGTTTGAGAACCAAGGTATCAATCCAGTAGGAGAATCTCGTCAAGTCCAGAGTACCTGCGCAAACACAAAAGACCTTGCACCCAACGCTATAAAGGGGTTGTCAATCCCTTCAAGATTGTTTGCAAAGTGAGATCTGAAGGCGGAAAGTGCAACGAAGTAAAAAGTATAAGGCTGAAAATATGTTGTGGAGTAGACCCGGGGGCCATAGTGTTCACTAGAGGCTTCTCTCAAGATAGCAAGTGTTACGGTGGGTGAACAAATTACAGTTGAGAAATTGATACAACCGCGCAAAGTCATGACGATATCTAAGGCAATGATCATACATATAGGCATCACGTCCGAGACAAGTAGACCGATACTTTCTGCATCTACTACTATTACTCCACACATCAACCGCTATCCAGCATGCATCTAGTGTATTGAGTTCATGACGAACAGAGTAACGCCTTAAGCAAGATGACATGATGTAGAGGGATAATCTCAAACCAATGATGAAAACCCCATCTTTTTACCCTTGATGGCAACAACACGATGCGTGCCTCGCTACCCCTTCTGTAACTAGGTGAGGTCACCGCACGGTATGAACCCAAAACCAAGCACTTCTCCCATTGCAAGAATCATAGATCAAGTTGGCCAAACAAAACCCACAACTCGAAGAGAATTACAAGGATATGAAAGCATGCCTAAGAGAGATCAGAAGAAACTCAAATAAGATTCATCACAATTCATCGGATCTCGACAAACACACCGCAAAAGAAGATTACATCGGATAGATCTCCATGAAGATCATGGAGAACTTTGTATTGAAGATCCAAGATAGAGAAGAAGCCATCTAGCTACTAGCTATGGACCCGTAGGTCTATGGTGAACTACTCATGCATCATCGGAGAGGTCATGGTGTTGATGAATAAGCCCTCCGTATCCGAATCCCCCTCCGGCAGGGCACCACAACGTGCCCTAGATGGGATCTTGCGGAGACACAAGCTTGCGGCGGCGGAAAAGTACTTTCGATGATCTCCTGATTTTTTATGGAATTTTAGGGAATATATATGCGCAAAACCTAGGGCAAAGGAGCCTCAGGGAGCCCACAAGCCAGGGGGGCGCCCAGCCCCCCCCCCCCCCCGGCCGCGCCATAAGGGCTTATGGGGTCTCGGGTGGGCCCGTGCCCCGATTCTCCGACTTTCCGATCCTTTTCTGTTCCGAAAAAAATCTTTTTGGCAATTTCATTCCGTTTGGACTCCGTTCAAAATCCTCCTCTCAAAGGGGTCAAAAACATGGAAAAAACAGGAACTAGCACTTCACACTGAGTTAATAAGTTAGTCCCAAAAAATATATAAAAGGCATACGAAACATCCAAAGTTTGACAAGATAATAGCATGAAACCATCAAAAATTATAGATAACTTGGAGACGTATCAAGCATCCCCAAGCTTAACTCCTGCTCGTCCTCGAGTAGGGAAGTGATGAAGAATGAAGTTTTGATGTGGAATGCTACCTAGCATAATTGTCCTTTGCAACTTCTTTCACGTGACATGAATGTTCAGATCTGTAAGATTCAAAACAATAGTTCGCTATTGACATGAAAAAAATAATACTTCAAGCAAACTAGCAAGGTAATCATGAACTTTCAAAATAACAAGGCCAAAGAAAGTTATCCCTACAAAATCATATAGTCTGGCTATGCTCCATCATCCTCACACAACTAATGTAAATCATGCACAACCCCGCTATTGGCCAAGTAATAGTTTTGACACTCTTACTTTCTCAATCTTTTTATAACTATCACGCAATACATGAGCGTGAGCCATGGATATAGCAGTATAGGTGGAATAGAGTGTGGTGGTGGTTGTCAGACAAAAAGGAGGAGATGGTCACATTGACTCGGCGTATCAAAGGGCTATGGAGATGCCCATTAATAGATATCAATGTGAATGAGTAGGGATTGCCATACAAGGGATGCACTAGAGATATAAGTATGTGAAAGCTCAAAAGGAGAACTAGTGGGTGTGCATCCAACTTGCTTGCTCACGAAGACCTAGGGCAATTTTGAGGAAGCCCATCATTGAAATATACAAGCCAAGTTATATAATGAAGATGTCCACTAGCATACGGTAGTGACAAAGCAAGAAGCTCTCAATCATGAAGAACATGGTGCTATTATGAATCACAAGTGTGGAAAAAGATAGTAGCATTGTCCCTTCTCTCTTTTTCTCTCTCTTTTTTTATTTGGGCTCTTAGACCTCTTTTTTTCTCTTTTCTCTTTTCTCTTTTTCTATTTTTGGGCTCTTTGGCCTCTCTTTTTTTATTCCTCACATGGGACAATGCTCTAATAATGATGATCATCACACTTTTATTTACTCACATCTCAAAGCTTAGAATGATGATGACTCTATAGGAAATGCCTCCGGCAGTGTACCGGGATGTGCAACGATCTAGCTTGGCGTATGACGTTGAAACATCTCGCTAGCTATCTTACGATCATGCAATGGCAATATGAGAGTGATGACACAAGTCATGAGACGGAACGGTGGGAGTTGCATGGCAATATATCTCGGAATGGTTATGAAAATGCCATAGTAGGTAGGTATGGTGGCTGTTTTGAGGAAGGCATATGGTGGGTTTCTACACCGGCGAGAATTGCGCGGCACTAGAGAGGCTAGCAATGGTGGAAGGTGAAAGTGCATCTATACCATGGACTCACATTAGTCATGAAGAACTCACATACTTGTTGCCGAAGTTTTTATTAGTAATCGAAACAAAGTGCTAAACGCATACTCCTAGGGGAAGGGTTGGTAGGTGTTACCATCGCGCGATCCCGACCTCAACACAAAGGATGACAATCGAAAGATAAATTATGCTCCGACCTCCTAACATAGTGGTTCACCATACGTGCATGCTACGGGAATCACTAACTTCGACACAAGTATTTCTTTCACAACACCCTACTAACATAACTCTTAATATTACAGAATCCACGTCTCAAAACTAATTGAGAGGAATCAAGACTTCTCTTTCTACTCAATGCACATGAAGATGGAGGTTTTTGTATCCTCTTTGGGTATCTATCACCTTTGGGACTACTTTCATAGCATATGCTAACTACCAAGTCACGCACCGCCGTGCTCTAAAGGATATAAGTGAAGCACATAGAGCAAAATTATCTAGCTCAAAAGATATAAGTGAAGCACTATGAGCATTCTAGCAAAATCACCATGAGTGCATGTCTCTCTCTCTCAAAAAGGTGTGGAGCAAGGATGATTGTGACACAAAAGAAATAAAAGACTCCTACGATACAAGATGCTCCAAGCAAAACACATATCATGTGGTGAATAAAAATATAGCTCCAAGTAATGTTACCGATGAATTGAAGACGAAAGAGGGGATGCCTTCCCGGGGCATCCCCAAGCTTAGAATTTTTGGTGTCCTTGAATTTGGATTTTGGATGCCTTGGGCATCCCCAAGTTTGAGCTCTTTCCACTCCTTATCCCTTTGTCCATGAAAACATCACCCAAAACTTGAAAACTTCACAACACAAAACTTAAACAGAAACTCGTGATAACATTAGCATAAGAAAACAAACTACCACCTCTTTAGATACTGTAGCAATCGTGATTTATATTTGTATTGGTGTTGGGCTAATGTATTCTCACTTTTCCATGGCTAGTACCTACTAACCATAGTTTCATCAAAACAAGCAACCAACTCAACAGAAACAGAATCTGTCAAAAACAGACCAGTGTGTAGCAATCTGTATACTTCGTATACTTCTGGTACCTCAAAAATTCTGAAAAATTACGACTGCATGGGCAAAAGGCATATCAACCAGCAGCAGCAAGAATCAACTCAAAAGCTCTTTCCAAATAAAAATGAAAAATCATCTCGTGAGCGAAAAGTTTCTGTCTTTTCCAACAGGATCAAACAACCATCACCAAGACTAGTCATAAAGGTTTTGCTTGGCTCAAACACAAAAAGAAACACAAAAACACAATCATAACAGAATTATGATAGTGTGGAATCAACAAAACAGAAAGAAAAAGATAAATTCATTGGGTTGCCTCCCAACAAGCGCTATTGTTTAACGCCCTTAGCTAGGCATTGATATTTCAATGATGCTCACATAAAAGATAGCAATCATGAAACATGTGAAAATCACATCTAAGTCTAACATACTTCCTATGCATAGGCATTTTATAGGAAAACAAATTATCAAGACAACCAATAGCTGCCATATGCAAGGAAGAAGAAAGAGACAATAGCAATCTCCACATAACGAGAGGTAATTTGGTAACATGAAAGTTTCTACCACAATATTTTCCTCTCTCATAGCAATTACATGTGGGATCATAATCAAATTCAACAAAATAGCTATCACAAAGGATATTCTTTTCATGATCCACATGCATCTAAAGTTGACGCTCTTCAAAAATAGTGAGATTATCATCACCTAAAGTCAAGACTTCTCCAAACCCACTTTCAATCTTATTGCAAACATCATATTCATCATGAGGCTTAAACAAATTTTCAAGATCATAAGAAAAATCATTACCCCAATCACGATCATTGCGACAAGTAGTGGACATAGCAAAACTAGCATCCGCAAGCTTAGGGTTTTGGATATTTTTAGCATGATTGTCACTAATAGAATTTATAGTGAAACCATTGCAATCATGCTTTTCATTCAAGGAGCCCTCATGAATCACTTCATGAATTTCTTCATCACGATTTTCATATTCACGCATCTCAAGCAAAACTCCATAAAGATAGTCAAGTGCACTCAACTCACTAGCAATGGGATCAACATAATTGGATCTCTTAAAGAGATTAGCAAGGGGATGAGGATCCATATCTATAGATTTTTAGCAAGCGAAGATGCATGCATATTGAAGGCGCATAGCACACAAGCGAACAGAAACAAAGCGAGAGAAAAGTGTGAACGAAAAAGGCGAACGAAAAAGGCAAACGAAAAATGCAAATATTTTTTTGTAAATTTTTGTTTTTAGAAGTGGGTGAGAGGAAAACAAGAGGAAAAAAAGTAAATGCAAGAGGTGAGTTTGCGACACTTACTTGGATGAGTTCTTGACATGATCCTCCCCAGCAACGACGCTAGAAATCCTTCTGCTACGTCAACAAAAGTACTTCCCTGGCAATGGTGCCAGAGATCCTTCTGTCGTCTCTTGAGCTTGCGTTGGTTTTTCCCTTGAAGAGGAAAGGGTGATGTAGCACAGGAGGAGTAAGTATTTCCCTCAGTTTGAGAACCAAGGTATCAATCCAATAGGAGAATCTCGTCAAGTCCAGAGTACCTACGCAAACATAAAAGAGCTTGCACCCAACGCTATAAAAGGGTTGTCAATCCCTTCAAGATTGTTTGCAAAGTGAGATCTGAAGGCGGAAAGTGCAATGAAGTTAAAAGTGTAAGGCTGAAAATATGGTGTGGAGTAGACCCGGGGGCCATAGTGTTCACTAGAGGCTTCTCTCAAACACTACTAGAAAATAGTTTTTTGCCATCTGCCTAGTCTTTGCCATCTGCTAGCTGACGGCAAAGACACTCTTTGCCATCAGCTTCAGCAAAACTGACGGCAAAAAACTGGCTGATGGCAAAGAAGGTCTTTGCCAACAGTCAACTCTTTGCCGTCTGCCGGAGACGGCAAAGAAGGGGCCAGCACATGGCAAAGAAGCTCATCTGGCCGGGGGAACCTTAGGTCAAACTACTCCCTTCTTTACCGTCTGCTGGCTGACGGCAAAGATGCCAGAGGCAGACGGCAAAGAGTATAGACCCCTTTGCCGTCCGCCAGCAGACGGCAAAGGTCTTGAATCTAGTAACGGCTGTCCCGCCCCCACCGCGGCCCTCTCGCTCTCTCTCAAACGGCCACTCCCTCTCTCTCCTCCCCCGACGCCCAACGCTGCCACCACTGTCGCCCGGCCACCCCCGGCGCCGCCCAGGTGCCCCTGCTGCTGCCCCCGAAGCCCCACAACCCCCCCCCCCCCCCGGCGCCCCCTGGTACCGCCCCTGAAGCCCCACCGCCGGCTCCCCGTGGTGCCCCTGGTGCGCCCCCGCTGCCCCACCCCCGGCGCCCCTGGTGCCGCCCCCGCAGCCCAACCGTCGGCGCCGCCGGCCCAGCCACTGCCCCGCAGGCCTCGGCGCCGCCCCCGCAGCCCCACTACCGGTAAGCCCATCCACCCCCGCCCCCTTGTTCTTTATTTTTTTATTTTTTATTGTTTGGTATTTAGTTTTTTGGAATTAGATTATAACTACCGGCATGATTTTTTATTGTTGTTGTAGTAGTTGTTCTTGTTATTGTAGTTGTTGTTGTTATTGTAGTTGTTGTGGCATATATAGTTTAGTTGGTAGGTTAGTAAATTAGTAGTTTTAGTGGTAGTTTAGTTAGTTGGTAGATTTAGTTAGTTAATTAGTAGATTTAGTAGGTAGTTTAGTGGTAGATTTTGTTTTGTTATTTACTGGTAGCTAGATTATTTTTTAGTTACTTAGTGGTAGATTCTGTTTTTGTTATTGTTTTCCTGTTTAGTGCTATCTAGGTTTAGCGACAGGTTTAGTTAGCTTTGTTACTTAGGTTAGTTAGTTAGTTAGCTTAATAGAAAGAATAGGAAGAAGAAGAAGAGGACGAGGAGGAGAAGAGGAGAACAGGAGGAGGAGAAGAAGAAGAAGAAGAAGAAGAGGAGGAGGAGGAGAAGACAAGAAGAAGAAGGAGAAGAAGAAAACAAGAAGAAAAGAAGAAGAGATGAAGAAGAGAAGAAGAGAAGAAGAATACCTTCTCCTCCTTCTCCTTCTTCTCCTCCTTCTTATCCTCCTCCTCCTTCTCCTTCTTCTTGATTTCTTCTTCTTCTCCTCCTCCTCCTCTTTCTTCTCATCTATCTTATTCTCCTTACCTTATTTTCCCCAACAATGAGATAATTAGCCCATTTAGCTAAAAAAATGGCCATTCTTCTCCTCTTTCATATTATCCTTGCTTTAATTAACCCAACAATGACATAATTAGCCCATTTAGCTCCAAAATACCATAATAAGCTCAAAATGGCATAAGAACCTTGGTTAGCTCATTAATATTATATACTTAGCTAGTTTTCCTCTAAAATGGGATAATTAGCCCATTTAGCTCAAAAAAGACATAATTAGGTAATTTAGCTCCAACAAGAGGAGAAGAGGAGAAGAAATAGGAAAAATGAAAAGAAAGAAGAAGAAGAAGAAGGAGGAGGAGGAGGAGACGGCCAAGGACCTTCTATCCTTCTCCTCCTCCTCCTTCTCCTCCTCCTCTTCCTTCTTCTTGATTTCTTCTTCTTCTTCTCCTCCTCCTCTTTCTTCTCCTCTTTCATATTATCCTTGCTTTAATTAACCCAACAATGACATAATTAGCCCATTTAGCTCCAAAATACCATAGTAAGCTCAAAATGGCATAAGAACCTTGGTTAGCTCATTAATATTATATACTTAGCTAGTTTTCCTCTAAAATGGGATAATTAGCCCATTTAGCTCAAAAAAGATATAATCAGGTAATTTAGCTCCAACAAGAGGAGAAGAGGATAAGAAATAGGCAAAATTAAAAGAAAGAAGAAGAAGAAGAAGAGAAGAAGAAGAAGAAGAGAAGAAGGAGAAGGAGGAGGAGGAGGAGGAGGAGAAGGCCAAGGACCTTCTAGTCCTTCTCCTCCTCCTCCTTCTCCTCCTTCTCCTCCTTCTTCTTGATTTCTTCTTCTTTTCCTCCTCCTCCTCTTTCTTCTCCTCTTTCATATTATCCTTGCTTTAATTTCCGCAACAATGACATAATTAGCCCATTTAGCTCCAAAATGCCATAATAACCTCAAAATGGCATAAGAACCTTGGTTAGCTCACGAATATTATATACTTAGCTCGTTTTCCTCTAAAATGACATAATTGGAATATTTGTGTTGATCGGGTGGATTTACATGTGATAGTTGTCTCGTCGCTGTGAGGTCTGCTGTGCGAAGACCTGCACGTGCGTTGTACGAGCTCCGCCCCTGCATTCGTGGGTGAATACAAATTTCATCTCCTCCCCGCCCCTTCATTTACTATGGCTCGGTTTCCGGATGAAACTTTCTAGATTTAGGTAATTCAATTAATTTATCAGTATGCGTGACCAGTATGCGTCTCCCGTTCGAAAGGGTGACATCTATAAATATGCATGTCTTTGCATATTTATAACCACCATCCTTTCGAATTGTCCAACATTATCCATGGACAGCCCGAGTATGTGTAGATTGGGTTCGTTTTCCCGTATGCTGTGCTTTGGATCCGATGCGGAATTTCGTCAGTGCCTCCCTGTTGTTCTCCAGATGCACATCCTCTCTGTTTATTGTGGAGACGTGTATCAGGAGAACAGCGGGGAGGTGCTGCCGAAATTTTGCGTTGGATCCGGAGCAGAGCATGGGAAAACGAACCCAATCTACACATACTCAGGTGGGATTAGGACCTATCTATACCTATTAGCGTGTAGGTTGCCTGGACGTAATAAAAATGGCGAACCTGATTACCGATGAATATAAATGCTAAATTATATATAAATATATTTCTTCTGTCTTTAGTAGCTACGCAAGATGAGTGATCGTGCGTGGATGTATACCGGTCACCCTAGTCAGAAAGAGATGACGAAAGAATGGTTTTTAAAAACAAAGGAATTTGTGAAAGCCGCATTCGCAAATGGCCAGGAAAGAAACTATTGCCCCTGTCCTGGATGCGACAACTATAAAAAGACGACAGAGGCTGTAATGATTAAACACCTGCAGAGGAGGGGTTTTAAGCCTAATTATACGGTGTGGACATTTCATGGTGAGTCTATACAACGCACAAGAGCTGAGGTGGTCCGTCGTCGCACGGACGAGCATGGTACCGGGATCGAAGACATGGTGCACGACTTTGATGATGCTCGGGATTCGGAAGATGAGATGGAGGAATCTACAAAGGCCTTTTATGAAATGTTGGAGTCTTCAAAACGTCCTCTCCATGAGCACACTGAGCTCTGTCAGCTAGATGCAATTGCACAAGTAATGGCTCTGAAGTCTCAGTTCAACTTGGGAAGAGAATGCTACGACGCGATGATGACACTATTTGGACGTTTCCTACCCAAAGGCCATGTCATACCTGCAAACCTGTACCAGTCGGACAAAATACTTCGTGTACTTAAGATGCCCTATGAGAAGATAGATGCATGTGAGAAAGGATGTGTCTTATTTAGGAAGGAGTATGCACACTTGGACTATTGTCCCAATTGCGAGTCTTGCAGGTATCTTGTGGTAGACAACGGTATGGGTGAGAAGAGGCAGACCAAAATCGCAGTTAGTGTTCTTCGGTATATGCCAATCGTACCAAGACTTCAACGTATTTTCATGGTCGAAGAGACAGCCAGACATATGACATGGCACAAATTGGGCAAAAGAACCGAACTAGATGCGGATGGGAATAAGATGATGGTACCCACATCGGATGGGGAAGCGTGGAAACATTTCGATGGATTGCATCAGGATAAAGCGGCAGATCCAAGGAATCCTCGAGTCTGCGCCGCCACGGATGGTTTTAATCCCTTCGGCCCGGAATGAGGCGGGTCAACGGGCCCTGTACGAGCTTTTTGTGGTTTGTTTTTTTCACATTAGCAAAATCATGTGTGTAATGTCTATTTCAATACTAACTAATACGACCCACTCTTTAGGGTCTGTGCGAGAAGAGCGGTCAAGTCCCTCTGCCGATGCTCGTCTTCTCTTCGATTGGCACGGTGAGTTTCATTATAAACTAGTATTAATAATTGAGTGTCATCATGCTAACTGAGACATTGCAAAATATCTTTTCTGCAGAATAACTCCGAGCGGCATCGCACGACCCTTCTCCAAGGCAACCGTCTCCAAACGAAGCCGCCGCGAGCAACCGTGGTGTTTCTCCTCCTTGATGACCACTACGGTAAGTTTCTCCTCCAAACTTAGCTTGTTTTCCTCTAAAATGGGATAATTAGCCCATTTAGCTCCAAGAAGACATAATTAGGTAATTTAGCTCCAACAAGAGGAGAAGAAACAGGAAAAATGAAAAGAAAGAAGAAGAAGAAGAAGAGAAGAAGGAGGAGGAGGAGGAGGAGGAGGAGAAGGAGGAGAATGCCAAGGACCTTCTAGTCCTTATCCACCTCCTTCTTCTCCTCCTTCTCCTCCTTGATATCTTCTTCTTCTCCTCCTCCTCCTCTTTCTTCTCCTCTTTCATATTATCCTTGCTTTAATTTCCCCAACAATGACATAATTAGTCCGTTTAGCTCCAAAATACCATAATAAGCTCAAAATGGCATAAGAACCTTGGTTAGCTCAAAAAAATACATAATTAGGTAATTTAGCTCCAACAAGAGGAGAAGAGGAGAAGAAATAGGCAAAATGAAAAGAAAGAAGAAGAAGAAGAAGAAGAAGAAGAAGAGAAGAAGGAGAAGGAGGAGGAGGAGGAGAAGGCCAAGGACCTTCTATCCTTCTCCACCTCCTCCTTCTTGATTTCTTTTTCTTCTCCTCCTCCTCCTCTTTCTTCCCCTCTTTCATATTATCCTTGCTTTAATTAACCCAACAATCACATAATTAGCCCATTTAGCTCCAAAATACCATAATAAGCTCAAAATGGCATAAGAACCTTGGTTAGCTCAGTAATATTATATACTTAGCTAGTTTTCCTCTAAAATGGGATAATTAGCCCATTTAGCTCAAAAAGACATAATTAGGTAATTTATCTCCAACAAGAGGAGAAGAGGAGAAGAAATAGGCAAAATGAAAAGAAAGAAGAAGAAGAAGAAGAAGAAGAAGAGAAGAAGGAGAAGGAGGAGGAAGAGGAGAACGAGAAGGCCAAGGACCTTCTATCCTTCTCCTCCTCCTCCTTCTCCTCCTCCTCCTTCTTGATTTCTTTTTCTTCTCCTCCTCCTCCTCTTTCTTCTCCTCTTTCATATTATCCTTGCTTTAATTAACCCAACAATGAAATAATTAGCCCATTTAGCTCCAAAATACCATAATAAGCTCAAAATGGCACAAGAACCTTGGTTAGCTCAGTAATATTATAAACTTAGCTAGTTTTCCCCTAAATTGGGATAATTAGCCCATTTAGCTCAAAAAAGACATAATTAGGTAATTTAGCTCCAACAAGAGGAAAAGAGGAGAAGAAATAGGCAAAATGAAAAGAAAGAAGAAGAAGAAGAAGGAGGAGGAGGAGGAGGAGGAGAAGGCCAAGGACCTTCTATCCTTCTCCTCCTCCTCCTCCTTCTTCTTGATTTCTTCTTCTTCTCCTCCTCCTCCTCTTTCTTCTCCTCTTTCATATTATCCTTGCTTTAATTAACCCAACAATGACATAATTAGCCCATTTAGCTCCAAAATACCATAATAACCTCAAAATGGCATAAGAACCTTGGTTAGCTCATTAATATTATATACTTAGCTAGTTTTCCTCTAAAATGGGGTAATTAGCCCATTTAGCTCAAAAAAGACATAATTAGGTAATTTAGCTCCAATAAGAGGAGAAGAGGAGAAGAAATACGCAAAATGAAAAGAAAGAAGAAGAAGAAGAAGAGAAGAAGAAGGAGGCGGAGGAGGAGGAGGAGAAGGCCAAGGACCTTCTATCCTTCTCCTTCTCCTCCTCCTTCTTCTTGAATTTCTTCTTCTTCTCCTCCTCCTCCTCTTTCTTCTCCTCTTTCACATTATCCTTGCTTTAATTAACCCAACAATGACATAATTAGCCCATTTAGCTCCAAAATACCATAATAAGCTCAAAATGGCATAAGAACCTTGGTTAGCTCATTAATATTATACTTAGCTTGCTTTCCTCTAAAATGGGATAATTAGCCCTTTTAGCTCAAAAAATACATAATTAGGTAATTTAGCCTCAACAAGAGGAGAAGAGGAGAAGAAATAGGCAAAATCAAAAGAAACAAGAAGAAGAAGAAGAGAAGAAGAAGAAGAGGAGAAGGAGAAGCACGAGGAGGAGGAGGAGAAGGCCAAGGACCTTCTATCCTTCTCCTCCTCCTCCTCTTTCTTCTCCTCTTTCATATTATCCTTCCTTTAATTAACCCAACAATGACATAATTAGCCCATTTAGCTCCAAAATACCATAATAAGCTCAAAATGGCATAAGAACCTTGGTTAGCTCATTAATATTATATAGTTAGCTAGTTTTCCTCTAAAATGGGGTAATTAGCCCATTTAGCTCAAAAAAGACATAATTAGGTAATTTAGCTCCAGCAAGAGGAGAAGAGGACAAGAAATAGGCAAAATGAAAAGAAAGAAGAAGAAGAAGAAGAAGGAGGAGGAGGAGGAGGAGGAGAAGGCCAAGGACCTTCTATCCTTCTCCTCCTCCTCCTCCTTCTTGATTTCTTCTTCTTCTCCTCCTCCTCCTCTTTCTTCTCCTCTTTCATATTATCCTTGCTTTAATTAACCCAACAATGACATAATTAGTCCATTTAGCTCGAAAATACCATGATAAGCTCAAAATGGCATAAGAACCTTGGTTAGCTCATTAATATTATATACTTAGCTTGTTTTCCTCTAAAATGGGATAATTAGCCCATTTAGATCAAAAAAGACATAATTAGGTAATTTAGCTCCAACAAGAGGAGAAGAGGAGAAGAAATAGGCAAAATGAAAAGAAAGAAGAAGAAGAAGAATAGAAGAAGAAGAAGAGAAGAAGGAGGAGGAGGAGGAGGAGGAGAAGGCCAAGGACCTTCTATCCTTCTCCTCCTCCTTCTTCTCCTCCTCCTCCTCCTTATTCTTGATTCCTTCTTCGTATCCTCCTCCTCCTCTTTCTTCTCCTCTTTCATATTATCCTTGCTTTAATTAACCCAACAATGACATAATTAGCCCATTTAGCTCCAAAATACCATAATAAGCTCAAAATGGCATAAGAACCTTGGTTAGCTCATTAATATTATATACTTAGCTAGTTTTCCTCTAAAATGGGATAATTAGCCCATTTAGCTCAAAAAAGACATAATTAGGTAATTTAGCTCCAACAAGAGGAGAAGAGGAGAATAAATAGGCAAAATGAAAAGAAAGAAGAAGAAGAAGAAGAAGAAGAAGAGAAGAAGAAGAAGGAGGAGGAGGAGGAGGAGGAGGAGGTGAAGACCAAGGACCTTCTATCCTTCTCCTCCTCCTCCTTCTCCTCCTCCTCCTTCTTGATTTCTTTTTCTTCTCCTCCTCCTCCTCTTTCTTCTCCTCTTTCATATTATCCTTGCTTTAATTAAATCAACAATGAAATAATTAGCCCATTTAGCTCCAAAATACCATAATAAGCTCAAAATGGCACAAGAACCTTGGTTAGCTCAGTAATATTATAAACTTAGCTAGTTTTCCTCTAAAATGGGATAATTAGCCCATTTAGCTCAAAAAAGACATAATTAGGTAATTTAGCTCCAACAAGAGGAAAAGAGGAGAAGAAATAGGCAAAATGAAAAGAAAGAAGAAGAAGAAGAAGGAGGAGGAGGAGGAGGAGGAGAAGGCCAAGGACCTTCTATCCTTCTCCTCCTCCTCCTCCTTCTTCTTGATTTCTTCTTCTTCTCCTCCTCCTCCTCTTTCTTCTCCTCTTTCATATTATCCTTGCTTTAATTAACCCAACAATGACATAATTAGCCCATTTAGCTCCAAAATACCATAATAACCTCAAAATGGCATAAGAACCTTGGTTAGCTCATTAATATTATATACTTAGCTAGTTTTCCTCTAAAATGGGGTAATTAGCCCATTTAGCTCAAAAAAGACATAATTAGGTAATTTAGCTCCAATAAGAGGAGAAGAGGAGAAGAAATACGCAAAATGAAAAGAAAGAAGAAGAAGAAGAAGAGAAGAAGAAGGAGGCGGAGGAGGAGGAGGAGAAGGCCAAGGACCTTCTATCCTTCTCCTTCTCCTCCTCCTTCTTCTTGAATTTCTTCTTCTTCTCCTCCTCCTCCTCTTTCTTCTCCTCTTTCACATTATCCTTGCTTTAAATAACCCAACAATGACATAATTACCCCATTTAGCTCCAAAATACCATAATAAGCTCAAAATGGCATAAGAACCTTGGTTAGCTCATTAATATTATACTTAGCTTGCTTTCCTCTAAAATGGGATAATTAGCCCTTTTAGCTCAAAAAAGACATAATTAGGTAATTTAGCCTCAACAAGAGGAGAAGAGGAGAAGAAATAGGCAAAATCAAAAGAAACAAGAAGAAGAAGAAGAGAAGAAGAAGAAGAGGAGAAGGAGAAGCACGAGGAGGAGGAGGAGAAGGCCAAGGACCTTCTATCCTTCTCCTCCTCCTCCTCTTTCTTCTCCTATTTCATATTATCCTTCCTTTAATTAACCCAACAATGACATAATTAGCCCATTTAGCTCCAAAATACCATAATAAGCTCAAAATGGCATAAGAACCTTGGTTAGCTCATTAATATTATATAGTTAGCTAGTTTTCCTCTAAAATGGGGTAATTAGCCCATTTAGCTCAAAAAAGACATAATTAGGTAATTTAGCTCCAGCAAGAGGAGAAGAGGAGAAGAAATAGGCAAAATGAAAAGAAAGAAGAAGAAGAAGAAGAAGGAGGAGGAGGAGGAGGAGGAGAAGGCCAAGGACCTTCTATCCTTCTCCTCCTCCTCCTCCTTCTTGATTTCTTCTTCTTCTTCTCCTCCTCCTCTTTCTTCTCCTCTTTCATATTATCCTTGCTTTAATTAACCCAACAATGACATAATTAGTCCATTTAGCTCGAAAATACCATGATAAGCTCAAAATGGCATAAGAACCTTGGTTAGCTCATTAATATTATATACTTAGCTTGTTTTCCTCTAAAATGGGATAATTAGCCCATTTAGATCAAAAAAGACATAATTAGGTAATTTAGCTCCAACAAGAGGAGAAGAGGAGAAGAAATAGGCAAAATGAAAAGAAAGAAGAAGAAGAAGAATAGAAGAAGAAGAAGAGAAGAAGGAGGAGGAGGAGGAGGAGGAGAAGGCCAAGGACCTTCTATCCTTCTCCTCCTCCTTCTTCTCCTCCTCCTCCTCCTTATTCTTGATTCCTTCTTCGTATCCTCCTCCTCCTCTTTCTTCTCCTCTTTCATATTATCCTTGCTTTAATTAACCCAACAATGACATAATTAGCCCATTTAGCTCCAAAATACCATAATAAGCTCAAAATGGCATAAGAACCTTGGTTAGCTCATTAATATTATATACTTAGCTAGTTTTCCTCTAAAATGGGATAATTAGCCCATTTAGCTCAAAAAAGACATAATTAGGTAATTTAGCTCCAACAAGAGGAGAAGAGGAGAAGAAATAGGCAAAATGAAAAGAAAGAAGAAGAAGAAGAAGAAGAAGAGAAGAAGAAAAAGGAGGAGGAGGAGGAGGAGGAGGTGAAGACCAAGGACCTTCTATCCTTCTCCTCCTCCTCCTCCTTCTTCTTGATTTTTTCTTCTTCTCCTCCTCCTCCTATTTCTTCTCCTCTTTCATATTATCCTTTCTTTAATTAACCCAACAATGACATAATTAGCCCACTTAGCTCGAAAATACCATAATAAGCCCAAAATGGCATAAGAACTTTGGTTAGCTCATTAATATTATATACTTAGCTTGTTTTCCTCTAAAATGGGATAATTAGCCCATTTAGCTCAAAAAAGACATAATTAGGTAATTTAGCTCCAACAAGAGGAGGAGAGGAGAAGAAATAGGCAAAATGAAAACAAAGAAGAAGAAGAAGAACAGAAGAAGAAGAAGAGAAGAAGGAGAAGGAGGAGGAGGAGGAGGAGGAGAAGGCCAAGGACCTTCTATCCTTCTCCTCCTCCTCCTTCTCCTCCTCCTCCTCCTTCTTCTTGATTACTTCTTCTTCTTCTCCTCCTCCTCTTTCTTCTCCTCTTTCATATTATCCTTGCTTTAATTAACCCAACAATGACATAATTAGCCCATTTAGCTCCAAAATACCATAATAATCTCAAAATGGCATAAGAACCTTGGTTAGCTCATTAATATTATATACTTAACTAGTTTTCCTCTAAAATGGGATAATTAGCCCATTTAGCTCAAAAAAGACATAATTAGGTAATTTAGCTCCAACAAGAGGAGAAGAGGAGAAGAAATAGGCAAAATGAAAAGAAAGAAGAAGAAGAAGAAGAAGAAGAGAAGAAGAAGAAGGAGGAGGAGGAGGAGGAGGAGGTGAAGACCAAGGACCTTCTATCCTTCTCCTCCTCCTCCTCCTTCTTCTTGATTTTTTCTTCTTCTCCTCCTCCTCCTCTTTCTTCTCCTCTTTCATATTATCCTTTCTTTAATTAACCCAACAATGACATAATTAGCCCACTTAGCTCGAAAATACCATAATAAGCCCAAAATGGCATAAGAACTTTGGTTAGCTCATTAATATTATATACTTAGCTTGTTTTCCTCTAAAATGGGATAATTAGCCCATTTAGCTCAAAAAAGACATAATTAGGTAATTTAGCTCCAACAAGAGGAGGAGAGGAGAAGAAATAGGCAAAATGAAAACAAAGAAGAAGAAGAAGAACAGAAGAAGAAGAAGAGAAGAAGGAGAAGGAGGAGGAGGAGGAGGAGGAGAAGGCCAAGGACCTTCTATCCTTCTCCTCCTCCTCCTTCTCCTGCTCTTCCTCCTTATTCTTGATTCCTTCTTCGTATCCTCCTCCTCCTCTTTCTTCTCCTCTTTCATACTATGCTTGCTTTAATTAACCCAACAATGACATAATTAGCCCATTTAGCTCCAAAATACCATAATAAGCTCAAAATGGCATAAGAACCTTGGTTAGCTCATTAATATTATATACTTAGCTAGTTTTCCTCTAAAATATCCCATTTAGCTCAAAAAAGACATAATTAGGTAATTTAGCTCCAACAAGAGGAGAAGAGGAGAAGAAATAGCCAAAATGAAAAGAAAGAAGAAGAAGAAGAAGAGAAGAAGGAGGAGGAGGAGGAGGAGGAGAAGGCCAAGGACCTTCTATCCTTCTCCTCCTCCTCCTTCTCCTCCTCCTCCTGCTTCTTCTTGATTTCTTCTTCTTCTCCTCCTCCTCCTCTTTCTTCTCCTCTTTCATATTATCCTTGCTTTAATTAACCCAACAATGACATAATTAGCCCATTTAGCTCGAAAATACCATAATAAGCTCAAAATGGCATAAGAACCTTGGTTAGCTCATTAATATTATATACTTAGCTTGTTTTCCTCTAAAATGGGATAATTAGCCCATTTAGCTCAAAAAGACATAATTAGGTAATTTAGCTCCAACAAGAGGAGAAAAGGAGAAGAAATAGGCAAAATGAAAAGAAAGAAGAAGAAGAAGAAGAGAAGAAGAAGAAGAGAAGAAGGAGAAGGAGGAGGACGAGGACGAGGACGAGGAGGAGAAGGCCAAGGACCTTCTAGTCCTTCTCCTCCTCCTCCTTCTCCTCCTTCTCCTCCTTCTTCTTGATTTCTTCTTCTTCTCCTCCTCCTCCTCTTTCTTCTCCTCTTTCATATTATCCTTGCTTTAATTAACCCAACAATGACATAATTAGCCCATTTAGCTCCAAAATGGCATAATAACCTCAAAATGGCATAAGAACCTTGGTTAGCTCATGAATATTATATACTTACCTTGTTTTCCTCTAAAATGGGATAATTAGCCCATTTAGCTCAAAAAATACATAATTAGGTAATTTAGCTGCAACAAATGATATATAGTTCACCACACATATACTTAGCTTGTTTTTCGCTAAAATGACATAATTAGCTGAAAAACATCATATTTTGTTCTTCTTCTAATTTTCTTATTCACATTTTTGCAGATTGGATATACTACATGCATGGAAGCTGGCATTCATGGAGTTGAACAATGTCAATGGATGAACTTTATATGTATATCATCTAGTTTTCATTTGAGTTGATGAACAATGTCGAACTATATGTATATGTATATATGGATAAACAGTGCAATACTTGGTATGTTGTTTCTTTGGATATATGGGGATGTACATCGGTGAATCATAGATGTGTATATATATGTGTTGGCAAGTATATGTGTGGTGAACTATATATCATATATGTGTGGTGAATTATATAAATGTGCTATAAAATATATATATGTGTGTGTGTGATGATGTGAAATAATATAAAACAAAAAAAAACAGGTACTATATGGGCTCTTTGCCGTCTGCCAGCTGATGGCAAAGACCTGTGCCATCAGCTGGCAGATGGCAAAGGTGCCACATGGCACCCAGCTGTGCATCCTGGGGTGTCTATGTAGGCTCTTTGTCGTTTGCCTCCAGGGTGGGCAGACGGCAAAGAAGAGGGAACAGAGGAGGGGGGAGGAGGAGGCAGACGACAAAGAGTGGAGAGAGGGGGAGGGGAGGAGCAGGCAGACGGCAAAGATGGACGGGGAGGCAGACGGCAAAGATGGAGGGAGAGGGGAGGGGAGGAGAAGGCAAACAGCAAAGAGGGACGGGGAGGCAGACAGCAAAGATGGAGGGGGAGGCAGACGGCAAAGCCTCCGTTAACCCCTAACGGAGGCAACGCGTGTCGGCTGCCGTCTCAAGCACTTTGCCGACTGCTCCTAAGGAAAGCTGACGGCAAAGAGCTTTGTCGTCCGCTTTGCGTGGGCAGACGGCAAAGAAGGTCCCATGCCGTCGTAGGCTGACGCAGAAATTTTGCCGGCCGTGAGAATATTTGCCGTCTGCGATACTGTCTTTGCCGTCCGGGATATTGTCTTTGCCATCTGTGATGGCAGACGGCAAAGAAGCTCATTCCTGTAGTGAAAATAGCAAGTGTTACGGTGGGTGAACAAATAACTGTCGAGCAATTGATACAACCGCGCAAAGTCATGACGATATCTAAGGCAATGATCATACATATAGGCATCACGTCCGAGACAAGTAGACCGATACTTTCTGCATCTACTACTATTACTCCACACATCGACCGCTATCCAGCATGCATCTAGTGTATTGAGTTCATGACGAACAGAGTAACGCCTTAAGCAAGATGACATGATGTAGAGGGATAATCTCAAACCAATGATGAAAACCCCATCTTTTTACCCTTGATGGCAACAACACGATGCGTGCCTCGCTACCCCTTCTGTAACTAGGTGAGGTCACCGCACGGTATGAACCCAAAACCAAGCACTTCTCCCATTGCAAGAATCATAGATCAAGTTGGCCAAACAAAACCCACAACTCGAAGAGAATTACAAGGATATGAAAGCATGCTTAAGAGAGATCAGAAGAAACTCAAATAAGATTCATAGATAATCTAATCATAAATCCACAATTCATCGGATCTCGACAAACACACTGCAAAAGAAGATTACATCGGATAGATCTCCCTGAAGATCATGGAGAACTTTGTATCAAAGATCCAAGAGAGAGAATAAGCCATCTAGCTACCAGCTATGGACCCGTAGGTCTATGGTCAACTACTCACGCATCATCTGAGAGGTCATGGTGTTGATGAAGAAGCACTCCGTATCCGAATCCCCCCTCCAGCAGGGCACTAGAACGTGCACCAGATGGGATCTTGCGGAGACAGAAACTTGCGGCGGCGGAAAAGTACTTTCGATGATCTCGTGATTTTTTATGGAATTTTAGGGAATATATAGGCGCAAAACCTAGGGCAAAGGAGCCTCAGGGAGCCCACAATCCAGGGGGCCGTGGCCCCCCCGGGCCACGCCATGAGGGCTTGTGGGGTCCCTGGTGGGCCCCTGCCCTGATTCTCGAGCTTTCCGACCCTTTTCTGTTCCGGAAAAAATCTTTTTGGCAGTTTCATTCTGTGTGTACTCCATTCAAAATCCTCCACTCAAAGGGGTCAAAAACATGGAAAAAACAGGAACTGGCACTTGGCACTGAGTTAATAAGTTAGTCCCAAAAAATATATAAAAGGCATACGAAACATCCAAAGTTTGACAAGATAATAGCATGGAACCATCAAAAATTATAGATACGTTGGAGACGTATCACCCTCACGCGTCGGAGGAGCCAGAGTGCCCTGATCATTCGCCGGAAGAGGATGAGGACTTCCCTGACCACTCACCGGAGGAGGATGAGGAGTGCCCTGATCACTTGCCGGGGGAGGAGGAGGAGGCGTCTAGTTTGGAAGCTTGATGTACTCCTTCGGCCATAGACATGTACTCCTCAAAGCATGAACCAGCTTATTCTCATCTTCACCTGTAGGGTGGTCAAGCTCGAGCTGCTCAAATCCCTCCTTTACTTCATCCACCATCACAACAGCATAGCCACGTGGAATCGAACGACAGTGAAAAGTTTCGTTGCATTGAGGAGGTGCAACAACGCCGATAGCAGCCTTGAAAGTGAGGTTCCGGCATTTCGTCAAAAGCTTGCAAGGTTGAGACTCCGCGATAGTATCCACAGGGTAGCTAGGAGCCGTGAAGTCAGGCTAAACGAGCTCCGTGGAAGCCACGCTGCTTCAACACTGAGATGGCGGGGTAAATTCTGGGTAGTTTCGTGCCGCTCAGATGGTTGGTCGACAGCTCGCTAGCTCTCAAGTTCCTCTAGAGTTTGTAGTCTTGCATTGATCTTCTGCATGTCGCTCAGCTCTGCTTTCCTCTTTCTTGCTCGGCTTCTGTAACCGGTTGTGTCGGGAAACCCAACCTTTCACGGAATGGAGCCTGGTGTGCCTCGTGTTCGTCCAGGGTGCTCAGGATTCCCTAGGGCCTCAGTCAGCTCGTCCTTCTCTCTTTCAGGAAAGAACGCCCCTTCCTGCGCTGCTTTGTCCCACAACGGACGGCCTTTGAGGTAGCCACCTTACCTCGTGTGATGGTGATATTGCTTCTTGGCAGGATTGTTCTTGTTTCTCTCTGACATTTCCTTACTCTTGTCCGATGTCTTGTAGGCCACAAATGCGGTCCAGTGATCTCTCATCTTCTCAAATCGACCGACGAATTCTGGAGTCTTCCCTTTGTCGACATTCTTTGATTTCAACTCTTTCGTCCACCTCCTGAATAGTTCTGCCATCTTCTTAAGATCACACGCCTTGACCAGTGGCTCTATAACTGGCTTATTCGGATCCTCCTCTAGCGGTAGGGTGAAATTTTCCTTCAACGCGGTCCAAAGATCATCTTTCAGCCTCTCGGTGACATAATCACCTTCAGGGATGTTGTCGCCCTTAGGCTTATTCCATTGCTTGATGCTGATCGAGATGGTGTCCCTGACAATAGCTCCACACTGAGCAGAAAATGCGTCCCTCGTCCGCTTGGGTTCAATCGGTATGCCATCGTTCGACAGTTCTGTGATCGTGAACTTTCGATCCTTTCCCAACCTTCTCGTCGGGCCTCATCTCGTTACCTAAGTTTGGCTCAATCCGGACTTTTCAATAGCTCCCGCCTACGTTCAGTCACCTGAGCCGTCATCATGGTCTCCTTCCTTCGGGATTCGGTAGTTACCGAAGCCATCATGATAATGTCCTTCCTCCTCCATTGTTCGATCACTCAAGCCATAATCCTCTCCTTCCAGACCATCGATGTCACTGAGCAAAAATTCGACATTACCATCGCCGTGGATTATATCCCCCAAAATTTGTTCACTTTCCATGTCTCTTGGAATATCCATTGTTTCTGCAAATATTACAAAGTGGGGGAAGCCCTTTATACATAATCCCAAATATTAACATAAAAACTTAATTTGTAACTTAATCTAATCTAAATATTTTTATAATTTTTATAACTTTATTTTCTATTGTAACTCAATCTAATCTAAATATTTTTGTGATTTTTATAACTTGTGTCACATTGGGGAGTTCAAAAATATAGCCAATGTATTCTAATACGACTGAAATACACACACATGGATTCGCAATTTGACTACGTCTTCTCACACACATGGATTCGCAAATAGGGAGATGGAGATCAATGGACGTGCTACCGGTGCGTCGACGGGCGATGATGGTGGGCTTCGGAACGACGACGGGCGAAGGGCGACAATTACGACGGCGATGGGCTCGGGGGCTACGGCAACGACGGCGACGACGGCGACGGGCAGCGACGGGCGATGACGACGGCGACGATGGGCTCGGGGGCGATGGCGATGACGCGACGGCGACGACGATGTGCTCGGGGACGACGGCGATGATGATGGGCTTGGGGACGACGATTGGCTCGGGGACGATGGCGACGACGATGGGCTCGGGGACGATGCCGACGATGATGGGCTCGTGGGCGACGGTGACGATGACAGGCTCAGGAGCGACGGCGACGGTGATGGGCTCGGGGCGACGACGGGCTCGTGAGCGACGACGATGGTGACGACGGGCTCGTGGAGGAGGCGTGGGCCGGTGGTGATGGGCTCGGGTGGGACGGCGACAAACAGAGAAAGGGGGGAATGGAAGTTGGTGGAACTTTCGACAACTCCCGCAATATACGAACACATCTGTTCCGGTTGGTGGCTCAAACCGGGACCAAAGCATCACTTTAGTCCTGGTTTGTCACACCAACCGGGACTAAAGGTCAATTTCGACAACTCCCACAATATATGTGAAACCTTTGGTTTCGGTTGGTGGCACCAACCGGGACCAAAGCCACACTTCCGCTGGTCCAAAAGGGCGGGAAGAAGAGTCTTTCATACCGGTTGGTGGCTAGAACCGGGACAAAAGGTCCGTCGGCCCATTTGATATTTTTTTCATACATTTACTAATTTGTTTTGAGCTAAATAACCCTTAAATTGAAAAGCACTACAAATGAACTCTGAAAATTTTGAAAGTTGGCATGGTATCATCATTTCACCCACATAGCATGTGCTAAAAAGTTGAGAGGGTTGCAGCAAAACTGGATGCACATCGTGTACAAAACAGACAATCTCTTTCAAAGTATTAGGGTTTCATACGAAAACTCATCTGTTACAAAGGGATTTCATTTTTCTGAACTTATTTGAACTCCAGACATTTTGTGTGTTCAAAATGCACCATTCAAAGACGCATCATCAATTTTCAACTATTTCTGACTTCATTTGGTATTTTTGCATGCATTTACTAATTTTTTTGAGCTAAATAACCCGTAAATTGAAAAGCACTACAAATGAACTCTGAAAATGTTGAAGTTGGCATGCTATCATCATTTCACCCACATAGCATGTGCTAAAAAGTTGAGAGGGTTGCGGTAAAAACTGGATGCACTTCGTGTACAAAACGGATAATCTCTTTCAAAGTATCACGGTTTCATACGAAAACTCATCTGTTACAAAGGGATTTCATTTTTTTGAACTTATTTGAACTCCAAACTTTTTGTGTGTTCAAAATGCACCATTCAAACACACATCATCATTTTTTTTTACTATTTCTGACTTCATTTGGTATTTTTCATGTATTTACTGATTGTTTTTGACCTAAATGACCCTTAAATTGAAAAGCACTACAAATGAACTCTGAAAAGGTTGAAAGTTGGCATGGTATCATCATTTCACCCACATAGCAAGTGCTAAAAATTTGAGAGGGTTGCGGAAAAAACTGGATGCACTTCGTGTACAAAACGAACAATCTCTTTCGAAGTATGAGGGTTTCATACGAAAACTCATCTGTTAGAAAAGGATTTCATTTTTTTGAACTTATTTGAACTCCAGACTTTTTGTGTGTTCAAAATGCACCATTCAAAGCAACGTAATAAATTTTCAAATATTCAATTGCACCATTCAAAGCCATATTACGGATGAAAAGCACTACGAAAACTCATCTATTACAAAGGGCATTTCATATCTTCACTTTTTCTTCACTTGTGTTCTTTGTTTATTGAACCGTGACCATGGATAATCTTCATCGTTTAATAGGGTGCTTGGGTCAACCTTGACTTTGAAGGGAGGAATTTCATGAAACTTTTAATAATCTTCAGACATGTCTGTCTTGCCCTCCAATCCCACGATGTCTCTTTTTCCTGAAAGAACTATGTGACGCTTTGGCTCATCGTATGTGTAGGGGAACGTCGCATGGGAAACAAAAAATTTCCTACGAGCACGAAGACCTATCATGGTGATGTCCATCTACGAGAGGGGATGAGTGATCTACGTACCCTTGTAGATCGTACAGCAGAAGCGTTAGAGAACGTGGTTGATGTAGTGGAACGTCCTCACGTCCCTCGATCCGCCCCGCGAACAATCCCGCGATCAGTCCCACGATCTAGTACCGAACGGACGGCACCTCCGCGTTCAGAACACGTACAGCTCGACGATGATCTCGGCCTTCTTGATCCAGCAAGAGAGACGGAGAGGTAGAAGAGTTCTCCGGCAGCGTGACGGCGCTCCGGAGGTTGGTGATGATCTCGTCTCAGCAGGGCTCCACCCGAGCTCCGCAGAAACGCGATCTAGAGGAATTACTATGGAGGTATGTAGTCGGGCACCCGTGAGAAAGTCGTCTCTAATCTGCCCTAAAAGCTCCATATATATAGGAGGAGGGAGGGGGACCTTGCCTTGGGGTCCAAGGGACCCCCAAGGGGTCGGCCGAGCCAAGGGGGGGAGGACTCCCCCCCCCCAAACCGAGTTGGACTTGGTTTGGTGGGAGGAGTCCCCCTCCCTTCCCACTTCTTCCCTCTCTTTTTTTCTTTTCCTTTGATTCTTTATTCTTGGCGCATAGGCCCCCTTGGGGCTGTCCCACCAGCCCACTAAGGGCTGGTGTGTCTCCCCAAAGCCTATGGGCTTCCCCGGGGTGGGTTGCCCCCCCCCCCCCCGGTGAACACCCGGAACCCATTCGTCATTCCCGGTACATTCCCGGTAACTCCGAAAACCTTCCGGTAATCAAATGACGTCATCCTATATATCAATCTTCGTTTCCGGACCATTCCGGAAATCCTCGTGACGTCCGTGATCTCATCCGGGACTCCGAACAACATTCGGTAACCAACCATATAACTCAAATATGCATAAAACAACGTCGAACCTTAAGTGTGCAGACCCTGCGGGTTCGAGAACTATGTAGACATGACCCGAGAGACTCCTCGGTCAATATCCAATAGCGGGACCTGGATGCCCATATTGGATCCTACATATTCTACGAAGATCTTATCGTTTGAACCTCAGTGCCAAGGATTCGTATAATCCCGTATGTCATTCCCTTTGTCCTTCGGTATGTTACTTGCCCGAGATTCGATCGTCAGTATCCGCATACCTATTTCAATCTCGTTTACCGGCAAGTCTCTTTACTCGTTCCGTAATACAAGATCCCGCAACTTACACTAAGTTACATTGCTTGCAAGGCTTGTGTGTGATGTTGTATTACGAGTGGGCCCCGAGATACCTCTCCGTCACACGGAGTGACAAATCCCAGTCTTGATCCATACTAAATCAACTAACACCTTCGGAGATACCTGTAGAGCATCTTTATAGTCACCCAGTTACGTTGCGACGTTTGATACACACAAAGCATTCCTCCGGTGTCAGTGAGTTATACGATCTCATGGTCATAGGAATAAATACTTGACACGTAGAAAACAGTAGCAACAAAATGACACGATCAACATGCTACGTCTATTAGTTTGGGTCTAGTCCATCACGTGATTCTCACAATGACGTGATCCAGTTATCAAGCAACAACACCTTGTTCATAATCAGAAGACACTGACTATCATCGATCAACTGGCTAGCCAACTAGAGGCATGCTAGGGACGGTGTTTTGTCTATGTATCCACACATGTAAATGAGTCTTCCTTCAATACAATTATAGCATGGATAATAAACTATTATCTTGATACAGGAATTATAATAATAACTATACATTTATTATTGCCTCTAGGGCATAATTCCAACAGTCTCCCACTTGCACTAGAGTCAATAATCTAGCCCTCACATCACCATGTGAATTACATTGTAATAAATCTAACACCCATACAGTTCTGGTGTCGATCATGTTTTGGCCGTAAAAGAGGTTTAGTCAGCGGGTCTGCTACATTCAGATCCGTGTGCACTTTGCATATATTTACGTCCTCCTCCTCGACGTAGTCGCGGATGAGGTTGAAGCGTCGTTTGATGTGTCTGGTCTTCTTGTGAAACCTTGGTTCCTTTGCTAAGGCAATGGCACCAGTGTTGTCACAGAACAAGGTTATCGGATCCAGTGCACTTGGCACCACTCCAAGATCCGTCATGAACTGCTTCATCCAGACACCCTCCTTAGCCGCCTCCGAGGCAGCCATGTACTCCGCTTCACATGTAGAATCTGCTACGACGCTTTGCTTGGAACTGCACCAGCTTACCGCACCCCCATTAAGAATAAATACGTATCCGGTTTGTGACTTAGAGTCGTCCGGATCTGTGTCAAATCTTGCATCGACGTAACCTTTTACGGCGAGCTCTTCGTCACCTCCATACACGAGAAACATCTCCTTAGTCCTTTTCAGGTACTTCAGGATATTCTTGACCGCTGTCCAGTGATCCACTCCTGGATTACTCTGGAACCTACCTGCCATACTTATGGCCAGGCTAACATCCGGTCTAGTGCACAGCATCGCATACATGATAGAACCTATGGCTGAAGCATAGGGGACGGAGCGCATATGCTCTCTATCTTCATCAGTTGCTGGGCACTGAGTCTTACTCAATCTCGTACCTTGTAAAACTGGCAAGAACCCTTTCTTGGACTGTTCCATTTTGAACCTCTTCAAAACTTTATCAAGGTATGTGCTTTGTGAAAGTCCTATCAGGCGTTTCGATCTATCCCTATAGATCTTAATGCCTAGAATGTAAGCAGCTTCTCCTAGGTCCTTCATAGAGAAACTTTTATTCAAGTAACCTTTTATGCTCTCCAAAAGTTCTATGTTGTTTCCAATCAGTAATATGTCATCCACATATAATATTAGAAACGCCACAGAGCTCCCACTCACTTTCTTGTAAATACAAGATTCTCCAACCACTTGTATAAACCCAAATGCTTTGATCACTTCATCAAAGCGTTTGTTCCAACTCCGAGATGCTTGCACCAGTCCATAAATGGATCGCTGGAGCTTGCACACCTTGTCAGCATTTTTAGGATCGACAAAACCTTCGGGTTGCATCATATACAACTCTTCCTTAAGGAAACCGTTAAGGAACGCCGTTTTGACATCCATCTGCCAGATTTCATAATCGAAAAATGCAGCTATTGCTAACATGATTCTGACGGACTTAAGCATCGCTACGGGTGAGAAGGTCTCATCGTAGTCAACTCCTGGAACTTGTGAAAAACCCTTTGCCACAAGTCGACCTTTATAAACGGTCACATTACCGTCAGCGTCCGTCTTCTTCTTAAAGATCCATTTGTTCTGAATAGCCTTGCGGCCCTCAGGTAGTATCTCCAAAGTCCACACTTTGTTCTCATACATGGATCCTATCTCGGATTTCATGGCTTCTAGCCATTTGTTGGAATCTGGGCCCACCATTGCTTCTTCATAATTTGCAGGTTCATTGTTGTCTAACAACATGATTGATAATACGGGATTACCGTACCACTCTGGAGCAGCGCGTGATCTCGTGGACCTGCGTGGTTCAACAGAAACTTGAACTGGAGTTTCATGATCATCATCATTAACTTCCTCCTCAACCGGCGTCGCAATGACAGAGGATTCCCCTTGCCCTGCGCCACCATCCAGAGGGATGAGAGGTTCGACAACCTCGTCAAGTTCTATCTTCCTCCCACTCAATTCTCTCGAGAGAAACTCCTTCTCGAGAAAAGTTCTGTTCTTAGCAACAAACACTTTGCCCTCAGATTTGAGATAGAAGGTGTACCCAACTGTCTCTTTTGGGTAACCTATGAAGACGCACTTTTCCGCTTTGGGTTCCAGCTTTTCAGGCTGAAGCTTTTTGACATAAGCATCACATCCCCAAACTTTAAGAAACGACAACTTTGGCCTTTGGCCATACCACAGTTCGTATGGTGTCGTCTCAACGGATTTCGATGGTGCCCTATTTAAAGTGAATGCAGCTGTTTCTAATGCATAACCCCAAAATGATAACGGCAAATCAGTAAGAGACATCATAGATCGCACCATCTCTAACAAAGTACGATTACGACGTTCGGACACACCATTACGCTGTGGTGTTCCAGGCGGTGTTAACTGCGAAACAATTCCACATTGTCTTAAGTGAGTACCAAACTCGAAACTCAGATATTCACCCCCACGATCAGACCGTAGGAACTTGATCTTCTTGTTACGATGATTTTCCACTTCACTCTGAAATTGCTTGAACTTTTCAAATGTTTCAGACTTGTGCTTCATCAAGTAGACATAACCATATCTACTTAAATCGTCAGTGAAGGTGAGAAAATAACGATATCCGCCGCGTGCCTCCACGCTCATTGGACCACACACATCGGTATGTATGATTTCCAACAAGTCACTTGCACGCTCCATTGTTCCGGAGAACGGAGTCTTAGTCATCTTGCCCATGAGGCATGGTTCGCACGTGTCAAGTGAATCAAAGTCAAGTGACTCCAAAAGTCCATCAGCATGGAGTTTCTTCATGCGCTTTACACCAATATGACCCAAGCGGCAGTGCCACAAAAATATGGCGCTATCATTGTTTACTCTAACTCTTTTGGTCTCAATGTTATGTATATGCGTATCGCTATCAAGATTCAATATGAACAATCCTCTCACATTCGGTGCATGTCCATAAAAGATGTTACTCATAGAAATAGAACAACCATTATTCTCAGACTTAAAAGAGTAACCGTCTCGCAATAAACAAGATCCAGATATAATGTTCATGCTCAACGCAGGCACTAAATAACAATGATTTAAGTTCATCACTAATCCCGATGGTAGTTGAAGTGACACTGTGCCGACGGCGATTGCATCAACCTTGGAACCGTTTCCTACGCGCATCGTCACTTCGTCTTTCGCCAGCCTTCGTCTATTCCGCAGTTCCTGCTTCGAGTTGCAAATGTGAGCAACAGAACCGGTATTGAATACCCAGGCACTACTACGAGAGCCGGTTAAGTACACATCAATAACATGTATATCAAATATACCTGATTTTTCTTTGCCCGCCTTCTTATCTGCCAGATACTTGGGGCAATTGCGCTTCCAGTGACCCATACCCTTGCAATAGAAGCACTCTGTTTCAGGCTTAGGTCCAGCCTTGGGTTTCTTCGGCGGATTGGCAACAGGCTTGCCGCTCTTCTTCGAATTGCCCTTCTTGCCTTTGTCGTTTCTCTTGAAACTAGTGGTCTTGCTCACCATCAACACTTGATGCTCTTTACGGAGTTCAGACTCTGCGACTTTCAGCATCGCAAACAACTCGCCGGGAGACTTGTTCATCCCTTGCATGTTGTAGTTCAACACAAAGCCTTTATAGCTTGGCGGCAGTGATTGAAGGATTCTGTTAGTGATAGCTTCTTGCGGGAGTTCAATCCCCAGTTCAGCTAGACGGTTTGAGTACCCAGACATTTTGAGCACATGTTCACTGACAGACGAGTTTTCCTCCATCTTGCAAGCATAGAATTTATCGGAGGTCTCATACCTCTCGATCCGGGCGTTCTTCTGAAAGATAAACTTCAACTCCTGGAACATCTCAAATGCTCCATGACGCTCAAAGCGACGTTGAAGTCCCGGTTCTAAGCCATACAAGACTGCACATTGAACTATTGAGTAGTCCTCCTTACGTGCTAACCAAGCGTTCTTAACATCCTGATCAGCCGTAGCGGGTGGTTCATCTCCTAGCGCAGCATTAAGGACATAATCCTTCTTTCCAGCTTGTAAGATTAGCTTAAGATTACGAGCCCAGTCTACAAAGTTGCTTCCATCATCTTTCAACTTAGCTTTCTCTAGGAACGTATTAAAATTCAGGATGACACTTGCGTGAGCCATGATCTACAACACAAATATATTCAAAGTGGACTTAGACTATGTTCAAGATAATTAGAGTTCAACTTAATCAAATTATATGCTAAACTCCCACTCAAAAAGTACATCTCTCTAGTCATTTGAGTGGTTCATGATCCACTTACACTATCCCAAGTCCGATCATCACGTGAGTTGAGTATAGTTTCAGTGGTAAGCATCCCTATGCTAATCATATCAACTATATGATTCATGATCGACCTTTCGGTCTCATGTGTTCCGAGGCCATGTCTGCACATGCTAGGCTCGTCAAGCTTAACCCGAGTGTTCCGCGTGCGCAACTGTTTTGCACCCGTTGTATGTGAACGTTGAGTCTATCACACCCGATCATCACGTGGTGTCTCGAAACGACGAACTGTAGCAACGGTGCACAGTCGGGGAGAACACAATTTCATCTTGAAATTTTAGTGAGATATCACCTCATAATGCTACCGTTGTTCTAAGCAAAATAAGGTGCAAAAAAAGGATTAACATCACATGCAATTCATAAGTGACATGATATGGCCATCATCACGTGCTTCTTGATCTCCATCACCAAAGCACCGGCACGATCTTCTTGTCACCGGCGCCACACCATGATCATCCATCAACGTGTTGCCATCGGGGTTGTCGTGCTACTTATGCTATTACTACTAAAGCTACATCCTAGCAAAATAGTAAACGCATCTGCAAGCACAAACGTTAGTATAGAGACAACCCTATGGCTCCTGCCGGTTGTCGTACCATCGACATGCAAGTCGATATTTCTATTACAACATGATCATCTCATACATCCAATATATCACATCACATCGTTGGCCATATCACATCACAATCATACCCTGCAAAAACAAGTTAGACGTCCTCTAATTTTGTTGTTGCATGTTTTACGTGGTGACCAAGGGTATCTAGTAGGATCGCATCTTACTTACGCAAACACCACAACGGAGATATATGAGTTGCTATTTAACCTCATCCAAGGACCTCCTCGGTCAAATCCGATTCAACTAAAGTTGGAGAAACCGTCACTTGCCAGTCATCTTTGAGCAAAGGGGGTTACTCGTAACGATGAAACCAGTCTCTCGTAAGCGTACGAGTAATGTCGGTCCAAGCCGCTTCAATCCAACAATACCGCGGAATCAAGAAAAGACTAAGGAGGGCAGAAAAACGCACATCACCGCCCACAAAACCTTTTGTGTTCTACTCGAGAATACATCTACGCATGAACCTAGCTCTGATACCACTGTAGGGGAACGTCGCATGGGAAACAAAAATTTTCCTACGCGCACGAAGACCTATCATGGTGATGTCCATCTACGAGAGGGGATGAGTGATCTACGTACCCTTGTAGATCGTACAGCAGAAGCGTTAGAGAACGCGGTTGATGTAGTGGAACGTCCTCACGTCCCTCGATCCGCCCCGCGAACAATCCCGCGATCAGTCCCACGATCTAGTACCGAACGGACGGCACCTCCGCGTTCAGCACACGTACAGCTCGACGATGATCTCGGCCTTCTTGATCCAGCAAGAGAGACGGAGAGGTAGAAGAGTTCTCCGGCAGCGTGACGGCGCTCCGGAGGTTGGTGATGATCTCGTCTCAGCAGGGCTCCGCCCGAGCTCCGCAGAAACGCGATCTAGAGGAAAAACTATGGAGGTATGTGGTCGGGCAGCCGTGAGAAAGTCGTCTCTAATCTGCCCTAAAAGCTCCATATATATAGGAGGAGGGAGGGGGACCTTGCCTTGGGGTCCAAGGGACCCCCAAGGGGTCGGCCGAGCCAAGGGGGGGAGGACTCCCCCCCCAAACAGAGTTGGACTTGGTTTGGTGGGAGGAGTCCCCCTCCCTTCCCACTTCTTCCCTCCTTTTTTTCTTTTCCTTTGATTCTTTATTCTTGGCGCATAGGCCCCCTTGGGGCTGTCCCACCAGCCCACTAAGGGCTGGTGTGTCTCCCCAAAGCCTATGGGCTTCCCCGGGGTGGGTTGCCCCCCCCCCCCCGGTGAACTCCCGGAACCCATTCGTCATTCCCGGTACATTCCCGGTAACTCCGAAAACCTTCCGGTAATCAAATGAGGTCATCCTATATATCAATCTTCATTTCCGGACCATTCCGGAAATCCTCGTGACGTCCGTGATCTCATCCGGGACTCCTAACAACATTCGGTAACCAACCATATAACTCAAATACGCATAAAACAACGTCGAACCTTAAGTGTGCAGACCCTGCGGGTTCGAGAACTATGTAGACATGACCCGAGAGACTCCTCGGTCAATATCCAATAGCGGGACCTGGATGCCCATATTGGATCCTACATATTCTACGAAGATCTTATCGTTTGAACCTCAGTGCCAAGGATTCGTATAATCCCGTATGTCATTCCCTTTGTCCTTCGGTATGTTACTTGCCCGAGATTCGATCGTCAGTATCCGCATACCTATTTCAATCTCGTTTACCGGCAAGTCTCTTTACTCGTTCCGTAATACAAGATCCCGCAACTTACACTAAGTTACATTGCTTGCAAGGCTTGTGTGTGATGTTGTATTACCGAGTGGGCCCCGAGATACCTCTCCGTCACACGAAGTGACAAATCCCAGTCTTGATCCATACTAAATCAACTAACACCTTCGGAGATACCTGTAGAGCATCTTTATAGTCACCCAGTTACGTTGCGACGTTTGATACACACAAAGCATTCCTCCGGTGTCAGTGAGTTATACGATCTCATGGTCATAGGAATAAATACTTGACACGTAGAAAACAGTAGCAACAAAATGACACGATCAACATGCTACGTCTATTAGTTTGGGTCTAGTCCATCACGTGATTCTCCCAATGACGTGATCCAGTTATCAAGCAACAACACCTTGTTCATAATCAGAAGACACTGACTATCATCGATCAACTGGCTAGCCAACTAGAGGCATGCTAGGGACGGTGTTTTGTCTATGTATCCACACATGTAAATGAGTCTTCATTCAATACAATTATAGCATGGATAATAAACTATTATCTTGATACAGGAATTATAATAATAACTATACATTTATTATTGCCTCTAGGGCATAATTCCAACAGTATGATGTATTGGCTTCCTTATATTTTCTTTTTCTCGGTTTGGTAGACATGTCCTTCACATAAAAAACCTGCACCACATCATTCGCTAGGACAAATGGTTCCTCTATGTGCGCAAGATTGTTCAGATCCACTGTTGTCATTCTGTACTGTGGGTCTATCTGTACCCCGCCTCTTGACAGATTGACCCATTTGCACTGAAACAAAGGGACCTTCAAATCATGTCCATAGTCAAGTTCCCATATGTCCACTATGTAACCATAATATGTGTCCTTTCCCCTCTTGGTTGCTGCATCAAAGCGGACACCCCTGTTTTGGTTGGTGCTCTTTTGATCTTGGGTGATCGTATAAAATGTATTCCAATTTATCTCGTACCCTTGGTAAGTCAATACAGTCGAAGATGGTCCCCTGGCGAACAAGTACAACTCATCAGAAACAGTGTTGTCACACATGAGACGTTTTTGCAACCAACTACCGAAAGTCCTGATGTGTTCAAATGTAATCCAATCGTCACACTCCTCCGGGTGTATGGAGCTCAGAATATTCTTGTATTCATCGACATACGGGTTCACCAAGGTAGAATTCTGTAGAACTGTGTAGTGTGCTTGAGACCAAGAATGCCCGTCCGTACATATTATTGAGTCCGCTCCTAGTGTGGCTTTTCCAGTCAGTCTCCCCTCATACCGCGATTGAGGGAGGCCAATCTTCTTAAGGTCAGGAATTAAGTCAACACAAAACCCAATGACATCCTCTGTTTGATGGCCCATGGAGATGCTGCCTTCTGGCTTAGCACGGTTACAAACATATTTCTTTAAGACTCCCATGAACCTCTCAAAGGGGAACATATTGTGTAGAAATACAGGGCCCAGAACGACAATCTCGTCGATTAGATGAACTAGGACGTGTGTCATGATATTGAAGAAGGATGGTGGGAACACCAACTCGAAACTAACAAGAGATTGCACCAAATCACTCGTTAACCTTGGTAGGATTACTGGATCGATCACCTTCTGAGAGATTGCATTGAGGAATGCACATAGCTTCACAATGGCTAATCGAACGTTTTCCGGTAGAAGCCCACTCAATGCAACCGAAAGCAGTTGTGTAATAATCACGTGGCAGTCATGAGACTTTAGGTTTTGAACTTTTTCTCTGCCATATTTATTATTCCCTTTAAATTCGACGATAAGCCAGACGGGACCTTCATACTGAGCAGGCATTCAAAGAAGATTTCCTTCTCTTCTTTGGTAAAAGCGTAGCTGGCAGGACCTTCATACTGTTCGGGATGCATGCCGTATTTTTCATGTACACGTTGATGTTACTCCCGTGCCTCCGGTGTATCTTTTTTCTTCCCATACACTCCTAAGAAGCCTAGCAGGTTCACGCAAAGATTCTTCGTCACGTGCATCACGTCGATTGCAGAGCAGACCTCTAGGTCTTTCCAATAGGGTAGGTCCCAAAATATAGATTTCTTCTTCCACATGGGTGTGTATCCCGCATCGTAATTCGGAACAGATAGTCCGCCACGAACCTTTACAAAGATTACTTGTAAATCATTGACCATATCAAGTATGTGATCACCAGTATGGAGGGTGGGTTTCTTCCGGTGATCTACCTCACCTTTGAAATGCTTTCCTTTCTTTCGACATTGATGGTTGGTCAGAAGAAATCGACAATGCCCCATGTACACATTCTTCCTGCATTTTTCCAAATATATACTGTCGGTGTCATCTAAACAGTGTGTGCATGCGTTGTATCCCTTGTTTATCTGTCCTGAAAGGTTACTGAGAGCAGGACAATCGTTGATGGTTATAAACAGCAACGCATATAGGTCAAATTCCTCCTGTTCGTTCTCATCGCAGACATGTACACCATTTCCATTCCATAGTTGTAAAAGTTCATCAACTAATGGCCTTAGGTACACATCAATGTCATTGCTGGGTTGCCTAGGGCCTTGGATGAGCACTGGCATCATAATGAACTTCCTCTTCATGCACAACCAAGGAGGAAGGTTATACATACATAGAGTCACATGCCATGTGTTATGTTGGCTGCTATGCTCCCCAAAAGGATTAATGCCATCTGCACTTAAACCAAACCATATGTTCCTTGGGTCACGTGTAAAGTCGCTCCACTTTCTCTCGATCTTTCTCCATTGCGACCCGTTAGCGGGTGCTCTCAACTTCCCGTCTTTCTTACGGTCTTTTATGTGTCATTGCATCAACTCGGCATGCTTTTTGTTTCTAAACAGATGTTTCAACTGTGGTATTATAGGAGCATACCACATCACCTTGGCAGGAACCATCTTCCCGGTGCACTGGCCCTCAACATCACTAGGGTCATCTCTTCTGATCTTATACCGCAATGTGCCGCATACCAGGCATGCGTTTAAATCCTCGTACGCACCGCGGTAGAGGAGGCAGTCATTAGGGCATGCATGTATCTTCTGCACCTCCAATCCTAGAGGGCATAGAACCTTCTTTGCTTCATACGTACTGCCAGGCAATTCGTTATCCTTTGGAAGCTTCTTCTTCATTAATTTCAGTAGCGAACTAAATGCCTTGTCAGATACACCATTGTCTGCCTTCCATTGCAGCAATTCCAATGTGGTACCGAGCTTTGTGTTGTCATCTTCGCAATTTGGGTACAACCTTTTTTTGTGATCCTCTAACATGCGATCAAACTTCAACTTCTCCCTTTCACTTTTGCATTCTCTATGTGCATCAACAATGACCCGACGAAGATCATCGTTGGGCACATCGTCTGGTTCCTCTTGATCTTCAGCTTCTCCCATTGCAGCATCACCGTATTCAGGGGGCGGCTAGTTGTCACCATCCTCTTCTTCTATGTTGTATTCCATCATAACCCCTCTTTCTCCATGCTTAGTCCAAACATTATAGTGTGGCATAAAACCGTTATGAAGCAGGTGGAAGTGAAGGGTTTTATAGTCGGAGAATTCCTTCGTATTCCCACAGACAGTACATGGACAATGCATAAAACCATTCTGCTTGTTTGCCTTAGCCGCTTCAAGAAAATTATCCAGGCCATTAATATACTCAGAGGTGCGTCGGTCACCGTACAACCATTGACGGTTCATCTGTGTGCGTTTTGTAATAAAGTGTATTAAAATCTACACAAATCTTGATGAAAATGGAGCTTCTAAAGGAGAAAGCTTAAGTGTGGCTCGGGCATTTCATCGAACACCTCATGTGCATAGGAGGTGAGCTAGAGCACCACAAAGCTCTCCCACGGCCGGCCGAGAAAACAGAGTAGTGCACTGCTCTGCTCGCGGGGGTATATATAGGCCAATCGTTGGTCCCGGTTTGTGGCTGGACCCGAGACTAAAGGACAACCTCGGGTCCCGATTCCAGCCACAAACCGGGACTACTGGTTGTGGGCCAGGAGCAAGGCACATTGGTCCTGGTTCGTGTCTGGAACCGGGACCGAAGGTGACAAACAAACCGGGACAAATGGCCCACGATGCCCGGCCGGTGCCCTGGCCTCACGAACCGGGACCTATGTCCACATGGGTCCCGGTTCGTGAGTGAACCGGGACTAATGGGATTTCAGCAAGTGGACCAAAGCCCTCTTTTCTACTAGTGACCGGACGGATCAAGGCCTTTCACTTTTGTCTGATGGGGTTTGACCCATGGACATTTTCATCTCGGTGTGATAGGCCAGCCCATATGTACACTTCGGATCAAGGTTCGGGCCCAACCCATCGCAAGATCCCCCCCGTGTCTCCCCGACGTGGTCGTTTCCATCCGTCGTGTGACGGCGACATCGACGTCCGTGAGGAGGGTCACACTACGGAGCCGTGTGTCGCGTTCTTGCACGTGCCACGACACTTCCGGACGTGTAAGAGGGCCTAGCGCAAGACCTGGAAGCATTGCTACCCCCCAAAGTGCCTCGTCCCGTCTAACCCTAGCACTGTTGGTCGGACGAATCTAGGTCTTTGTTTTTCGTCGGACGAGGTTTGACCCATGGACATTTTCACCTTGGTGTGGTAGGACATCCCATAGGTACACTTTGGATCAAGGTCCGGGCCCAACTCACCGCGAGATTCCCTCCATGTCTCCCCGACGTGGGTGTTTCCACCCTCCGTGTGACAGCAACAACGACGTCTGTGAGGGAGGTCACACTACGAAGTCGCGTGCCTGGTGCTTGCACGTCCCACCACACTTCCGGACGTATAAGAGGGCCTAGCGCAAGACCTCGAGGCAGTGCTACCCCCACCCCGCCCCAAATATGTTGTCCCGTCTAACCCTGGCACTGCTGACCGCACAGATCTAGGCCTTTGACTTCCGCCGAACGGGGTTTGACCCATGGACATTTTCACATGGCTGTGATAGATCAGCCAATAGGTACACTTCGGATCAAGGTCCGGGCCCAACCCACGCCAAGATTCCCTGCATGCTTCCCCGAAGTGGCCGTTTCCACCCTCCGTGCAACGGCGGCACCGACGTTCGTGACGGGGTCACACTAGGGAATCGTGTGCCACGTGCTTGCATATGCCACCACACTTCCAGACGTGTAGGAGGGCCCAACACAAGATCTGGCGGCATTGTTAACCCCCCCCCCCCAGTACCTCATCCCGTCTAACCCTTACACTGTTGATCGGACAGATCTAGGCCTTTGACTTCCGCCGGATGATTATTGACACATGAACATTTTCATGTGGCTGTGATAGGCCAGCCCATAGATACACTTCAGATCAAGGTCCGGACCCAACCCACTGCAAGATTCCCTCCGTGTCTCCCCGACGTGGCCTTTCCACCCTCCGTGTGACTCAGTTGCTACGCCCGTGAGGGGGTTCACACAACGGAGCCACGTGTCGGGTGCTTAGCGACGTTCATCCTCTTGTTGTATGAAGGGTTGTTTGCATTATATAGTTTTCCATCCAGGATTGGTCTAACCACCTCATGATTTAGCGCCTATACACACACCTAAATAGACGATGCATTGCAAAAACATTGTGTAGCACATAACTAAATAGACTTTTATATTACATGGAGATGGGCTATAGACTAAAGCTATCTAGACTATTGTACATGCCCTAAGTAAATCAAATTTTGATTTAGGGAAAAAGAAAAAAAGATAATGCATAGCTATGCTGACGGCATGGCCATCGACATAGCTATGTCCTGGATCGGTGAACGCCTCGAATCAATGACGTGGTTCTGCCGTGGATTGATGACATGGACAAAATCAGCTATGCCGACAGGTTCCGTTAGGGCCGTATGCATATGTTTGACGGCGTTAGACGACCGTGAACCACCGGGTGGTTGTGCCCACATATATGCCGACGACCACCGTAGGCGTAGATCGGCCTATGCCGACGGCCCCGCATACGCCGACGGCGGCCGTAGGCAAAGAGGGAGGTATGCCGACGGTTTTCTTTGGGTCGTTGGCATACGTTCATATATGCCGACGGGGGTTGTCGACAGCGAGCCTGATTCCGGTACTTAAAATAGGTAACCACACAAAAGGATTATTTGAGTGACGAGTATGGATAACCTCCTCTCGACTTTTTCTTTCTCGTGATTGGTTGATCTCTCAACATGGTAACATTGGAATCTTGCGTCATGCATCTTTGCCACCAAAGTTAATCCCATGCCTCCAAGGCATCTCACACATCTGCCTGGTTGACCACCCTCAAAGTAGGGAAAAAAATGTGACATATATATACACGTAAGAGGAAAAAGAAACCATCCGAAGCAGATAATAAAGCAAAACAGAAAGAAGAAACACCAAGCAAGCTCCCAGATCCGGTTTATACATGGTGGTTCAACGTCGCCGACATCATCATGCAACTAGCATGCATCTCGTTGGTCGGTCGTCGGATGAGATCGATCAGAAGAAGCCGTAGTTGTTGAAGGCGAAGCTCCCGGCGGCGTAGGCGCTGAGCAGCTCGTTCCGTGGCGACCAGAGCTCCACCCTGAGCCCCACCCTCCTGAGCGCCTTGAGGATCTTGTTCCGGTTCGCGTACCCCGTCACCACCACCTTCTGGATGCTCGCCTCCACCTCCACCCTCTCCACCCCTGCACGCAAACACCAATCCATCAACAATTCTTGAGATAGAGGAAGAGTCTTATTGCTTGTCTGGTCATTGCTTGCGCACACAACGAAGCCGATCATTCAACCATGGCTAGCTACAGTGAGAAAGACATCCATGACTAGCTTTGTTAAAAAGAGAAAGGATCGACGCATCATCAGGTTGTTCAGATCTCTCCATGGATGGATGATGGGTGTAATGAAATGACTTTAGTTTTAGGAGAGTTTTTACCTTTCACTTTGGACAGGCATTTCCGTACCCTCTTCTCATGCAGCGCCACCATCTCCACTTTCAGCTCGGTGCTCTGCGTGCATGGGGGAAATCAGGGAATGAGCGCAGGTTACGCATGCATGCACATGCACTGGATCATCATGAGAAAAGTACATGGAAAATATACACTGGGAAACGTTTTTTTTAACTAATTGTTCTCTTAGTTTCTTTTTGCATGAATATTTTTGAGATGGGGAGAAGTAGTAATTAATCTGCCCACCTATATGGCTATATATGATGTTTTTCAGGGGACTGTAAGGTGATATGAGCCATATTAAACTTGCAATCAACATGCATTATTGCTATAGTTATATTGTTGTCAAATTCCACGATGCAATGTTTAAAAGGATACATGTATAGCACACTCGTCTTGAAAATGCATGCTCATCATCACGGCATCATTTTACAGATAGAAAGTAGAAACTAATGCAACCTCCCTGAATTACATCATCTAAGTGAACAACGACCAAAAGAGGCACATTTAGATTGCGATCAGAGTGAGATTAAATAGCAAGCCATACCTCCATGGATGAACCGACGATCTATCCTGCTTACACCACTTTCGAGACGATGGGAAGAAGAGGAAGAAGAAGGGACCAAGATGAGGCCGACGGAGCAGGGCTCTTATAGCAGAAGCAGCAGGTGAACAAGTTAGGCAAAAGCAAAAAGAGCCACCGGCAGGATGTGATGAAGGGAAAAGGTTAAAGACGGTGCCCAAGAGATTCCCTGGTGTTTTGAAGCTATTAGCTACAAGACCTAGCTAAGCTGCTTTACTAAAGGGAGCTTAGGTCTACATGGAGAAGAGCGCGACCGGTGGTCGATCGTATCGATCGAGGCCTAGCTAGGTGTCTCACTAACTGCAACTAGCCAGTTTAGTAATCACCAAGCTCAACTCTCAATGTTGATTTCAGCCTTGATCAGTTGCATATCTAGGAGATGCAAAAATATGTGCAATGTCTCTTTCGGCGTCTCATGTCACCATGTGCTAGCTACAGTCACGTACAGACCGATCTGGTTCAAGAAAGAGCCATTGGTCGTAGAGAGGATCTCGGCCTGGCGGTGACATGAACGCCATTGACGAGTCCAAGCTAAGCTTGCTTTTGAGGTGTACCCTGGCTAGCTGGACCTGGAATACAGTTTGGAATGTCTGAAGATCTGCAGGACCTAATGGTAACAAAAAGAGCAAAAGCGCAAAAGGTAAAAGAAGCCATGGGATGGAAGGGAGGGAAAAATTAAAGAGGGCCGTGTGAGATCGACAGCAAATGGACCACGGTGCAAGTTTGGTATTTCTTGCCTTGGCTTCGCCGGCATGATAAACTAGCAGAGATCATGGGCTCTGAATCATCACATCATCTTCATTTTATTCTACATGTTGAACGGTAGTCAATTGTTTGCTTTCAATTGATTCCAATCTAACGATGCAAAGCCACTTCAGAGAAAAGGCTAATGATGCAATCCAACAAAAAAAAAGCTGCCCCATCAGCAGAGTAATTACACCTGTTAACAAACTGCTGAGCTATCGAACGGATGCATGGGGTGTCAAAATGATCAGAGATAAACACGGAAGAATTATTAGATACTACTTTCTCTGTACCATAATACTTGTTGGAGAGAACTAGTTAGTTCTCCCCTACAACAAGTATTTAGGAACAGAGGGAGTAGCATATAACTGTAAATGCCTAAATGGTAACCATTAGGGTTTTTCTTATTTTCTTCTTGATCACAAATCCAGCTACAGACATTTCTATAAACCTTATTGTGCTGAAAAAACTTATTGCCTTATGATGCAGGCATACAGCAGATCACACAAAACATGGAGAAAAACGAATCAATAGGCACAACACAACAGACACCACCATATATCATCCACCAGTCTCAAGCCTCGCTAACAAGCCACTAGCTGGCTACTTCTCATCTAGTTTTCGGAACGGATTTGCCCATCTCCATCGATCATAACAGAAATCCTGGAGGCCAATCTTGCCTAGACCCACATGTTTCTGCAGGATCTGGGGGAGAGGTCCTTGAGCCGCACGACATCCTTGTGGCCTGGACAGCCCTTGCAGGTCTCCTCATCGAAGTTACCACCATGGATCTTGCTGTGCCGAAGGTAGCCGAACTCGCTGCAAACACTGCCAGGGATGACGTGGTACCCGACGTCCTCGATGGGGGTGTGTTCACTACAAACAGCGGCGAATGTGGCTTCGTCAAGGGTGCCGTCCCTGTAAACGATGATACCATCCTGGTCGTTCCTCATAGCCCGAAAGACCTTGTCGAACACCCTGTCCTGCTTCGTCGTCACTGGCATGCATCTGAGGGGACAATAAATGAACTAATCAGACTTAGTTATTATTATATTCAGGTTAGCTTCCATGAAAGGAACACACGAGGAAAAGTAAACACTGATCACCATAGTTCAACTCAAAAGATTCATCAGATATATCCTATGTCTGTGCCTATGTCATTAGAATTTTTTGGAAGGAAAATAACAGGAACATGTCCCATGCTAATTCAAAATCATGTTGATCAAGATATTTATAGTCCTCTTTACAGCAAGGTGATAATTTACATCTGGGATGCACCCAGGCCAGGATGTAGCTCTATGACATGCATGGCGGGCTAGCGGTAACTAGGAGTTGCACTCGAGCTCACCTGCTTCCACCTCGGAACAAAAAAATTTGTGAACTTCAGCAAGAAAGTCACCAACAATACAAGTGCACATGCAGGAATACTAAGTGCAGTAAAATATTTATTATAGAAAAAAATAATGTTCAACTGCATTATGTACTTAAATATAGAGTTGGTATATTAGCTCGGTATTCATTGTGTGTTTGTGCATATATCAATCACATATACATGTCTTCTAAAATTTACAATTTTTATGAAAGTTTTCAATATCTTCATCATTTTGGCATTTGCAAACAATCAATTTACTTCTTTGTTTGGGGAGACAGGGGGGGGGGGAGGGTACAAAATCTACAGAGTTGATATGACAAGTTAGAAGATCATACATAAAAGGATAAAAAGGTTAATAAGAAAGGAGGTAAGAGCAATATTTTTTATTCCAATTTTTTTAGGAGGGGCCGGAAAATCCAGTTTCCGAAAATTTCGGATTTTCTTCATCCAAAACTTTCAAACGGATTTTAAATTCAGAAACATTTATTGTCAAATTATATAATTTTTAAACAATTGAGAACGTGAAGTACTTTCTGGTCAATTGGTCAGCTTGCTTACTAACCTATCGAAGGTCGTGCGTTCGATCCCATCCTAACGCAACCGCGACTGAACTTTTTAGTAAACTTGAATAAGGCAAAAAACATTCAAATAGCAAACAAGGGTAATCGAACCTGAGACGTAAGGATGATAGGCAGCGCTGCCTACCGCTAGGACAAGTGGTTGGTTATGACTATCTCGGTATACAAAGCCATTTTACATTATTATTATTTTAAATTAAAAAAATGGATGCTATCGGTTATTTTCGGAGGTCACCAAAATTTTCAGTTTCTGATCAGTTTCAATTTTTGCGGACCGGAATAAAAAGAAACCCAGGGTAGGAGACACAATTGGGCAACTATTGATGTAGCATAATAAAGTACTTTGGATTTATGTCTATATTTCAAATGAAGTATGTCTCGATATCGACAAAAGCTGAATATCATATGTGTTCAGAAATGGGTAGAATTTAAAAGGTACCCAACATAACTAAACAACAATGGCGTATCTCCGTAGGTCTTCTATTTAGTTGGTATGGGATAATTTCGCTTCCAGTATCTAATAATAGAGTCCTTATCAGTTTGAAAACAAAATGACACCTAGTATGTTAATTTTATTTCTTAAGAATCTTCTAATTTGCACCATGGTAGGCACCAACATGGGTCGACAAGAAGTCTCATAACCTGGAATGATCAAACAGGTCCCAAAACTAATGTACAAAGCATACAAACAAGAAACTTCAAGGAAATTTAGTAATTTACTCATATTGACTTATCTAATAATCCGCCATTGTGCAAATAAATATGATGTCTAACACGTACCCATTTTCTTGAAATACTTAAGTAGTTATTTTTTTAGCTACTAGTGTTTTGAATCAGCAGAATTATTTAACAAGATGCTTGTCCCTTGAGTCGAGCATTATAGGGTTAAAAGCTTAACAAAAACTCAATTAACTCATGGGCACCGACAATGGCCGACACCATATGGACTCAATACTGAAATAAATCCATTGAGTTGATTGTTGGAGCAGTAGTAGATCCTGTGCCTTTGGTACACTGATCAAATTGGTACGATATTATTCCCAATTCTTTTCATTAAATTTATCTATTTATTCAAATATAATCAACTTATTGACATTATATCAAGTATGTTAATACAACCGACTTACTTAATTTGTATTATATATCTAATTGTCTCCTTTATCGATATTACATCGAGATCATTTCCCACATATTGTACTATCGTCCCACTAAATACTTCCCATTTGACCCATAAATCTTTTGCCACTCGCAACACTATGCCCCGACAAAGCTTTAAATTATGATTTGTTGAATAAGCCCTGATGAGTTTTCATAGAACTGGGTGTCGACCAGTTGGCTAGTGGTGTGCGGCCCTGCCCGCCCAGCCACCACCCACGTTCAAGCCTTGTGATCCGCAGGGCGTGTGCCTGCTTGTTTCTACTCCCTCCGTTCCTAAATATAAGTCTTTAAAGAGGTTTCATTAGTGAACTACATACGGATGTATATAGACATATTTTAGAGTATAGATTCACTCATTTTGCTCCGTATGTAGACTCATAGTGAAATATCTTAAAAGACTTATATTTAGGAACGGAGGGAGTACTTAATAATTAGCTGCAGGAGCTAGTCCTTGTTGGTCTCTTATTTTTTATGATTAGTTTCCATAAATTTGAAGTGCATGTGTGTTAGTTTAATGCACGACATTTCAAAAAAAGGTATAATGATACCCAAAATAATGAAATATGACAGGTGCCACTTAGCAGCTAGTTTTTTAAGGAAAATATGTGCAAAATTATTACTTCTTGTTTTAGGGCCTTTTTGGATTCCGCCTGCGTCGGACTTACCAAAATAGGGCGCACTAATATTTTGGCAAGGGAATTAGCTCCCTCCATTGCGCCAGTGTGCGGGCGTGAAATCAGAACTGCAGGTGAAAATCTTGGTGTGGCTCTAAAGATTTGGCTCCCATTCTACTAGACAACGCCAGTTTTTTGGTTGGACAACTCCGACTACAATCCACCCTTAGTTCTCACAAATTTTATCTCTTTGATACTTTATCAGTCGAGACTACGAAGTTGGGCTACCAATTTAGTTGCTGGACCATACAGTAGGCTCTTTATAAGGAGCAAGTGCAAGCAGATTTGGATTGGGTTGATATTAAGAATGTGATATACTTGAGTGGCATGTTCAAGCTATTGACATCACGTAGTTGGCCACAATGTGAGCCAATGTGGCGACCCTCAACGTCATCTTTGGCGGACTGAATTGGATCAACAGTGACCACGTCGCACCGAGCTCGTAAAACTCAGCCGTCACCTTCGCCTACCCTCATAGAGACTTCTAGAAACCCCCTATCGAGCGACCGACAAAGGGAATGGTATACTTTTGGCACGGTCTTGGAAACTCAAGCATAGGTCACTCATGGATGAGTAGGTGAGAGTGCTGCAATCCACGGGACGGTGTGGCATTAGTGATGCCAAGCAGTTCTGGCAGGGCGCTAAGAGCCTACTCCTCACCGAGACAGAAACAAACAAAGCAGACACAAAATGAACAGACGGACTGCAAAACACATCAATCATCAAAGATAGTAGAAGATGGACTGACGGTTTGCAACCGGAAGATCGCGTACGGGACTTGTCAACGTCCTCTAGACGAGAGCCCAAGCTATAATTTGGAACCTTGTAAATAAATACGGCCGACGTATACGGTAGTGTTTGCCCGCGGAAGACAGTTACTAGTACTTTGCATCCTTGGCTTACAGAATAAGCATAGCTTCACTTCACCAGTAACTCCACGGGAACAAGGGTGTGCGTTTCAGCAGGACGAGGCCCTGCGCGGTGTGCGCTTTTTGAAGTTTTTCAGAAGGCCGAGACGAGGGTGTCTGTGTCTGCAATCATTTCAGACTTGAGAGGGCAAGGATGGCCCGGCAGTGGGCGTGGGCGTGGGTCAATGGAACCGAACAAACACTGGGGCAGGCCGGCGCAGGGGCAGAGGACTGGGCTCGCAGCTGGGCATGCCCGCCGCTGACAATGTTTTCATGGGTTTCTTGGCCGAGCATATTTTGCAAGCCCTCCCTCCGTGTTTGTGTTTTCCTATTCTGGTGCGAATATTATAAGCGGAAAAGAAAAAGGGGGCGAGGGATAGAGATACTCACGAACCTGACGTGGAAGAGGTTGGGCACACGGGCGGCGCCGAGGTAGACCTCGACGGCACCGAGGAAGGCCTGGTACGTGCGGATGTGCAGCGCGTCCACGCGCGGGTACGGCAGCCGCGGCCGCGGGCCCAGCCACCCCACCACCGCATTACCGCCGCCGCCGCCGCCGCCGCAGCCCAGGAAGGCGTACTCCCTCCAGCGCACCTGCTGCTGATCCTGCTGCTGGGGCGGCTCGGGCGGCGGCGGCAGCGGCAGCGCGACGAAGCCGGCCGCGGCGAGGATGGGCTCCAGGTCGTCGTGGGTCGTTATGGGGCGGAACGTGGCCGTGTGCCACAGGGACAGCTTCTTGGCCGCCTCCTGCACCGTCAGCCTTATGTCCCTGCTCCTGCCGCCCCCTCCGCCGGCGGCCCCCGCACCGGCAGTCGACGACGCCATGGACCGGCCGAGGAGGGAGGGGTTTATCGAGGGGACAAGGCGGGGACGGCTCCTGGCGTTGTTTATGCGCGAGAGGGACAGACAGAGAGAGATTGTTGGTGCCTTGTTTGAATCAAAAGACGGGGAGATTTCCCGAGAGGAAAGAAAGAAAATAAAAAGGGAAGGAAGGAGGGAGGGAGGGAGGGAGCAGGAGGAGGTGGAGACGAGAGGGTCTCAGCCTGCCGCCTTGGGATTCTCTCTCGCCCTCGCCTCGGCGTCGCAATATATTTCTCTTTTCTCATCTCAGGCCGGGATAAACGCTCCACGCACCTGCGTTCGGTGTGACGCGGTGCGAGCGGTTTCGAAACCCCTGGCGATGACGCGTGGGCCCCGCTGGGAGCCTTTGCTTGCGTGCGGGGGCCAAATCCGCGCGTGTTTTGTGAAGGCTCGTCAACTGTTTCCGCTTCTGTGAAAGGAATACACGGTCAAGATGAACGGAAAAACGGAGAAATGTTAATGCTGCCCAGAAATAGAAGTACAGCCCGAGTCCAGTGGACGGTGCTCCACATGCTCGTCCCTCTCCCTGTCATGTACTGTATCTGTGTTTTTTCTTCTTTTTAGATACTAATCTTAGTACTCTACTAGACAATAAATGGCAAGATTTTCCAGCTGGGTAGAAACGGATGTCCAGTTAGGATATGCACTGTTTTCACAAGTGCTTGCCTATATGGGTTATGGTACACCCTGTTTTGATTATCTGGAGATAGCAACACACATAAATAGATATGTTTTACACACGGACGTATCAGGTGTGGCAATTTTTGTTTCCATGATTGGCTTCGGGTTGGTGGTGTTCTCACCGACCGTTCGATTGCCGTTTTTATCTTTTGGCTTGCTTGTATGTGAATTCTTGCATCGTCGTACGAACGTTTGGACTTTCTTTATGTATAAAGCTAAGTAAAATCATGTTTCGAGACCACGTGACATATGTAGTAAGCAATTCAAACAACTTAAAAAAACATGTTTTGAGTCACATGCGTGTGTTATTGGTTATAGAAAGAAAAAGTCATTAAACTCTACCAACATCCTTCGCTCAAAATGCAAAGGGCTCGTTTAAGCCAACGATGCTACAGATAGTGTTTCCTCTAAATCCACTCTTAGAAGATGTTTCAAGAATTGCCATAATATTAATAGATAGATTTGTGGTGCTATAACAGATTTTTTTTTCATGCTGCAATAAATAAAATTGCCATCCATTTCAGCGATTTGATTTGCTGGAACAGAGATAATTGCCAGGCTAATACAAGGATAAATTGGCCACATGTTTCAAGAATTGCCATGCTACAACATGGCAAATTTGCAAGCTATGCAGGGATGTTGCCATACATGCTTTCGGTAAGTGTCATGCGCCATCATAGGAGGGGTGTCATGCTACAAATGGGACCTTTTGCTCGGAAGGGTGTATAGGAGCGCATTTTTGCGTCGTTCACTCGAGAAGGTGCATTGGAGCGGACGGGGACTGCCATGTTGTCGTTGTTTTGAAATTCACACATGGGATTAGACGCACCACAAAACATTCCATAAAAACACTCTTACGGAATGTTTGCTCAGTAAGATTTATGTCTATTCTTTTAAAACACATGTAACTTTATTCATACTCATAACTATTAAAGCATCTCCAACAGATGATGCAAATTTAGAGATGTAAAACTAGGTGGTGTATAATTTATATCATTAAAAAAATACATTTTACATCTAAAAAAAGGCAACTCCAACAGATGATGTATATTGGTGATGTAAAATTTCAACTCCAATAGAAAATGCAAGTAGGAGTTGTAAAACCGGTCGACGGTCGCGTGGTTGTGTAGAGCCGCTATACATCCACATTTGAATGTTCAAATAGCACTAAATTCCAGATTTCTACCAACAAAAGTGCATCATATCAATCAAAGTTTGAAATCCTACGACCAAAAGTGCAAAGAAGAGGAAATCGGATTTTTTACCTTTGCACCATTTCGTCGAACACGTTGGATGCGGTGGTCGTGGGCATGACCATGCCTTCCTCCATGGCCGATGGCGGAGGCAGCGGAGGTGAGGTAAGGCTTCCTTGAATGGATGCGGACGCCACCACCAGTGGTTTCAATGAATCGGCCAACACATTCGTGATCGTCTTAAATTTTTTGGCCGCGCGAGATGGGTTTGTCGTGGGTTGCGCCCCACCGGCCGCTTCACACCACCATCGTGGGGATTGCCAGCCCGCTGCTTCTTCACCGGCAGTGCATTTGCGACAGTGAACGGTCAGGGTGCGGCAAAACCGAGATAGCGGCATGGAGGCGGAGGCCGGATTAGGGAAGATCGCGTTGGCGGTGGCCACATCGAGGTGGGTCGGTCTAGCGACGGCTGTAGTGGAGGAGGCAGTGGGGTCATTGGAGTCAGCCATGGCCCGGGCGATGGGAGGCGGTGGGCGGAACAAAAATGAAGGCAGTTGGGCACTTGGCGCGCGATCGCCAGTTTTACATCTCTTGGAGGTGAAGATACAACTTTGTATCTCCAGGTGTTGTATTTTACATCTCCTCGAGGTGGAGATGTAAATTTGTTTGCATCTTTATTGGAGGTGGTTTTTTGGGCTTCGAAGTGTATAAATTATTTATTTCTGCATCTACATCATCTATTAGAGAAGTTCTTACATGTACATGTTTTAGATCCAAGATCCAAATAATTACAAAGTAACTCATTCATCTAAGATTTACAATAAAATCTTTTCCAGACATCTTCTTCTTGGTATCAATCTTTGCAAGATGAAATACCGCCAATACTTAAGTAAATAAACGACAGGGCTGAAGCGGTGATACAACAACTCACTCACATGCACGAACTTGATTAGCAATTAAGGTTTCTAAAAACACCTTGAGTCATCCATCAAAAAAGTTTGTAGTAACTGGAACAGTAGCATCAATAGTGATTCAGGCAAGACAATATTACGAGGAAGTGTAGGCATGGAGTAGCGATAGTTATTTGCATGAAATTCAGAATGTAACAGTCATAACCTAGGGCGACACATAACTAGCTTCATTTCATCAATCATATGTAGGCATGTACTCCGTATATAGCCACACGTGCTTGCAATAAGAACTTGCATGATATCTTTTGTCCTACCCTCCCGTGACAGCGGGGTCCTAATGAAAATTAAGTGTAATTAAGGTGTTCCTTTTAATAAATAACTAGAACAAATTATTAACACATGATGAATACATGAACTCGTGAAATTACAGTCATCCCCGGAGAGTATCCCAATTATCATTACCTTGGGATCTACAGTTAAGAACGATAATAGGTGAATACAATCTGCAAGATAGGATCTAAAACTCACATATATTCATGAAAATTTAATAGGTTGAGACCTTAAATCATGGCACTCGATCCCTAGTGACAAGCATTAAGCATAGCAAAGTCATATCAACACCAATCTTAGAACATAGTGGATACTATGGATCATGCCCTAACAAATTGACTCGATTACATGAAGAATTTCATCCATCTCCGTCTACCTCCATTATGCCTAAATGAGATTACTCACACCCGGTGCTGAGCATCATGAGGTTGTTGATGAAGAAGGGTTGTCGATGACAACAACGATGATTTTCCCACTCCGTCGCCCCGAACACAATCTAGATTATGCGTACAAGTAGATATGATTAGGACGTATCAACTCCCTCAAGCTTAACTCATTGCTTGTCCTCAAGTAATTCAGTTGATAAACTGAAGGTGACAAATGAAACCTTTTACAAACTCATTTGCTTTGATGTCGTACACAAATTTAACTAGCTATCAAGGGCGCACCTCGTGAGCTTGTGGCTCTATGGCGCCCCTCATCCGGTCGTTCTTTGCACCAGTATTTTTTATATATTTCAAAATAATTCTCCATAAAATTTCATGCAATTCCAAGAGATTTTATTTCTGCATAAAAAACAACACCAAGGTAGTTCTGCTGAGAACAACGTCGGACCGGGTTAGTTTCATTCAAATCATGCAAATTAGAACCAAAAGAAGAGCAAAATTGTTTGTAAAAGTAGATACGTTTAGGACGTATCAAGTACCCTAAGCTTAACTCATTGCTTGTCCTCAAGCAACTCAGTTGGTAAACTAAAAGTGACAAAGGAAAGCTTTTACAAACTCATTTGCTTTGCTATTATATATAAATTTAACTAGCTATCACGGTTTCAACAAAGTTTATGTTTATTCATGTCAATGGCATAATTCTCTAGTGACAATAATATTATATCTCAAACAATAACACTCTAAAAAACATACATGATACAATATGACAGTGGTATCCCGCTACACTTTCTGAGATCGCAAAACAAAAATGTAGAGCACCTTTGAGATTCAAGCAACGACTAAGCATTGTAATCCAAGGTAGAAGATATTGATTCATGCTTGCACCCACCATTAATTAGACCAAATGCATGTTACACCAAGAATGACAATAGCGCATGGGGACTCGCGTTTCAATAAAAAAACAACTCAACAATGAAATTAAATAGATAGGTCCTTCACAGAGGAAAGCAAGGATTTTCTTGTGTGCAAGAGCTCGTTGCTTTTAAAACAAAGATAATTTTAATTTTGAGAGGTATACTTTTCAAAACATGATTCATGACTAATTTCTCAGTATCCTACATGCTGAACACGTTAATGGTTGCTCCCAAACAGAAAGGAATTTTTTACTCCTCCTCCATCATACAAACACATCCATGGCTAGCCTAATTCATGGGTGCCCCCAAATAATCAACTTTATAGGGGGATTTTTGTTGTTATTTTTTAGATTAAGGCAGGACCGGGCATCCTTGTTACCGGCCTCCCTCAAAGTTGACGAGCGAATAAATTCTTGTTGTGATTTAAACACACTTAGCATGGAAGATATTGACCACTCCACCTCTCCATGAACTTTGGGGTATACAAAATGGTACTTATTTCAAGGTTTAAAGATGGCACATGCAAATCTACTTGGAATGGCAGGGTAATACCGCATATAGGTAGGTATGGTGGAATCTTAGGGTATAACTTTGATTTAGGAGTTTGGATGCACAAGCAACATTTTCGCTTAGTACAGGTGAAGGCTAGCATATAGATTGAGAAGCAACCAACTAGAGGGCGATAATAGTCATAATCATGCATTTGGAATAATTAATCTTGGGAGGAGCGTGAGGAGGATATAAACACTGTGAACATAAATAACATAAAGGAAATACTGGGTTTGAATCGGTTACATGCGTGAACATGTGCCAAGTCAAGCCATCTAAAATTTTCAGAGGAGGGTACCATCCTAACATATCACAACATCATCATTTTAATGCATATTGACACACAAGACAAATATTATCCACTCCTAGCTAATTAAGAATGGCATGAGCAACTATAATCACTATTTTCCATCATACATACATACATACATATATATATATATATATATATATATATATTCATAATAGGTTGATTGAGGATTACAGAGTCATACATATTTACCAAAATAGAAACAAGTAGAGTTTGTACCAGTTTTTCTTCACCACGATCACTTCATCAAATCATCATCATTATTGTCTTTCACTTGCATGCTTGGAGTGTGGATAAATTACAATAGTGCAAGTGTGCTAGGGACTAACCTAAAATCTACAAAAACTTTATACAAAGGAGAAGACAAAAAATATCTGGCCTTCCATTAGTTCAACAATAAAGCACATAAGAGCCACTCAACAATTTTTACAAAGTCTTTTCCCTACGACGACTCAAGAAAAGAAGAGAAGTTCAAAGAAACACACCGAAATATTTTTGGAGCTTTTAGTTTTTCAGAAGAAAATGAAAGAATGAAGGAAAATAGAATACGAGGAAAACTATTTACACCAAGAACTCTCAAGCAACACAATAGAAGAAATGAGAAAGATTTTGGGTTTTATTGTTAATACTACACGCTAACTAAAAGGAAAAAGGAAAACGGAAAAGAAGCAAGAAACATTTTTTGATTTTTGAAAGTTTTTCAAACACATAGAAGAAACAATATAAAAATGAAAGAATAAGAATCAATAAAGAAAATGATGAACATCGACAATTCAAGTGAATGTGTGATAGCATCAACTAAATGTCGGTGAGAATACTTTCTCCCCCAAGCGCGGGCTTTTGGCATAACTTGGTCTATGTCCACTGCTGATGTGAGGAGAAATCACAAGGATAGTTCGGGCTGACCTTGAGTGCGGTGGACATTCCTTGGTGAGAGTCTTCACTTCGACGAGCAACATTCTTTGTGTCCCTGTGTGCCTGGGTTTCCTCCAAGTATAAATAATACATATTTCTATTTTCATGCCCATCTTTGTTTAGTCCTCCTCATTTTTGCCCTCAGTCTTTAGCAGTCCTCACTTTCCCCCTTCACCGCATGGCCCACTCTCACAAAAGCCCGAGCATGGGTTTGCCGTTGGGTAAAAGCCTTTGACCATTACTTGGCGCTCTTACTAACGCGTGGGACACCCATGGCAGCGGTTGCACGCTCGTAGATGGTGGACGCATATAAGAACCTATGGGACACCTCTTTGTCAGCGGGGCACACTCGTAGTCACTAATGCCTAGGACAGTCATGTCAGCGACAACACGGTCATTGGTGGTGGGCGCAGTTACACGCGCATGGATACCAACGATGAGCCCATATGTCACCGTCTACGTGGTGGTTTGTGGCAGAATTGACAAAAAAAGAGTATTGACATGTGAAACACGTGTGTTAGCAGGGCGCACACGTAGATGATGGGAGGTGGCACTGACGCGTGGTAGACCCCTGGTGGTGGCAATGCGCTCGTAGATGGTGGGTACCCATACTTCTTTGTGGTAGAATTGGCAGAAAAAGAGGTGGCTTATTAAGCAAGGAAGAGTATTCGAACCCAAGATCAGATGCTCAAAGAGTGGCACAAGGCAGAGTAACAAGCAAATTAACAAGTTTGAAATAAAAAAATGTCACCACTTCAATCTTGACCCCATTTTGAAAAACTGCACATGGAAATCACACGATCATGGCACAATCCATGGTTATTTCCCAAATTTGTCACGAGTATTGGTGTTACCATTGTGGACAATGTTTCCATAGTGATTTGTAATTATTTCATAATAAAAAGCAACGTTTTCATTTTCCAGTCCTTGAAATGACTCTTTTTGGGAACGAAGTGCCTCAAATAGTTTTGAAATTTGTTCCATTTCATTTTCACCAAAAGTAGGTCACATTGGATTAACACTGACCAAGTTCCACTTATTTCGGAGTACCGATGCTATATTCCATCTATTTAGTTGACTTTTAGTGCATTATCATAAATTGTCGATATTTGAACTACAAGTGTGATGTAGTTTGGTCGTCAAAATTGCAAAATATCATTTTATGCTCCAATGTTGATGGTGGATGAACTTGGGACAAGTAATGTAGGAGTTCCAAACCATTTTGTATCAATGGTCAACACTTCAAGTTTGACCCGAATCTAAAAACAATAAATGAAAAAGGCTGAAAAATGAAATTTCTTTGCATGGAGCCATCTTTTGTGCACTAGTTTTTGGGAAAAATAATAAACTTGCAATACATCATGTTTGAAAAAAACTTCACAAAATGGTCTATCTAGTATGACCATTCCAAGGCATATGCACATGGAAATGGCCACAAATATGGCATAATCCATGTTCATATGGCTAAATTTGGCACAAGTATTGGTCTTAACATTGTGGACAATGTTTCCATAATCATTTGCTATTATTTCATAATAAAAAGCAATATTTTCATTTTCCACGTCCTAGAAATGACTTTTGTTTTGAAGGAAGTGCCTCAAATAGTTTTGAAATTTGTTCCATATCATTTTCACCAAAATTAGATCACACTAGATGGCTACTGACCAAATTTCAGTTATTTCAGAGTAGTGTTGCTATATTCCATCCATTTAGTTGAGTTTTAGTGAATTATCAGAAATTTCCCAAATTTGAACTACAAGTGTGATGTAGTTTGGTCCTAAAAATAAATAAAAAATCATTTTATGTTCCAATGTTGGTGGTGGGTGAACTGGGTACAATGAGAGTAGGAAGTCCAAAACTTTTTTGTATCAATGGTCAACACTTCAAGTTTGACCGTATTTTTAAAAAAAGAGAGAAAATGAAAAAGGTTCAAAAAATGAAACTCCTATACATGGAACAATCTTTTGTGCACTAGGTTGTGAGAAAAATGATAAACTTGCAATGCAACATGTTTGACAGAAAACTTCACAAAATGGCATATCTAGTATGAACTTGTGTGGACTCCAAGGCATATGCACAAGGAAATGGCCACATACATGGCATAATCCATGGTCATTTTTCCCAAGTTTGACACAAGTATCGCTGTTACCATTGTGGACAATGATTCCATAATAATTTGCATTTATTTCATAATAAAAAGCAATATTTTCATTTACCACGTCCTAGAAATGAGTTTTGTTGTGAAGTAAGTGCGTGAAATAGTTTTGAAATTTGTTCCATTTCAAGGTATGTAACATTGGATGGCCACTCGCCAAGTTGTAGTTATTTCAGAGTATTGTTGCTATATTCCATCCATTTATTTGACTTTTAGTGAATTATCAGAAATTTCCCTAATTTGAACTACAAGTGTGATGTAGTTTGGTCCTGAAAATTGCAAAAAAAAAATCATTTTATACTCCAATGTTGGTGGTGGATGAATTGGGGCCAAGGAGAGTAGGAATTCGAAAACTTTTTCTATCAAATGGCAACACTTCAAGTTTGACACCATTTTCAAAAGAAGAGAGAAAATGAGAATAAGACTCAAAAATTAAACTACTTTGCATCGAGCCATCTTTTGTGTACTAGTTTGTGAGAAAAATAATAAACTTGCAATACAACATGTTTGAAATGCAACAAGTTTGAAAATTTGGCAATGTTTTGATTGCGGCAATAAAATGCATTAACATGCACGAGGCAAGCATGTTGGTGACCCGACTCCTCGCATGGAAAACCATGCGGTGCGAAAATGTCGATGATATGTCTCCAACGTATCTATAATTTTTTATTGTTCCATGCTGTTATATTATCTTTCTTGGATGTTTATTCATCATTTTATAGCAACTTTATATCATTTTTTGGGACTATCATATTAGTAGAGTGCCTAGTGCTAGTTGTTGTTTTTTTCCTTGTAGAAATCCATATCAGATGAAGTCCAAATGCCATGAAACTTTAGGAGATTGTTTTGGACCAGAAGGAAACTTGGGAGCCAAGAATGAGAAGCAGATGAGGCCTAGGGGGCACTAGACATCAGGGCACGCTAGAGGCCCCTAACGCGCGTAGTGTCTAGTGGGGGCCTCGGGCACCCCCTCCACCGCCTCTAAGCTCTATAAATACCACAATATTCAGAAAACCCTAAAGGAGTCGACGAAAAATTGTTTCGGCCACCACAAGTTCCAGAAACCACGAGATCCAATCTAGAGCCCATTTCAGAGAAGAACACGATCACGGAGGAGTCCATCATCCTCATTGGTGCTCCTTTGATGATGCATGAGTAATTCATATGAGACCTATAGGACCTTTGGTAGTAGCTAGATGCCTTCCTTTCTCGTTTTGTTTCTCAACACAATGGTATCTTGGAGATCTATATGATGTAACTCTTTCTTTTGCGGTGTGTTTGTTGGGATCCGATGAATTGTGAGTTTATAATCAGGTCTATGAAATCATATTCATACTTGGTTATTATAGCCTCATATTTCTTCCACGATATTTGGTTTTTGTCTGGCCAACTTGATCTTTTATCTTGCAATGGGAAGAGGTGCTTTGTGATGGGTTCGAACTTGCGGTGCTCAATCTCAGTGATAAAAAGAGACATGACACACATGCATCGTTGCCATTAAGGATGAAAGATGGGGTCTATTCCAACATGAATAGATCTTATGTAGGTCATGTCATCGTTCTTAAGGCATTACTCCGTTTCTCGATGAACTCAATACACTAGATGCATGCTGGATAGCGGTCAATATGTGGAGTAATAGAAGTAGATGCAGGGAGAAGTCGGTCTACTTGTTTTGGACGTGATGCATATATACATGATCATTGTCTTGAATATCGTAATAATTATTTGATTTTCTATCAATTGCCCAATAGTAATTTGTCTACCCACCGTTTGCTATTTTCTCGAGAGAAGCCACTAGTGAAACCTACGACCCCCGGGTCTATTTCACATCATCTATTTGCAATCTCTACTTTGCTCTTCGCGTTTCTATTTTATTTTCTCTTTTATTTTCAAATCCATATTATCAAAAACAAAAAATACCTTGGTGGGTTTTATTTGCTATCACTCTATTTGCATCTATCAATCTATCTTTTACTTTACCCATGAGGGATTAACAACCCCTACACGCGTTGGGTTGCGAGGATTTGTTATTTGTTTTCAGGTGCTGCATACATAGTCTTGTGGATCCTCCTACTCGTTCGATACCTTGGTTTCCTAACAGAGAAATACTTGCCTTCGCTGTGCTACATCACCCCGTAAGCTTGGAGGGAAAAACCAACGCATCAGCGAGGAATCAAGTCCATTTCTGGCGCCGTTGCCGGGGAGGATCAAGTCAAGATCTATCAGGTTCCTACACACAACTCTCATCTCCTTGCAATTAAATTATTTTCCATTTTCCTCTCATTTTCCTCTCCCTCGCTTCAGAAAAATATTTGCCTTTTTCTTGCTTGCTTGCTTCTATTGCCTTTATGTGAACACCTGAAAACAGAAAAATAAAGAGGAAAAGTAAAGACATATGGATCCCCATCCACTTCCTAATCTTTTCAAAATATCTAATTATCTTGAACCAATTGCTAGTGAGTTGAGTGCTCTTGATTATTTTGTGAAGTTTTGCTTGAAAATTGTGAATCTGAATAGTGTGATGAAGTGTTAAAATAAGAAATTTATAAAGTGATTCATGATATATCCTTGAATGAAAAGCATGATTGCAATGATGTTGTTATAAATTTTATTAATGTCAATTGTGCTAATAATATGCAAAACTACTAGATTGGGGGTGGCAATTTTGTCATGTCCACTACTCATTGTAATGATCATGATTGGGGTGATGCTTCTTATTATCTTGAAAAGTTATTTAATCCTGATGATGAATATGGTATTGATAATAATATTTGCAATAATATTGAAAGTGGGTTTGTAAGAGTGTCAACTTTAGGTAATAATGATCCCGCTATTTAGGGCTATTATCTATCTTGTGGTTTTTTCGATAAAAGTGGGTTTGGAGAGGTTATGACTTTAGTTAATGTTAGTCCCACTACCTTGGAAGATTATAAAACTTTTATATATGTGGATCACGAAGATAATATTTTATGTGATAGCTATATAGTTGAATTGGAATATGATCCTACATGTAATTATTTTGAGAGAGGGAAATATGTTTATAGAAATATTCATGTTACTAAATTATCTCTGTTCATGTTGAGATTGTTATTGTTTCTTTCTTCTTCCATGCATATGTTAGATATTTTTTGTCTTGATAATTTGTTTGCTTATGAGATGCCTATGCATAGGAGTTATGTTATGATTAAATGTGTTTGTCTTATGCTTCATGATGCTTTCTTTGTTTCAACTATTATCTTTCATGTGATCATCAATAAAATCTCAAGCCTATCTTAATGGCTATAAAGAAAGAGCTTGTTGGGAGGCAACCCAATGAATAAAATTTATTTTCACTTCTTCTCTCTGTTCTTGAGTGTTTGCACAATTATGCTACTGTTATAATTGTGTTTTTTGTGTTTTATTTAGTTTTTGTGCCAAGTAAAGCCTTTGGGATCATGTGGGGTTTTAGTTGCTTTAATCCTGTTGAAAAACAGAAACTTTTGCATCCACTAGAAAAAATCCTAAAATCAAAGAAACGTCAAAAGTGTCTGAATGTTTTACAAACGTTTTATATACAAATTCCCTATGTTGTCCTAATGTTTCAGAATTTTTGGAGTCACGTAAGTATGGGTAAAATACGAGTCTTTACAGATTGTTCTGTTTTTGACAGATTCTGTTTTTTTGCGTTATGTGCTTGTTTTGATGATTCTATGGTTTTTATCGGGGGGCATAATCCATAGTAAAGTTAGAATACAGTAGGTACAATGAAAAAACAAAATTGCAATAGGTTTTCAACAGTACATAAAGTAAAGTTTGGTTTTCTTATGCTAACGGATCTCACGAAATGTTTTGTTGAATTTTGTGTGATTGAAGTTTTCAAGTTTTGGGTGAGATCATGATGGATGAAGGAATAAGGAGTGATAAAAGCTTGATATTGGGGATTCCCCATGGCACCCTAAGGTAATATCCAAGGAGTACCAAGCAACTAAACTTGGGGATGCCCCGGAAGGCATCCCCTCTTTCTTCCAAAATAACCATCGGTAATTTTACGTGAAGCTATATTTTTATTTGTCACATATCATGAGTTTTGCTTGGAGTGTATTGTATCATTTGTGTCTTTTATTTATTTTCTGGTTAGTTTGTCATAATAAACCTTGCTATACACACCCATTTGAGAGAGCCAAATTATGCTATGATTTGTTAGAATCGCTCTACACGCTTCACTTAAATGTTTTGGAGCGATGGAATTGCGCAAGCACTTCACTTATATATTTTTGAGCATGGTGGTGCTATTATTTTAAAGAAATTTGCTCTCATGCTTCACTTAGATAATTTTTAGAGTAGTAGAAATTTTGAATAAGTTCTCTCTTGCTTCACTTACATTATTTTGAGAGTTGAAAATTTTAAAGAAACTTGTGCTCTCGATCTTCACTTATACTTGTTTGAGAGCTTGTTGTTTGCAATGGCAATTTGCTTTAAATGAAATTAGTCCCAAAGAGACGAATGTCTAGAAAATATATAATAAAAATATTCATGAAGACCTTTGGACCCTAAACTTGGTTCTTTGCAATAGTTTTGCACTATGAAGATATTGATATGTGAGTTATATTAATGAGTAATTATGCTTTAAAAAGAATATTGTTGTTAAGGTTTGTCATTCCCTATGCATTTACATGAAATCAATAATTATGCTATGAAATTATATCCAACTTGCGTTGCATTATTCGGTGTTAGTTATGTTTAATGTTCACTTATGATGATTTTTCATTCCTTGTTTGGGCGCTTCTCAATCTAGCCTTCACTTGTACTAAGCGGGAATACTGCGTGTGCATCCAAATCCTAAAACCCAAAGTTGTGCCAAATGAGTCCACCATACCTACCTATATGCGGTATTTCAACACCGTTCCAAGTAAATTTGCAAGTGCCAACTCTAATTTTCAAAATAAATTTCGATTTTGTGTGCCTGTACCGCTCATGAAGCGGCGAGGGGTGGCCGGTATCTTCCATGCTAAATAGCTTATACTCAAGATGAGTGTTTATTCACTTGTCATTGCACGAGAGTGTGGTGGTAATTTGGATGCCCATTCCCAAAATGCAAAAAAAAAATCTTATGTTGTCAAATAATAAATTCCTTGACAACTGTTGGCCTGGACGGTACCCGTGGATACGGCTAGCCGTGGAATGTGAAAGAATGGTTAAAAAATGAATAAACTTCATTTTCAGTTTGGGAACCGCCTATAATTTGCGTAGCATGGAGGATATTGGAAACTCTTAGTCGTTTTCATTGATAGGAAAAGCATACCACCCAAAATATTTGATCTCTAAAATTTTCACTTTGAGTTATGGCACCTCTACAAATCCCGACTTCCTTCTACGAAGGGCCTATATTTTTGTTCTAGGAAATTTTAATTTTTGATTTCGAGTCTCCATCTTCTCTTATAAGGTACCAACTAAGGTACACCATTATCACACCTGAGCATTGAATGTAGTTATTATTTGGGTGTGTTGCATGAATGTATCAATGATAGATCATGATGGGATAGGGATAGCATTCTTTAGTATTGATATTTTGAAATACTTGGTTGCTTGTTGATATGCTTGAGTATTGAAATTTTCCTGTCAAACTATAGACTATTACTTTGAATCATCTACAAGTCCATATGTCCATGCTAAAATAAAAACAATGTGATGAACATGTGAGGCAGTATTCCATAATAAAAAATTCTATTTTTATCATTTACCTAATCGAGGACGAGCACAAATTAAACTTGGGGATGTTGATACATATCCACGTATCCATAATTTTTTATCATTCCATGCTATTATATTATCATTCTTGGATGTTTATTGATCATTTTATAGCAACATTATATCATTTTTTGGGACTAACCTATTGACATAGTGCCTAGTGCCATTGCTGTTTTTTGCTGTTTTTTCTTTCACAGAAAATCCATATGAGATATTTTTCGGACGAACATAGAACACCACAAAGGCACATATAAAGAGAGAAAAATCCTAATTTTGGTAGATCCACCAAGAGCCACGAATTTGCCTCTCCCTTGGCAGCCTCCAAGAAGGGGAGAGTATCCTCCATTGCATCACCAAGACCAAGGAAGAAGCAGGGGCAAGGAGCCGCCGACCGTCGCCACCGCCGCCGCCCGTCCCCGGTGCCGTGGCCGCCATCGCGTCCATCTCTTCAGGGCTGCACATCTCCATCAACAAATCTCTATTTCTCAACATGATAATGTGTGAGCAATCCTCCTCGGGGCTGAGGGTATGTACTAGTAGCTATATGTTCAATCTCTCTCTCTCGTGTTCTTGAGATGGCACGATCTAGATGTATCGCGAGCATTATTAATATAGATGAATCATATGGAGTTTTCCGCTCTCTATCTTTTTGTGATGAATTGAGTTTTCCCTTTGAAGTTTTCTTATCGGATTGAGTCTTTGAGGACTTGAGAACAATTGATGTATGTCTTGCGATGGGATATCTGTGATGACAATGGGATGTTCTATTGATACACTTGATGTATGTTTTGGTGATCAACTTGCGGGTTCCGTGACCTTGGGAATCTACGCATAGTGGTTGACACATGTTTTCGTCTTGACTTTCTGGTAGAAATTTTGGGACACTCTTCGAAATTCTTTGTGTTGGATTGAACATGATGAATCTGAAATTATGTGATGCATATCTTATAATCATGCCCATGGGTACTTGTGGTAACATTGGAGTATCTAGGTGACATTAGGGTTTTGGTTGATGTGTATCTTAAGGTGTTATTTTAGCATCAACTCTAGGGCTGTTCATGACACTTATAGGGATAGCTCATAAGATTGATCAAAAAAGATAGCTTTGAGGTGGTTTCGTACCCTACAATAATTTCTTTGTTTGTTCTCTGCTATTTGTGACTTTGAAGTGAACTCTTTGTCGCACGTGAGGGATTTATATATTATTCAACTATGTTAGTATTGTTGGGGGAACTTGCACTAGTGAAAGTATGGACCCTAGGCCTTGTTTCCAAGCATCTATACAATGTTTTGCTCGCTGTTCACTATTTGTTACCTTGCTGTTTTTATATTTTCAGATTACAAAAACCTATATCTACCATCCATATTACACTTGTATCACCATCTCTTCGTCGAACTAGTGCACCTATACAATTTACCATTGTATTGGGTGTGTTGGGGACACAAGAGACTCTTTGTTATTTAATTTTAGGGTTGCTTCAGAGAGACCATCTTCATCCTACGCCTCCTACGGATTGATAAACCCTAGGTCATCCACTTGAAGGAAACTTGCTATTTTCCTACAAAACTCTGAGCTTGGAGGCCCAACACAAGTCTACAAGAAGAAGGTTGTGTAGTAGACATCAAGCTCTTTTTTGGCACTGTTGTCGGGGAGGTTAGGTAAGCGGCACTCACATCCCGTCAATGAAGCTATTTTCTGGCGCCGTTGCCGGGGTGGTCAGTGCTTGAAGGTATATCTTTAGATATTTCAACTAAATATTTTATTTTCTTGTTTTTCACTAGTTTGGTTTTATAAAATAAAACTACAAAAAAATGGAATTGAGGTTGCCTCATATGATTCAGCTTTTCGATGTCTTCCGTGAAAATGACAGAAAGGAAAATTGTGCTCAAGTGTTAGAAGAAGAAGTTATTAAAATGTTTGGCACTAAATCTTTGAGTGATGAGCATGATAGCAATATTTTTAGTATGAATTCTCTGAATATTCATGATGCTAATGATATGCAAAGACACGAGCTTGGGGATGCTATGCTTGATAAATATGATATTTTTAGTTCCCCAAGTTTTGATGAGCAAAACTATTATGATGATAGCATGCCTCCTATGTATGATGATTATTGCGATGACATGCATGATATAAAGAGTGATAGTAACCATCAAACTTGTTATCATGATTTTTATATTCAAAGTGGTTATGTCAATCAAGTACCTCATGATAGTTATTTCGTTGAGTTTGCTCCCACTATTATGAATGAGAAGAAGTTTCCTTATGTGGAGAGTGATAAATTTCTATACTTGTAGATCATGATAATAATGCTTTATGTGCTGGTTATATTGTGAAATTCCTTCATGATGCTACTGAAAGTTATTATGAGCGAGGAACATATGCTTATAGGAATTGCAATAATATCAAGTTTTCTCTCTATGTGTTCAAAGTTTTGAAGTTATGCTAGTTTTGCCTTCCTATGCTAGTTGATTATTTCTCCCATAAATTGTTTGTTTACAAAATACATGTTCATAGGAAGTGGGTTAGACTTAAATGTGTTTGTCATGAGACTCATGATGCTCTTTTGCATGTTATAATTATTAGTCGTATGAGAGCATCATTGAAATCATCATGCCTAGCTAAAAGGCTTTAAAGAAAAGAAGTTGTCGGCAGACAACCCAACAATTTTAATTTCTGTTTTTTGGTGTTTACATGATTAAGATACTATAGTAATCATGTTTTATGCCTTTTATTTCAATAAAGTGCCAAGTAAAGCCTTTGGGATAGTGTGGATGATAGTTGACTTGATTTTGTGCAAAAATAGAAACATTTGCTCTTGGTCCAGGAATTTTGTATATTCACTAGATCGTGCTTTTGATCTGAAATTTTTACAAATAATTGATATAAAAATTTCCTGGATTTTCCTAATTTTTCAGAATTTATAGAGACATGGAAGCATGGTTACACTACAGATCTTCACACATTGTTCTGTTTTTCACAGATTCTGTTTTGCATGCATAGTTTGCTTGTTTTAGTGTTCCCATACCTTATATTCAATGATATAAATTGTTGTAATAGTAGAATACAGTAGGTATCATGTGGGAACAATTATGAATCTTGTCTTGACAGTACCTAAGTGAATGATCATTAGTTATTATACTAACCCATCTCACGAAGTTCCGTTAAGTTTTGTGTGATTGAAGTTTTCAAGTTTTGGGTGAGAAACCGATATGAGGAGAATAAGGAGTGACAAGAACCTAATCTTGGGGATGCCAAAGGTACCCCCAAGGTACTATCCAACAAAGACTCAAGCGCCTAAGATTGGGGATGCCCTGGAAGGCATCCCCTCTTTCGTCTTCAACATTATCAGTATATCTTACTTGGAACTATATTTTTATACGTCATATAATATGATTTTTTTCTTGGAGACTCATTTTATTTTGTTGTTCTATGTTAGTGTTATTTATAATCTTGTTTTTCAATAAAAAGTTCCAATAATTGCATTAGGATGCTTGCATTGCATGCTTTGATCGGTGTTGGGTAAAAACAGAAACTGGTGTTGTAGTGTTTGAATTTTCGTATTTTACTGGAACGTGAAAAGTTTCTGAAATTTTTATGTAGTGTTTTCATATAAATTTATAGCATGTCCTAAATTTTACTCCGTCCGTCCCAAAATAACTGTCTCAACTTTATACTAGGTTTAGTATAAAGTTGTATTAAGCTTAAGACAGTTATTTTGGGACGGAGGGAGTATAATTTTTTGAGTTACATAAGTACACTGTTTTCATAAATTGCTACAGACTGTTCTGTTTGGACAAATTGTTTTCATAGTTTTGTTATCTACTTATCCTATAGTTTCCATAGCCTATACTGACAGATATAAATTGTGTAAATGATAGTAAACAGTAGATGATGTTTGCAATTATTATGCAACTTGTCTTGGCAGTACATAAAGAGTTGATTTATTATTATGTGCACTAGCCTATCTTATGAGTTCTTTTCAAGTTTTGTGTGGATGAAGTTTTCTAGAATAGGTGAAACCGAGATGCGAGAGGATTGAAAAAGATACAAAGTATCAAGCTTGGGGATGCCCAAGGAACCTCTAGTAAATATTTCAAGAATTCTCAAGCATCAAAGCTTGGGGATGCTACGCATCCCACCTCTCTTCGTCAACTATCAGTTAGCCTATGTTGAGCCTAAATTTTTATTCGTTCACGTGATGCGTCCTATTCTTGGAGTGCTATTTTTCTTTTTTTCGTTGTTTAAATAAAATACTCAGATATAAAAATATATTTTTGAGGGAGAGAGAGTCCTCACATAGCTCCTTAATTGTTTGACTACTCATTGATCTTCACTTATATCTTTTGTGAGTAGCTTGTCATTTCCACTAATGCTTCACTTACACCTTTTTGAGGGATGAAATCTTTATGCTCTTGTGCTTCCTTTAAATAGGTTTGAGCATGTCAAAAGGGAAATAGAAATATACGAAACTAGTCCCAAAGTAATAGATATCCAAGAGGGATATAATAAAAAAAATTCATGAAGATCATGGGACAAATTAAACTTGATTCTTTGTAATAGTTTTGAAACATGATGATAGTAATATGTGAGTCATGTTAGTGAGTAATTATGCTTTACTAGTTGTCAACCCATGCACTTGCATGGGTTAAGGTGCTAATTATTATGTTTTTTATGAGTCCGAACTAAGCATGCCCCCATTTGGAACAGCTCAAACATATGTTCAAGATTTGAGTGGGACTTCCTTGTTACATAATTTTGAGACAATATGAAACCAATTTACACCAAGGGACATGTTGCTTCCCGCTGTTGAATGAAAGTTGTACATTTGTATATTGGGTAAATATTTAATAAACTTTGTTGCTGCATCTCCCGAACGGAGCAGTTTTTTTATACATGCATAAATATGCTAGAACTACACCGTTTTATAATTTAAATAGTGCATATTCTTTTATTCTCCTCCCCACTATGTACCAATACATCAATCTTTGGGACTAATATGTTTTATGTTTCTACACACTACAACATTGTCATTACCCACACAAACATATTCATATTAAAATTGTACTAATTGACTATACGTATGTTGGACTTGCATGGAATAATGGGGATGACTATCTCACCAAACCTACACACTTGAAGTCAAATCAGATCACTTCAAGAAATATACTTGATGAAGAATGGCAGTTGCCACATGGAATTGTTCAGAAGCAGAAGGATTTTCTTATTAAACAATATCTTGATCAGAAAGAACAAAATAACTTCTTCATAGTAGGACAATATATAGTAATGCTCGCATCCATCCCCATAATTTCTCATGTCACGGCATTTGATAATTTGACGTTGTACGCTGCATCAGCATTGCTATGCCACCGCTAAAAAACTCCTGCATTGTGTTGTCATCAGACATCAGCCCGACAAACTTGTCATCCCCATCATCACATTTCGATTGTATGCATACAATGGTAGGAGTGATCTCGTGATTGAACATCCATCTAATCTTGATTCACACAGCCATCTAATTGTTTAGCTACATCCAAAAAAACATTTCTAGTAATTTTCACATGTCCTTCTGTCTTCTTTCCATTCATGTGTAAGTACAAATGAAAATAATGAGACATATCGAATTGTTAGGCAAAAAGATTAAAACAAAAATATACAGTATAAATACATTGTGGTGTACATGCTTTTATGATGAAACTAATGTGCCACAACTGCGTTCTACTTATTTCATGAAATAACTAAACAACAGAGAGATAAAGCAAGAAAAGAAATAAATCAAACTCCTCTTACCTTGATGTGGGTTAGAAGAGCAAATAGTTCATTGATCAGAATCATGTCACGCCATCCAAAACCTAACATAGTTGTGAACATGTGCATTCCCATGGGCTGGTGTTTGTGTTTGCCACAATATGTGCAACCTCCTGTAATAGAAAACAACACAACGGTAGTGGTAGGAATGAGGAGAAGGGATTGAAAATTTTAGATGGGAAAGCATTTGTTGTAGAATTAAATAATGGGAACTAAATAAAGCAAATAGCCTATGAAAGCAAACCGCAATATTTCTGATTTTGAATTACGTCAATGATCTTCTTTTGGTATCGATCAAAATAGTTACTACCCAACAAAATAGGGAATAGTAAATGGCCAAACTACTAATTAAATATAAGGCTCTTCACTTTGCTATGTAGCTAGAATTTGTCTAGTTGTTAACACACATAAAAAATCTTTGACGTGTTCGACTTAGATTTATTTTTGGCTGAATGAAATCTTAATGTTCATCTATCTTGTGTGCTGATACTGTAGGGTCAATCAACAGAACATGTTAAATTTGTGTCCTCTTTGACAAAGTTACATTCCCGGTCTCCTCGGCAATCATCGTGTTGAACTATTATAACTTGGGTGTAGCAGTCATTATTTTAAAGCACAATGAGTAAGTATGACTTCCTATTTAATAACTTCATGGCTTGCCAAGTTTATATGTTCTAGCGTTTACTTTTTGAGTCTCGGTCCCATGGTTAATTGTATTGATAACTCAAAGCGTTATCATTATGTTAATAAAAGAGATATCACTTCATGAACTTTGTAAGAAAAACGAAAGAAATTAATACATCAAGGGTGTTCTTGTATGTCACCTACTATCAAAGAAATGGAAATTGCCCAATCTACCATTCTCAATATTTAAAACTTCCAAAGGTAAAAGATGAAACTTTCGAAAGGAAGCTTCTCTAACCTGGTGTTAGCAATGGTGTTACTTATTGAGCGATAGAAATCTCGCCAGTGATCCCATGCTAAGACTAACCTTAGTTTTGGACCAACCATCCTACTGCTCATTTCTTGACTGTGTACCACATGATATGTAGATAGATCAACATCATGAACATCCATTCAGTGCCTAGGAGACACCTCACAATTGGTCAAACAGTAACTTATAGTTAGGCGTCTCACTGAAGAACCAACTCTTGTCCATCTAAGTGAAAGCCAAGGCATGGCTAGAATAACCCTTGAAGAAAAGCAACCATACACTTTAGAAACCGTATAGAAAAGAGATTATTTTATTCTGTGAATAGACTATCAGGAGAAGAAAAAATCTGAGAAAGAAACCTGAAAAAGGGACGTGTACGCATGAGCCATTGAGGAATAGAATCTGAAAAAATAGAAATCAGATCCAAGTATAATATGAGAAAACTAACAGATCTAACTGCTGCTTTCAACAGACTGTTCCATCTATATAGATGATACCCTAATTCATCCAAATATTGTTGGAGACTAAAAAACAGAAAACAAACCACATGCTGCAGGAACTATAAGATTATAGTTCAAAATTTTGTTAGTACTTGTATAGTCACAAACATATTTACTATTCTTGTACGTATATATAGTACATTTACACCACTTAAACATATAATATGTCTCCTGCGTGGTGCAGAATATCTGAAAAAAGAAAATAGGAATAAACCTATAAATATCTAGAGATTGAGTGAACAAAATAAATTGAGGGTCCTATGAGAAGGAGGATACATACATAATAGTGTGATATTGTATAGCTCTTGGCTTTGCGCTCTTTACGCGTCTGAAGTCTTGCAGCTCGCCTCACACCTGATAGTATAGCAGATCGTTCCAAGGTGCCGAGGAGAAGCAACACCACCAGATCTCCATGTTGAGGAACAGTACCGTCGGGCCTTCATGCTTTAGTTGATGACCACCGCGCAAAAAGAAAACTCGCAACAACACCTCAACTCCGATGCAAGCGGGGATGACTGTTTATTGAAAACACGGTGGATCAGGGTTGCAGTCTGGCAGCGACACCATCCTGCAGTTTGCAGATGCAACGGGGATGGCGGTCTATCGAGGACCCAGCAAATCATAGTTGTAGGCGAGGGGGGATCAGTCCGGGATGAACGTCGCTATCCTGCAGATCGACCACAACCCGTCTAGCGTAGGGAATCCTCTGCGAGGGGTGTTGTGGTTCAGGCTGTTTTTTCATGGGAAGAGGAAAAGAGGGCAGAGGCCTTATCTATTTAGGTTTCCTTTTTGAAAGGCTTTATTTCCTACACACGTGATAGGATGTGTTTCAAAGTAATTTCTCTTACAGCAGATTTGTTCTACAACATAGTAATAATTTTGGGACTTTTACGGTTGAGCTAAGCACAAAAAAATCTGAGATTTATAAGGGTTAATCTACGCCGTAATAACTTGGTCCCACCAGATTAACGGCTCATAAAATCTGATTAACATGGGAATTTCTAGAGAGTCTAGAATTAATATAGGTATAGAAGTAGAAATATTGGTGTTAAGGTTTGTGATTCCCTATGCATGCATGAAAGTCAATAGTTATGCAATAAAGTTACATCCTACTGTGGTGCATTATTTGGTGTTAGTTATGACTCAATGCTCACTTATGTGAATTTTTGTTTCTTTGTTTGATTGCTTCCCAATCTATTTGCTAGCCTTCATTTGTACTAATTATAAATACTACTTGTGCATCCAAAATCCTTAAACCAAGTTTTGCCTCATGAGTCCACCATACCTACCTATATGCGGTGCGGTATTTCCATGTCGTTCCAAGCAAATTTGTATGTGCCATCTCTAAATTTTCAAAATAAAATTTCTCTTTTGTGTGCCCGTACCACTCATGAAATGGTGGGGAGTATCCAATATTTTTCCATTCTAGGTTGGTTATTCTCATGATATGTGTCGATTCACTATCGTTCACGAGAAAGTGGTTGGTATTCGGTATGCCCAGTTCTGTGCTCAGAAATCAAATCAAATATAATGAAACAAAACTCCCCAGGAATGTTGTTGGTATGGATGGTACCCGTGGGTTCGACTCACCGTGGAATGTGATTGATTGGTGGAGGGGTAGTAAAAACTTTACCATTCTGTTTGGGAACCGCCTATAATGTATCTAGCATGGAAAGTATTGTGAGCTACTTTGTCGTTTTCGTTGACAGGAAAAGCATGCTACTCATAATAGTTTTTCTCTCTCAATTTAAACCTTGAACTCTAGCACCTCTAAAAATCCCTACTTCCCTCTGTGAAGGTCCCATCTATTTACTTTATGCAACTTTTATTTTTGCTTTGAGTCTCCATCTTCTCTTATAAGCACCAACTAGGGAACACTATGATCGTACTTGAGCATTGGGCATAACTAATATTCTAGTGTGTTACATGAATGGATCAACGATTGAGCATGATGGGCTAGGGATAACTTTCTTTAGTGTCGATTTTTGAAAGACATGGTTGCGTGTTGACAGGCTTGAGTATTGAAGTCATTATGTTAAAACTAGACTATTGCTTTGAATCACTTACAAGTCCAAATGTCCATGCTATACAAAGAAGAAAAGAACTTGATCAACATGTTATGCAGCATTCCACGTCAAAAAATTTGTTTTTATCATTTACCTACTCAAGGATGAGCAGGAATTAGGCTTGGGGATGTTGATACGTCTCCAACATACCTATAACTTTTGCTTGTTCCATGCTGTTATATTATCATTCTTGGAAGTTTTACAATCATTTTACGACAACTTTATATTATTTTTTGGTACTAACCTATTAATGGTTGCAAAATTGCACAAGTACTAGTTTCAGACTTTGATTTGTAGGAATTAATTAGAAATTGTCGAAAAACCCCAGAAAAGGAGCCTTGTTGGAGGAGGACTCTGACTCTCCTGAAATCTGTCCACAAACAGCTTTAAGAGATCGCCAGTTTGACCCTTGAAGACAACATCAAATGGAAAAAGCTTAAAATAGGAAAGATTGCAGAATTTTATGGCAATGATTCCGGACTACAAATGTGCCCAATACGGAGTTCTGATGCGATCTGGAGACGCTTTTTTCTGAAAGAAAATATCTGATTACTGGATCACGAGAATTGTTGACGTGATTGAGTCCAACTCTTAAGATATCTGATATATTTGTCCAAGCCACGACTTCGGAGACTCGCGAGGGATGTGAGGAGCCCCTAGGAAGGTTCTATAGGTGCACAAGAGCCATTGGATTAAGGATCCATCCATCGGAGGGCCATAGAACACCACATAGGCACATATAAGGAGAGAAAAATCCTAATTTTGGTAGATCCACTAAGAGCCACGAATTTGCCTCTCCCTTGGCAGCCGCCAAGAAGGGGAGAGGCTCCTCCATTGTAGAACCAATACCAAGGAAGAAGAAGGGGCAAGGGGCCACGGCCGCCTGTCGTCGGTGTCGTGGCCGCCATCACCTCCATCTCTTCGGGGCTGCACCTCTCCATCAACAAATCTCTCTTTCTCACCATGATAATGTGTGAGTAATCCTCCTGGGGCTGAGGGTATTACTAGTAGCTATGTGTTTAATCTCTCTCTCTGTCGTGTTCTTGAGATGGTATGATCTTGATGTATCACGAGGTTTATTAATATAGATGAATCATATGAAGTTTTCCCCTCTCTATCTTCTTGTGATGAATAGAGTTTTCCCTTTGAAGTTTTCTTATCGGATTGAGTATTTAAGGATTTGAGAACACTTGATGTATGTATTGCGATGGGATATATGTGATGACAATGGGATGTTCTATTGATCCACTTGATGTATGTTTTGGTGATCAACTTGTGGGTTCCGTGACCTTGGGAATCTATGCATAGGGGTTGACACATGTTTTCGTATTGACTTTCCGGTAGAAACTTTGGAGTACTCTTTGAAGTTCTTTGTGTTGGATTGAACATGATGAATCTGAAATTATGTGATGCATATTGTGTAATCATGCCCATAGGTACTTGTGGTGACATTGGAGTATCTAGGTGACATTAGGGTTTTGGTTGATATGTATCTTAAGGTGTTATTTTAGTACAAACTCTAGGGCTGTTCATGACACTTATAGGGATAGCTCATAAGATTGAACATAAAAGATAACTTTTAGTTGGTTTGGTACCCTACAATAATTTATTTGTTTGTTCTCTGCTATTTGTGACTTTGAAGTGAACTCTTTGTCGCATGTGAGGGATTTATAGATGATTCAACTATGTTAGTATTGTTGGGAGAACTTGCACTAGTGAAAGTATGGACCCTAGGCCTTGTTTCCAAGCATCTATACAACATTTTGCTCGCTGTTCACTATTTGTTACCTTGCTGTTTTTATATTTTCAGATTACAAAAACCTATATCTACCATCCATATTACACTTGTATCACCATCTCTTCTCCAAACTAGTGCACCTACACAATTTACCATTGTATTGGGTGTGTTGGGGACACAAGAGACTCTTTGTTATTTGATGGCAGGGTTGCTTGAGAGAGACCATCTTCATCCTATGCCTCCCACGGATTGATAAACCTTAGGTCATCCACTTGAGGGAAACTTGCTATTGTCCTACAAAACTATGCGCTTGGAGGCCCAACACGAGTCTACAAGAAGAAGGTTCTGTAGTAGACATCAGCCATTAAGGATAAAACGATGGGGTCTATTGCTAAATGAAGAGATCTTGTCTAATTCATGTCATCATTCTCAAGGCATTACTCCGTTTCTCCATGAACTCAATACACTAGATGCATGCTGGATAGCGGTCGATATGTGGAGTAATAGAAGTAGATGCATTCAGAAGTCGGTCTACTTGTTTTGTATGTGATGCCTATATACATGATCATTGTCCTGAATATCGTCATAATTATTTGCTTTTCTATCAATTGCTCAACAGTAATTTGTCTACCCACCGTTTGTTATTTTCTGGAGAAAAGCCACTACTGAAACCTACGGCCCCCAGGTCTATTTCACATCATCTATTTGCAATCTCTACTTTGCTCTTCACGTTTCTATTTTATTTGCTCTTTGATTTTATGATCTATATTATTCAAAACCAAAAAAATACCTTGTTGCGTTTTATTTTCTAACAATCTATCTTTTACTTTACCCACGAGGGATTGACAACCACTATAAGCGTTGGGTTGCGAGGATTTGTTATTTGTGTGCATGTGCTGCTTACATAGTCTTGTGGATCCTCCTATTGGTTCGGTACCTTTCCATAACTAAGGGAAATACTTGCCCTCGCTGTGCTACATCACCCTTTATGCTTTTAGGAATAAACTAACGCATCAACAAGGATTCAACCGATGTGACCGCGATGTGACTACACATGCATGAGAGCACATGCTCGACCGATTGTTAGAGTGCCTCTTGGCATGATATGTCTCACCCGTTAGTAACAACGACATCTAAAATCAACTCCATTGACCAACGACAAACCCCCGTCTGGGCATTGGTGAGGGTGGGTGGCACTGTGGAGGGGAAAAGTGAGCAAAAAAGTTGTCTTGGGCATAATTGAGGATGACTAAGCAACAAGGGGCGCAGAAACAGAAATCCATTAATAATACCTCCGTTCTTCTTTGAAATTAAGCAAAGAATGCACATGCAAGGTAATAGAAATATTTCGACACTTACTGAAAATTAGCATGTATTGATATTGAGGCACCCCTCATGTATTAAATTTACGATGAATCATAGCCTCTTAATCCAGAACACTAGCACGCAACTCATAATCATCATTTCTAATAGGTACGTCAAGATGAGCAGCTATACATTGGTGTAAATACCTCCAAAAAATCACCATCCTTAGCATTCTTACTCAAGCTGCGTGCAATTATGGATCCTAAATTAAATGTTCTATCACAATGCAGATCACATTTTAGAATAATTAAGTCTGGAGCACAAGTAGCATTAAGGTCATGTTTAGCAGTTAAACATCTTCCTATGAATATGTAAGGTAATAAATGGCAGGAAAACGTATGCTTCCAACTCTAGCTTGTGTTACACCTCTAGATTCTCCCCGTGAAATAATCCTCATAAATTCCTCACAATCAGCCTTGCGGGGTTCTTAATTTCCCCAAAATGAGATTTTGCAAACAATGCAGAAATCATGCATATTCGTACGAGATTTTAATTGAGATTAAAAACTACATAGTGTGTGAAACGATGGGATACACACGTGAAATGCCTCATGAAACAATCAATAACATAATGGTATTAGGCACACTTATCTGCAAATAATTTAGTCAACTCGGCATTATGTATGAACATTTCAAACTCTTCCTTAATGCCGACATTAAACATGGAGGTCTTGCATGGCCAGTCACATGCCTTCACAACGGGGTACCATAGAGAGTCCTTTGTGGGCTCAGGTTATGCAAGCCTTGCCTCACTCTGGCTTGAAGAACTTCCGGAGAACATATCTTTAAACATGTTTATATTTTTGATAATTTACTAAAAACATTACACAACAAATAAGAAGTAAATGAAACTTGATAGCAACTACTCCCACAAGTGTCTAGAGGCTATACCATGCATAAAACTACTTAGAACTAGGTAAATCAAACATGCAAGCTCATTTTAATGGTCACTAAAATTAGAGAAATTAGCAAAGAATAAACCGCTAGAGCAAAAACTAATTAAAGCAATCGAGGAGTAACATACCAAGGAGCAGTACCTCCGAACAGTTTTGAAAACGGAGCTCTGAGCAAAGAGATCGAAAATTTCACGAAAATGAGCAAGAACACGAGCTAGCATCTAGACATGACTTTTGTGGAGGTGGAATAAGCCAGTGGGTATGGACATTGAGTGAGTGGGGAGCTGTAGGACCCGCATGATCACATGGCACGCCGAGGGGGTAGGCACGCCACCAGAGCTTGTGGCTCACTGGTGCACCCCTGGGTTCTTTTGAGTGCCAATTTTTCCATTCCACCAAAAATCATACTCCATTTCTATATACAAGGCCACTATCAAAATTACAATTTGCATATACACAAGGCCACTAACACTAATAGATGCAATATTAATGGTGTTTACCTCATAGTACTAGCAAAGGAGGACATTAATTATCCGCTGCATGCATGGAGGAGTGAGATCATTGGTTTGATATGCATGAGAGAGAAAAGTACACATTAATTTACACGGTAAACAAGGAGACAAGTTGTCTTGCAACATTGACTTAAAAGGCATTAACTTTTGTCTTGTTACGAGTAATGTGGGTTTGTGACCTTGTATATAAAAATGGAGGGAGTACTAAATTTTTAGGACATTTTGAGAACTTCTATTTTTGGTACATTTTTTATTGCATAGAAAATTGCGAAACCTTACTAAACTAGGCATTCTAATACATTAAAATTTATTCGAAACTAAAAATGACATAGGGTAAAATAAGTTACAAAAAGTTGTGCTTACGGAATTCATTGACCATATGATCCCCAAAAAGAATACATTAACAAGGTTGACCAAGTCTTATTAACAGACCATTTCCAAGTGGCATAAAACCGAAGAACTTTTGTATATCACTAGGTTACGAACTCAGATAGGCATTTGATACTTGTGATATGCGTTGGGTTTTTCCGTGAAGAGGAACAAATCATGCAACAAATTATACATAAGTATTACCCTCAGTGAGAACCAAGGTTTTCAAAACAATAGGAAGACCATGCAACGCCCATCTTCAGAGCGAACACTTGCACCCAACATGGGCAAGAGGGTTGTCAAGCACCTTGAACTCGTTATTTGAAACAAAATAAGTAGTGTAGATAAATAGTTTAAATATATTAAATATAAAAATTAAATACAAATAATAAAAGCCAACAAGGAAATACCAGTGTTTGCAAATTTATAAATGAATATACCTGGGGGCCATAGGCTTCTCTAGTGGCATCTCTCTCGAAGAAGGCATACAGTGGGTAAACAAATTACTATTGGGAAATTGATAGAAAAGCACATAGTTATGCAATATTTATTCATGGAAATGATCATGTGCATATAGGCATCATGTCCATAAGCAAGTAGACCCATTGACTACTATTAATCCACCCATCGACTACTATCAAGCATGCATCTAGAGTATTAAGTAAATTAGAGTACGCTCGGAGAACAATGACATGAGGTAGACAAATTAAACTCAATTAATATGAGTGGGCCCATCATTTTATACTTAGTGGAGGAAATACAAAGACATGGCTTGTTGCTTTCTATCACTCGGATATAGAGCATCGCCAGATTGAACCCACTATAACGCACACCTCCCACTGAAGATAGATCAATAGAGTTGGCCAAACCAAAACAATAGATGAGGGAGATTTATGAATCTATAATAATCATGCAAATAATAATCATATAATTTAGAGAAGACTCAAATATTTTATCATGAATAATTTGAACATAAAGCCACAATTCGTCGTATCCCAACAAACGCATCGCAGAAAGTGATTACATCGAGTTGATCATTACGAAGATACGATGAACTTTGTATTGAAGAACTTAAAGAGAGAGAGAGAGCCATCTATATACTAGCTATGGACCCGTAGGTCTATGGTAGACTACTCGCACATCACCATGGGAGCAACAAGGTAAATATAGAAGGCCTTCATGATCGACCCCCCTCCAGCAGCGCACCGGAACATGGCTCCAGATGGGCACACAACGGAACAGTGACTTGCGGCGGCGGAAAAAGTGTTTTGAGAGATCCTCTAGGGTTTTCAAAATATATGAGGATTTATAAGTGAGAGAACAAGGTCGGGAGATGAGGGGGTGGCCCACAAGCTACCGTCTTGGCTTGTGAGGCCCTCATGTGGCCCCCAATCTTTTCCTGAAACTTCCAGATCTTCTTTTGGTCCAAAAAAATCATAAAAAATTCTCGTGGTATTTGGACACCGTTTGGTACTGTAAACCCGAAAAGCCAAAACATTCACAAAATAACAACCGGCACTTGGCACTAGGTAAGACGTTAGTGCTAAAAAATAATATGAATCAACAAATAAATGCCAAAAAAGTATCCCAGAATGATAATATTATAGCATGGAATAATGAATTTTTTAGATATGTGGGAGACATATCAGCATGGTCCCAACCACAATAGTTTTATATTTCTATTTAGAAGCCGAAACGGGAAATTCAAAGTCCCCAATAGTGGTAGTCATAACTTTTTCAATAAAACTAAGTCTGTTCACATTATTTGGCTTCCTCGGGAAATAAATTGTATGCTCATTGCCATTAACATGAAAAGTGTCCTTCCTTTTATTACAATCAATAATATCACATGTAGTGTTAAGAAAAGGTCCCAAGGATAACATACATATTGTCGTTTCCGGGCATATCAAAAATAAGAAAGTCTGTTACGACAGTAACATTAGCAACCACTTCTGGAACATCCTCACAAACACCGACATGTATAGAGGTAGTTTTGTGAGCCATTTGGAAAGAAATTTCAGTAAGCGTCAACTTACTCAAGTGAATTCTTTTATATAGGGAGAAGGTCATAACACTAACACCAGCTCCTAGATCACATAAAATAAATTTTAACATAATTGTTCTCAATAAAGCATGGTATAGTGGGTATCCGTGTGTCCCTAGCTTCTGGTATCTTTCTCTTGCAAGCATATTGGAAATTTCAGGCTCGGGAATTTTTGTTTTAGTAGTAATGATGTCTTTCATGTATTTAGCATAAGGAGACATTTTCATCTCATCAACCGAAGGTACTTGCAAAAATATGGGTCTAAGAAATTCAACAAAACGACTAAAAGCATCTTCGTATTTATATTTCAAAGTTTTACTAAAAAAATGCATATGTTTTTTAACCCAAGGATCTCTTTCTCTACCATGCTTATCGGCGAGAAAATCTTTATTTTCATACATTTTATTCTTAGGTGGTGGATCGTTAAGCTCAACTTCAGGTTCTATTTCAACATCATTGTCTGACTCCTTACTGTTGTTACTAGGTGGAGCATCGACATGACTATCATTAGCATCATTAGCACTAGTCACCTGATCATCACTAGATTGTGTCTTAGCATAATTAATTCAAGCATTATTATGATTCTCGGTAGGTTTCTCTATGACAGGTTCATTAGAATTAGGCACAACTTTCTTCTTACACTTCTTATTTTTCTTCTTAGGTGAACTAGGTGTCGGTGTCAAAGCCGGCAAATCTCGGGTAGGGGGGCCAAGCTATGAGATCGGATTGATGGGTAACAGGATACAAGGAACAAACAATGTTTTAACGAGGTTCGGGCCCTCTCTATGGAGGTAAAACCCTACGTCTTGCTCTTGTTGTATTATTGATGTAGCAAAGTACAGAGCTAATCTACCTCGATATCGAATGTGGTGGTTTAAATCTAGGGGCGATAATGAGTATGTATGGATGTGTTCTATGGGTTAAACCCTATGGCTTATATAGGTACTGAGTCTATCTAGGGTTACATGAATGTCGGTTGCCATCTAAATATTACATGTCGAACAAATCATCGTTTCTTATAGTGCACGCCAGACCTTCGGTAGAATCTGACGCGCTCACGCGTCAGCTTGAAGGCCTCCAAAGTCCTTCCTTCCTGCCATGCCCTAGTTTGACCCATGGATTAAATCAGCTTGGCCGGGACTCCCTAGTCCAGGAAACCATGAGTAGTCGCCGAACTTGTCTTCTAAGTCGAGGATGGAAATCTTCTTCGAACAACGTATTCGACTCAATAGTCTTCGACTTAGCAGGCAAGTTCAATAGTACAACTGAAAGGACGTGGATGTCGCCTAGAGGGGGGTGAATAGGCATTTTAAAATAATTATAGTTTAGGATTGAACAAATATAGAATAAAACTAACATTTAATTAGTCAAGTACAAAACCAAAAACAACTAGGCTCACCTATGTGCACCAACAACTTATGCTAAGAGAGATAAACAACTAAGTCATAGCAAGATATATAACAAAAAATAATATGGCTATCACAAAGTAAAGTGCATAAGTAAAGGGCTCAGGTAAGAGATAACCGAGGCATGCGGAGAATACGATGTATCCTGAAGTTCACACCCTTACGGATGCTAATCTCCAATTGGAGCGGTGTGGAGTGCTACGGCAACAAAAGTCCTTCCTTGGCACTAGGAATTCTTCTTGTTACTTCTCTGGTTTGCGTCGGTTTTTCCCTCGAAGAGGAAAGGGTGATGCAGCACAGGAGCAGTAAGTATTTCCCTCAGTTTGAGAACCAAGGTATCGATCCAGAAGGAGGGTCTCGTCAAGTCCAGAGTACCTGCGCAAACACAAACAAGCTTGCACCCAACGCTTCAAAGGGGTTGTCGATCCCTTCAAGATTGTTTGCAAAGTGAGATCTGAAGGCGGAAAGTGCAACGAAGTAAAAAGTGTAAGGCTGAAAATATGGTGTGGAGTAGACCCGGGGGCCATAGTGTTCACTAGAGGCTTCTCTCAAAATAGCAAATATCACGCTGGGTGAACACATTACTGTCGATCAATTGATAGAATCGTGCAAAGTCATGACGATATCTAAGGCAATGATCATACATATAGGCATCACGTCCGAGACAAGTAGACCGATACTTTCTGCATCTACTACTATTAGTCCACACATCGACCGCTATCCAGCATGCATCTAGTGTATTGAGTTCATGACGAACGGAGTAACGCCTTAAGCAAGATGACGTGATGTAGAGGGATAATCTCAAACCAATGATGAAAACCCCATCTTTTTACCCTTGATGGCAACAACACGATGCGTGCCTCGCTACCCCTTCGGTCACTGGGTGAGGTCACGCACGGTATGAACCCAAAACCAAGCACTTCTCCCATTGCAAGAATCATAGATCTAGTTGGCCAGACAAAACCCACAACTCTAAGAGAATTACAAGGATATGAAATCGTGCATAAGAGAGATCAGAAGAAACTCAAATAAGATTCATAGATAATCTGATCATAAATCCACAATTCATGGGATCTCAACAAACACACCACAAAATAAGATTACATCGAATAGATCTCCATGAAGATCATGGAGAACTTTGTATTGAAGATCCAAGAGAGAGAAGAAGCCATCTAGTTACTAGCTATGGACCCGTAGGTTTATGGTGAACTACTCACGCATCATCGGAGAGGTCATGGTGTTGATGAAGAAGCCCTCCGTGTCTGAATCCCCCCTCCGGCAAGGCACCAGAACGTGCCCAGATGGGATCTTGCGGAGCCAGAAGCTTGCGGCGGCGGAAAAGTACTTTCGAGGGTCTCCTCATCTTTTTGGGATTTTTAGGGAATATATAGGCGCAACCACTAGGGCAGAGGGCGCTCAGGGGGCCCACAAGCCTTGGGCCACGGCCTACCCCCCTGGCCGCGGGGTGTCGGCTTGTGGGGCCCCTGAGGCTCCCCTGCCTTGGCTCTCAAGCTTCCCGATCTTCTTCCGTTACGGAAAAAAATCTTTTCGGGGATTTTCTTCCGTTTGGACTCTGTTTCAAAATCTCCTCTGAAAGGGGTCAAAAACATGGAAAAAATAGGAACTGACACTTGGCACTGAGTTAATAAGTTAGTCCCAGAAAATATATAAAAGGCATGCAAAACATCCAAAGTTTGACAAGATAATAGCATGAAGCCATCAAAAATTATAGATACGTTGGAGACGTATCAAGCATCCCCAAGCTTAACTCCTGCTAGTCCTCGAGTAGGGAAGTGATAAGGAATGAATTTTTGATGTGGAATGCTACCTAGCATAGTTGTCCTTTGCAACTTCTTTCACGTGACTTGAATGTTCAGATCCGTAAGATTCAAAAAATAGTTTGCTATTTACATGTAAACAATAATACTTCAAGCAAACTAGCAAGGTAATCATGAACTTTCAAAATAACAAGGCCAAGGAAAGTTATCCCTACAAAATCATATAGTCTGGCTATGCTCCATCATCCTCACACAACTAATGTAAACCGTGCACAACCCTGGAATTGGACAAGTAATTGTTTTCGCACTCTTACTTTCTCAAACTTTTTATAACTATCACGCAATACATGAGCGTGAGCCATGGATATAACACTATAGGTGGAATAGAGTGTGGTGGTGGTTGTGAGATAAAAAGGAGGAGATGGTCACATTGACTCGGCGTATCAAAAGGCTATGGAGATGCTCATTAATAGGTATCAATGTGAATGAGTAGGGATTGCCATACAAGAGATGCACTAGAGCTATAAGTATGTGAAAGCTCAAAAGGAAAACTAGTGGGTGTGCATCCAACTTGCTTGCTCACGAAGACCTAGGGAAATTTTGAAGAAGCCCATCATTGGAATATGCAAGCCAAGTTATATAATGAAGATTCCCACTAGCATATGGTAGTGACAAAGCAAGAAGCTCTCAATCATGAAGAACATGGTGCTATTATGAAGCACAAGTGTGGAAAAAGATAGTAGCATTGTCCCTTCTCTCTTTTTCTCTCCTCTTTTTTAATTATTTGGGCTCTTGGGCCTATTTTTCTTCTTTTTTTTATTTGGGCTCTTTAGCCTTTTTTTTTAGTTCCTCACATGGGACAATGCTCTAATAATGATGATCATGATTTAAATAAAAGTGTGATGATCATCATTATTAGAGCATTGTCCCATGTGAGGAAATAAAAAAAGAGGCTAAAGAGCCCAAATAAATAAAAGAAGAAAAATAGGCCCAAGAGCCCAAATAATAAAAAAAGAGGAGAGAAAAAGAGAGAAGGGACAATGCTACTATCTTTTTCCACACTTGTGTGCTTCATAATAGCACCATGTTCTTGATGATTTAGAGCCTCTCCTTTCATCACCACCATATGCTAGTGGGAATCTTCATTATATAACTTGGCTTGTATATTCCAATGATGGGCTTCCTCAAAATTGCCCTAGGTGTTCGTGAGCAAGCAAGTTGGATGCACACCCACTAGTTCTCCTTTTGAGCTTTCACATACATATAGCTCTAGTGCATCCTTTGTATGGCAATCCCTACTCATTCACATTGATATCTATTAATGGGCATCTCCATAGCCCTTTGATACGCCGAGTCAATGTGACCATCTCCTCCCCTTTTGTCTCACAACCACCACCACACTCTATTCCACCTATAGTGTTCTATCCATGGCGCACGCTCATGTATTGCATGATAGTTATAAAAGGTTTGAGAAAGTAAGAGTGCGAAAACAATTACTTGGCCAATAACAGGGTTGTGCATGATTTAAATTAGTTGTGTGGGGATGATGGAGGATAGCCAGACTATATGATTTTGTAGGGATAACTTTCTTTGGCCTTGTTATTTTGAAATTTCATGATTACCTTGCTAGTTTGCTTGAAGTATTATTGTTTTCATGTCAATAGAAAACTATTGTTTTGAATCTTACGGATCTGAACATTCATGTCACACGAAAGAAGTTGCAAAGGATGATACGTCTCCGTCGTATATACTTTTCTGAACTCTTTTGCCCTTGTTTTGGACTCTAATTTGCATGATTGGAATGGAACTAACCCGGACTGACGCTGTTTTCAACCGAATTGCCATGCTGTTGTTTTTGTGCAGAAATAAAAGTTCTCAGAATGTCCTGAAAATTTACGGAGAATTTTTCTGGAATAAAAGAAAAAAACCTGCGCAAAGATCCACCGGAGGGGGCGTGCCAGTGGGCCACAAGCCCCTGGGCCGCGGCCACCCCCTAGGCCGCGTCGAGAGGGCTTGTGGGGCCCACGTGGCACCACCGCACCCAAAATCAGCTCTATATCTTCCGTCTCGCCCGAAAAAAAATCAGAGAGAAGGTTTCATTATGTTTTACGATACGGAGGCGCCGCCACCTCCTGTTCTTCATGTGGAGGGCAGATCTGGAGTCCGTTCGGGGTCCGGAGAGGGGAAATCGTCGCCATCATTATGATCAACCTTCCTCCATCGACAATTCCATGATGCTCTTCATCGTTCATGAGTAATTTCATCGTAGGCTTGCTGAACGGTGATGAGTTGGATGAGATCTATCATGTAATCGAGTTAGTTTTGACGGGGATTGATCCCTAATATCCACTATGTTCTTGGATTGATGTTGCTACTACTTTGCCATGCTTAATGCTTGTCACTAGGGCCCGAGTGCCATGATTTCAGATCTGAACCTATTATGTTGTCGCCAATATATGTGTGTTTTAGATTCTATCTTGCAAGTTGTAGTCACCTACGATGTGTTATGACCCGGCAACCCCGGAGTGACAATAGCCGGAACCACTCCCGGAGATGACCATAGTATGAGGAGTTCATGTATTCACCGCGTGTTAATGCGTTGGTCCGGTTCTTTATTAAAAGGAGAACCTTAATATCCCGTAGTTTCCATTAGGACCCCGCTGCCACGGGAGGGATGGACAATAGATGTCATGCAAGTTCTTTTCCCTAAGCACGTATGACTACATACGGAATACATGCCTACATTAGATTGACGAACGGGATCTAGTTACATATCTCTCCGTGTTATAGTTGTTACATGATGAATCACATCCGTCATACTCATCCATCACCGATCCACTGCCTACGAGTCTTTTACTACTGGTCCTTGCTATATTACTTTGTCTAGGCTTGTCCCTTGCTAAAAAAGGGATTGGGCCACTTTGCTGCTACTGCTGTTACTTGCTGCTGCTGTTGCTAGTGATGTTACTCTGCTGCTGCTGCTACTGCTGTTCCTTGCTACTTCCCTGTTACTTGTTGCAAGATCCTCTTTCAACACCGTTGTGGAGAAATAATAGTTACTCGCCCACGTGCAACTTACTAGCGCCATTGTTACAACAGTTAGGAATAGTCTGCCGTCAATAGATTGTTTCTGACACCATTGCTATCGTACTACTTTGCTACTGATACTTTGCTTGCAGACACTAATCTTTCAGGTGTGGTTGAACCTGACAAACTCAGCTGCTAATACTTGAGAATTTTCTTTTGTTTCCCCTTGAGGCGAATCAACAAATTTGGGTCGAATACTCTACCCTCGAAAACTGTTGCAATCCCCTACACTTGTGGGTTATCAAGACCTTTTTCTGGCGCCATTGCTGGGGAAGCACAGGTATATTCTCTGAGTCACTTGGGGTTGACGTCTGCTGGTCACTATGAAGAATTTGAAAGATCCAAGAACCGAAATCTTGCCTTCCACTACAAGGAGAGGTAAGGAACTGCTATCTAGCTCTGCACTTGATTCACCTTCAGTTATGAGTAAGTTTGCGACATCGCCTCATGCTAGAAATCTTGATATGTCGCCTGTGCTTGATGATGCTACTTCTGCAGCCCATGATGCTTATGATGATGCTATGCTTGATACTATGCCTGATGATGCTATGCTTGATATTATGCCCGATGATGCTATGCTTGATACTATGCCTGATGATGCTATGCCTGATACTGCTTTGCCACTAAGTGCCCTTGATGCACATATTGCTAGAGTTGCTGCTAGATGTGATGACACTTCTGAAACTGCTGATACTATTGAAGTAGAACCTGCTATTTTGCCTGCTAGAACTAGCTCTCCTATGCCTGAATTGCCTATTATGCCTGATACGCGCTATGTTATGGAGGCAGAGATTGCTGAGGATTTTCTTGTGTGTAAGGATAGCTATGATGTTGAGAAATTACTGCGCAAGGGGAAGGAAAAATCTTTGAACGCTAGGATGAAATACGACCCGAAGTTTGCCATTTCACCCTATTTGTGATCGATAAGGATTATGAATTCTCTATCGACCCTGAGTTAATCACTCTAGTCGAATCTGATCCTTTTCACGGTTATGAGTCTAAAACGGTTGTAGCCCATCTTACCAAACTGCACGATATAGCCACCCTATTCACTAGTGAGGAAAAGATCCGCCACTACTACATGCTCAAGCTGTTTCCTTTCTCGCTAAAGGATGATGGTAAGACCTAGTTCACTTCTCTTGCTCCTGGTTGTGTGCGTAGCCCAAAAGATATGGTCTACTACTTCTCTGAAAAATATTTCCCCGCCCATAAGAAGCAAGCTGCCTTGCAGGAAATATACAACTTTGCTCAAGCTGAGGAAGAGAGTCTCCCACAAGCTTGGGGGAGGCTCATCCAGCTACTGAATGCTTTGACTGATCACCCTCTTGAGAAGAATGAAATACTTGATATCTTCTATAATGGACTTACCGATGCTTCCAAAGACCACCTAGATAGTTGTGCCAGTAGTGTTTTTAGGGAACGAACCGTAGAACAAGCTGAGATTCTACTGAATAACATCTTGTGCAATGATAATGCTTGGACTATTCCCGAACCACCTCCTAAGCCAACTGCGAAGAAAATAGGTATTCTATTCTTCAGTCCCGAAGATATGCAAGAAGCCAAGAAATCTATGCGAGAGAAAGGTATTAAATCTTAAGATGTCAAAAATCTACCACCTATCGAAGAGATCCATGGTCTCGATAACCCGATACAGGTAGTAGAAGTAAATTCTCTGCGTAGGTTTGATGAGAGTGATATTCCTTTTGATAAACCTGCTAGCTTATGCCTGGATGAATTTGATAACTTCGTTGCTAAACAACAGAGTTTCAATGATTATGTTAGTAGACAATTGGAATTGAATGCTCGTATGATTAGTAATTCAAGTGCTTATATTGACAGAAACGTCAACGATCTTAAGCTTCTGAGTAAACATGCCTCTATGGTTACTACTCAGGTAGAACAAGTACTTAAAGCTCGAAATGACTTGCTCAATGAGTTGAATGAAAATTCTGTCAGAGTCATCACTAGAGGCGGTAGAATGACCCAGGAACCTTTGTATCCTGAGGGTCATCCAAAGAGAATTGAACAAGATTCTCAAGGAGTTAGCACTGATGCACCTAGTCATCCTAGAGAGAAGAAGAAAGATGATAGGAACCTGCACGCTAGCAACCATGTTGCTGCTACACCTGAGAGTCCAAACGATGCCTTTGTCTCTGATGCTGAAACACAATCTGCTGATGAACATGAGCCTAACGATAATATCAATAGTGATGTTCATGATGATGCTCAACCTAGCAATGAAAAGGATGTGGATATTGAATCTGATCTTGATAACCCACAGCCTAAGACTATGAGATACGATAAGAATGACTTCGCTGCTAGGAAGCATGGTAAAGAAAGGGAACCATGGGTTCAGAAACCCATGCCCTTTCCTCGCAAACCATCCAAGAAAAAGGATGATGAGGATTTTGAGTGCTTCGTTGAAATGATCAGACCTGTCTTTCTGAAAATGCGTTTGACGGATATGCTCAAGATGTCTCCGTATGCTAAGTACATGAAAGATATTGTGACTAATAAGAGGAGGATACCTAAGGTTCAGATTTCCACCATGCTCGCTAATTATACCTTGAAGGGTGGAACTCTCAAGAAACTAGGTGATCCCGGTGTGCCCACTATACCTTGCTCCATTAAAGGCAACTATGTTAGAACTGCGTTATGCGACCTTGGAGCCGGTGTTAGTGTTATGCCTCTCTCTCTTTATCATAGACTTGAATTGGATAAGTTGACACCCACTGAAATCTCTCTACAAATGGCCGACAAATCAATTGCTTTCACTATCGGCATTTGCGAGGATGTGGCTGTTGTGGTTGCTAACACCACTATCTTAACAGACTTTGTTATCTTGGATATTCCTGAGGACGATGCCATGGAAGTCATCCTCGGAAAACCCTTTTTAAACACCGTAGGGGCTGTTATAGATTGCAACAAAGGCAATGTCACTTTCCATGTCAACGGTAATGAGCATACGGTGCACTTTTCGAAGAAACAATATCGAGTACATTGCATCAATGCTATCGAAAAAACTTCATTGATTCTTATTGGGAGCTTTGAATGCCCTATTCCTTGTGTCAAGATGAAGTATGATTTGCTTGTTGGGGAGATACACATCCCCATTGAGGTAACCTAGTGACTATTCATAAATTCTCCGTCTTCTTTTGCGAATCGAGAAAGTTTTGTCGAGGGGAACTGATCAACCCCATTGACGGATTTCTTTCGATAACCATGAGATGGATGAATCAAGGAGTCACAAACCTCTGTTCCAAGCTTTTACTTTGGGTTGCTTAGAAGAAAATGTTAGATTTAGTTTAGTTTTCCCTGTTTTCTATTTTTGCGTCCGGTAGAAAAGTACCCCAAAAATAAAAGTTCTCCGAACGCTCTGAAAATCAAGTATGATTTTTTCTGGAATTTTTGAAAAATTCTGAGACAAAGAGCTTGTCTGGGGGCTACACTAGTGGGCCACAAGCCCTTGGGGAGCGGGCACCCCCCCTGGCCGTTCCACCCCGGCTTGTGGGGCCCACAGGCAGCCCCTCCACTCATTCTTGCTCTCATCTAGTTCTCCTACCTCCAGAAAAAATCGTTTTGCAGCTCAAACCCGCGTTCTTGCCCCTCTTGCTGGGATTTTCGATATCTTTGCTCAAATCACCGTTCTCTGAACTGTTTTGGGGAAATTACTCCTTGGTAAGTGACTCCTCCATTGGTCCAATTAGATTTGTCTCTAGTGCCTTATACTTCGCGTATTTTTGCTGCCTTGGTGACCATGTTCTTGAGCTTTGTATGCTGATTTTAGCTGGTCCCAAGTAGTTTTGATGCATAATATGGCCTCTAGGAACTTGTGGGAGTAGTTGCTATGAGTTTTGTTGAGCCTTATTCACTTCTCCTTAGAATCACTAAAAAATTCAGAAATTTTCAGAGGTAGAAAAGGGAAAAGATGAGGAGGTTCTTAAGAGGCTCGTCAAGCCGTGACCCCAAGGATGATGGGAGTGAGTAGAAGCCCAAGTATCTGGTCCCTCGAGTCGTGGAAGTTCGAGCGTGCGAGTGGTCAAGCGACGCGTTCTTACGCGCCGCTGGAATTTATGAGGACTTTTATCACATGGTGGAGAACGCAGGCCGTACCGCCTTCGTTGAAGATAAGTGTCCGCAATACCTCCTCCTCACTAATATCTTCGTACAAAGCTTTAACTTCTATCCGAGGAAGAATCCTCCTATGGTTGAGTTCAAACTTTATGATATCCCCCAGCGCATGTCACTCCAGGATTTTTGCAATGTTTGCAAATTGCCTTTTGTTGGGGATATTCATGAACCTCGTCCACAGGACTTGGAAGCTTTCATCGATACAATTGCTGTAGGAGAGGAGAGAGGAGTGTCTTGCGCTAGAGCTACTAGCATACATTTTCCCGTGCTTCAGTACTTCTCATTATTTGGGGGAAAATGTTTGATTGGCTGTGGGAAAGCTGGGTCACTTAGTTCCCCAGATCTTGCGGTCTTGCGCGAAGCCCTATATAACGATAAAACTTATAGCTTGGGCGCTATAGTAACTCAACGGTTGAATACGAACCGTTCTAAGGGCATTGTCTATGGAGGTATCTATGCTACTCATCTTGCTAGACACTTTGAGATACCTGTTAGATTGGAGGAGGAAGAAGAGATTCTTCTTCCCGAGAGATATCTAGAATACGATAGCATGGTTCGCCATGACTTTCTTGATAGAGATATAAATAGAAGGATGATTTATAACCTGGTATTTAGTCAGGGTACTTGTGAGACTATTACTTTGCCTGCTCCCTCTTTGTTCAATCTTCATGCATCAAGTTTGAGATATAAGTTTTTAGCGAAAAGCAAGTTTTCTCCTACATCAAGAGAGGGTTAAAAGAAAACTGTTACTACATTGTTGGTTGTTAACGAGATGGTTCTGCCAACCAGTTCTCGTACCCAAGTTGTCGATAATTACCCTCATCATATATATATATAATGGTGTTGAGAAATCCAGATAACTTCAGTTCCTTTGGCTCAAGTTGTCCATGACCGTGGACACGGCTAATCGATTAGGTTTGAGTACTCTGCAGAGTTTTGCACACGTTCCCCACAAGATTTGATCGCCTCCGAGTATGTCCTCGCACTTCAGGGTGTTTGAAGACCGGATGATGAAAACATGGTCTTTCAACGGGTCCCTCTGAATCCCTATCGGTGCCCATCCATTCCTATCGTTCTTCTACATCTGCTAGCACCGCCTGTCCAGAGTCGCCGCGTTGTCCAACCAAGCCAGAGCCCATAATGGCTTGTGGCTGTGTAGGTAAGCCTTGGGTCTTGAAAATATCCGTCCGTCTCTTTGAGCCTGGGTGAAGCTTTCCGCGAGATGTCATGGCCTCTCCAGCATCCTGGGTCATCCACTGGGTTCTCCAGGGAGCCGATCAACCGTCCTTCACCCAGAGTTGCATTGCGTCCGAGGTCTTGAAAATCTTGTCTTAACCGGTCTTGATTGTTTAATCAACCTTGCATCACTCGTGTTATGCACTCAACCGAAATCCCGTCTACTCAAGCATAGCAATATGGAATTTGTCGTCCCGGGGCCAAGTATCGGGGTTGTTGTGTGCCTACCACATGATACTACAATCTATACTGAAATTTCCAAGTACCTACTCAGCATGCAATTGGGCATAGGATGGTAGAACTACGATGCATAAAACATAGGTGATAGTATGATCAAAGTGACTTGCCTGGTGATATTGACGAAGAAGAATTTCTCGAGAAATAACTTGATAGACTAGTTGTCACTCGCCGATGAAATCTATATAACAAACATATCATTCACATAAGCACTCATACTAGCAATCATTCTAGCAATCAAAACAAAAGAGAGAGCGAATAGAAATCCGAAGGAAGCTTCAAATAAGACTAGGGAGTGTTCTACTACATCAAACACTAAATAGTTTTTTGTCCAACGGAAAATAATAACAGGGAACTAAGATATAAATTTAACTAAGATAAAATAAAGTATTTTTCACAAAACTATTTGAAAGTATTTCCAAACGTGATTTAAAACAGTGGAGAAACCAATTGCAAGTTATCAGGGAACTAGAATTGATTTCATGATAACAAATAAAAATAGAATCAAAACTTGTTGCAAACCTACTATTTAACTAACAGAAACAAAACATAATCTTTCTGAAATAATAAAGAAAATATTTTAAAAGCAATTATAGAAAAGGAATTAGCCGTAATCCTAAAAGAGGTGAAACAGAAATTGTTTCACAAGAAACAATGAGCTAAAATACTCAAACAAATCTGACATTTCTACCACTGACAAATAAGATCACTAGTGATCAGTAGCAAAAAGAATCAAATTCAAATCTATTTTTTAACTCCTGGAATAAGCAAAACAAGGTTTAAACTAAATCTGATCTAATTCAAATTTTCAAAGTTCAAACATAGACAAATTATATGTTTTTACAAACTACAGGAAATTTGTGAGCTACTGGAAAAAGAATCAACTCAATTGGACTTATGAATCAAACGTTATGGGCTAAACAAAATTGGAACTTTTCTGTCTTTGGAACTAAACAGAAAAAATGAATAAAAGCTAACTAATGAACGGGCCATGTGGCGATCTCTGGTTGGCTAGGGGGTGTGCGCTGCGTAGGCTAACCAGCGAATGGCCGAATTATAAGAAAACGCTTCGGTTAATAAAAATAAACGGCCGGTTCTTGTCAAAGAACCGAAGGGGTATGCCCCTCTAATCTACACCGTAGATCTTGATCTAATAGGCAAACCAAAAAAAAACAGGAGGAGGAGGAGCCTTACCGTGACTGCAGGGGCTGGAGGCCTTCTCCGGCGAGGGGGTGCAACTCCGGCGGGGTGGGGTCGCCGGCGGGGGTGCGGTGCCGGTGGAGGAGGGGTGGGGCGGCGAGGCTCCAGGGGGGGAGGCGAGGGGGAGATGGAGAGGGGTGCACGGGGGGGGGGGGGACGGGAGGAGTTCCTGGCGAAGTGTTCCTGGCAGGAGTTTTCATGGGGATGGGGAGGGGGTGCAGGGGGGCGGCGGGGTGGGGTGGTGGAGGAGGTGCAGGGGGTGGGGAAAGTCGGCGGGGTGGGGAGGGGGTGCAGGGGCGATGAGGTAGGTCGCCGGCGAGTTCTCTGGTGGCGGACTCCGGCGAGGTCCACAGGGGGAGGAGGAGGTGGGGAGAGGCGGCGATTCCAGAGGGAATGGAACGAGGAGAACGTGGGGCTTCTTATAGGGGCGACGAGAGAGGCTAGGAGGGAAAGAACTTCGCGAATCCCGGAGGTGAAGATTTCTCTGTCCATGGCTAAGGAAAGTCCTGTGCACGTGAGGAAGAAGATAGAGGAAGAAGAAGATCTTGTTGGGCCAGTTTAGGAAACCTCTTAATGGGCCAGCAAGAGTTTCCAAATAAAAGTGATTCCTTTCCTATTTTTAAAACTAGGAAACTAAAACGATAAAAGGGAAATCAAATCAATTCGCAATAAAGAGTTTCTATATACTAAAATTATCAGAAAAATAAAATCTAAATGATGGGCATTTTTCCACGGCAATAATAAAAACTTCAGAAAAAATTATTTTCACAAAATTGCCTAAAAGATTTATTTTCTTTAGCAAATAATTTTCAAATGACCCTCTAAGTTTTAGGGTTCAAAATAACTTTCAAAATGCCCGTGTGTTTGAGGGTCATGTTCCTCCTCTCTTTTCTGTTTGACAGAATGTATTTCCCGGCATTTCTTGCACGAAGAAAACAAATAGAAATGCAAATATCTCCGTTCAAATTCTTTATAGTTGAAGAAATCATGTCATCTTCTCTCTTTGCTTTTAAATGATTGAATTTGAATTCACCGGAGAAGGGGAAAGTCATTTTATTCCCTCTCATTCAAAAGTTTTTGAAAAGTTTCAAATTTCACATAAGTTTCAATCACTCAAGCAAACAAACAAACAATCTAATAATTATTTTAACATTCGAAAATTTGGGATGTTACAAACCTACCACACTTAGAATGAATCTTGTCCTCGAGATTCGAAGGGGCTAGAAAGAAAAGGTTAGGGTTGGGGGTCTTCTAATAAATCAAATATCCGGCAAGGTGGGATGCTACCACACTTAAAATGAGAGATACTGGTCCTTCAAAACTTTTAGAAATCCTCTCGGGTTTTGGCATCTGACTCCTCACAGTCTTCTTACTAACTCCTCTAGTGATGCTCTTCCGTTATACTCATAACGTTTCCATCAAAATCGAGGGTTCTTCTATTGATATAAGCTTCTTCCGTTACTGGGTCTTCGTAACTGACAGTCTCGTGGTCAATTCTAAATAACATTTCGATGGTTCTCATGGTGATCTACCATTTGTGGTTATCCTGCAAAGAGAGGGGTCTTGGTTTCATCCTCACCGTAAAATTTCTTACGCGTGACAACAAGTGCCATGTACATGGGGCTTTCATCATACCATTCTAATGCTTAAACAAAAGCTTCAAAGAACGTCGTCTCTCACTATGGGTAAGTCTCTCAGATTTACCATTCCGAATACCAAGAGAATGATAATAGTAAGTCGTCATGGTGGCCAAGCCATGTCGCACAGAAATCATTACCTTGTATAAGGCTTAGTGAATCTCGTATTCTAACACTTGGGCATCCTCACAAGCGCTGCAGAATTTCTCTTGTACACGAACGAAGTTCGGATAAATCCAATGATTGTGCAAGCTGAACAAAACATCTATCGTAACTTCACAACTCTGAGGTTTTCGTATGCTCCTAAGAAAACGTTTGCTGAAACAAGTTTCCTTGTCCAAAAAGATAGTACTTGATCCTTGTTAGTCCCGGGGTCTGTGGGTTTCACGCATACTTGGGATTACTCTGCCTTTAAATTTCCACAGTGTTTGATTTCATCATACTCTTGGGGTAACCATCATAAAAATAGCCCTCAGACTTATTTTTGGTACACACTCCACTCTGTGGGATACTTTCCATTGGTGTGTTTACCATGAAAAGGTATTGGTTCATCCATAAACCATATTCATATCATAATCAATCCTTTATTACATCCTTACTTTCTTCAAAATTCCAACTCAAAAGTAATTTATTACAAATGCTGCCATCCGCATTGTTCGGTATGGTCGAGCATTTCTGCCAACATTATTCATTCATCTCTCTTGGAGGTACTTTAGTTCCACTCGAACTTTCCAATGTGCTCCTTGAAATCATCCATCTTTTGCTTCATCATGGTGGTCATGAGCTTCATCTCCATCATCTCCGCACGTACCTTACTCAGGTATTCCTGGGTATGACGGAGTCTTGCTTCAAGTATTTCTCCAATTTGACGTATGGCTTCCATGGCAGCTTCACGAACAGCATCAAAGAAGGTTGCTCGTGGTCCACGTGAAATGAAAAAGTATTGCCCCATAGTCCTTGGACAAACTCCTTTCACATGGTGGAGGTGTACTTCCACATACCAAAGTTCTACTCCACTTTCCATGAATGGGTAGCCTTTGTAGACTGCATCTCCTTCAAGATGAATGTGCTTCATCATGTCCTTCAGGATTTCCGGGTAATCATGATCACTAGTCAGGGTCATGATCGTTTCTGGGCCCTTGAGGAATGACTCGTAGAGAGTTGTCATCTGGAGGTGTCAGTAAATAGGTACTCAAAGGAATGTATGTGTCTCCTTGGTAATCATGGTACACTCCTACTCAGTGGATCCTGTGGGGTTGCCGATTACTACCACACTTAAAATGAATTATACTCATGCCTGCATTGACCATATTTTCTCATATCCTCATAAATGTTCAGAGATCTTTGTTCGTAGAGAAACAACGCATACATTTTCAACATAGGAAATAATGAGACAATAAACTCCACTTATTCATGATGTTATTACAATCTCAAGGATTTCTGTTACAAAAAATCTGACTCCATGATCTCATGAAAAACAAGAGTTCTTCAGATTACACTAACTGCCGCGGTCAAACATAACTACTCCTTTTTAGCTTTCTTCCTTTGTGGACAATCATTAGCAAAATGTCCTGCTTCCTTGCAACAAAAGAAAATGAGTTCTGACAAGTCTCGAGGCGTCTTAGTGTTTGCTTTTGCTCCTTGGGTTTCCGGCTTCCTTCCTGAGCACATGTATTTGTGGTGGCCAAATTCCATACACTTGTAACATCTGACATGACTCAAGTCTATATCTGCAGAGATTTGGCTCTTCCGAGGGTACCTTTTTTTTTCTTTCTGGACTCCTTTATTTTGGCCAGTTCTTCTATTTCAAGTGGATCAAACTCCACTTTTTCCGTCGGGAAGTTTCCCAGATACTCTTGGCTTCCCTTCGTGCAATCTTGTGAATAATGTCCTTCTTCTCCACATGAGTAGCATGCATTGGAGAAAAATCTGGTCAGACCTTGTCCATCAAGGTCTTCAATATTTTTGTTCATCACCGGTTCTTCTAGAATCTTCTTCTTGAGGGTTTCCTTCACTGCATCTTTCTACTGCTTGACAACTTGTTGCACCTTGCGGTAAATGTGACACTGAGCTGGGTAGTGGTTGGTTCCTTCACAAAGGAAACAAGTCACCTGACTACTTGGGCACTCCTCAGCTGGGTGATTTTCTTCACAATGAGTGCATCCATCCTGGTGTTCTTCCTGGGTGTGTCCTATTTCTCCACAGATCTTGCACGCACAAGTCTTCTCCTTCGGATTATCATAGAACTTTTGAATAAGATGGGATCTTAACAAAGTTATCTTGAATTCGTCCCAGGTTTCTGCTCCACTAAATTCTTGTATGGCATGATGCATTTTCCACCAGATTGCAGCACTTTGTGTAAAGTACTGAAGAGCGTGTTCCACTTCATACTTCCTTGAGATCAAGTTGCTCCCGAAGTGGTTCTCCATGTTTTTAATCCATATATCCGCCTCCAGCTGGGTCATTGGTCCAGAGACTACAAGTCCAGCTTCATACTCCATCTGGTAGGGTTGAGGTTTTGGGGATGAGACGGGTAAGAGAGAGGGAGATACACACAATACAAACAATATTTTTTTTGAGAATAGGTTTTTATTTGTGGCTGTCAGAAAACACACACTAATGACGGCTCACAAATCAGGGGTTTGGACTTCTAATGGTCATATAAATATTCGAACGCTTCAGGGTCTTCGAATTCTTCGGGTCCTGAGAGTCTTCAATTGGTGCAACTTCAATTCTTCAAATGCAGGATGAAATGCTCTTTACCTTGAATTGGGACTCAGTTGATCCTTCATGTGGTCAAAGGGGTAAGGGTATTGTCTAACTATTTGAGGTGAGAGAGAACGTTTGATGAAATCAGAAGAGATGAGAAGTAAAAGGTGTTCTTGAAAAATAGAATTTTTGAGAGATCCTTTCCTAAGAAATTTCCAGTTTCTAGGGTCACGTCCTACAGTCAACATGTGCTCTGATACCATTTCTGTAGCGACCCGACTCAAGACGAGTCAAGCCTCTGTGTATTTGTGCCATCCCTGGATCAGTAGGCTGGCACACACAGTACATCAATGTATATATCAAAGTGCAATCACATAGAAATAGCGTAAAACTGATATATACCTTACATATCTCAGCGGAAGCAGTCAAGGGAGTGGAGTCCCAATAAACACCAATGACAAGTAGAGTGTAGACCGTAACCCCGAATCGTACTCTTACTCGTCAAAGAAAAATATCTGCAACATAAGACGTTGCAGCCGTGTAGGTCAGCATATTGAATATGCCGGCAAGTCACATAGAGAGGGGTGAAAAGTAATCATCTATACTATATGCATATATGGTAGGTGGGACTATAAGTTTTTAGCAAAAAGCAAGTTTTCTCCTACATCAAGAGAGGGCTCAAAGCAAAATGTTACTACATTGTTGGTTGTTAACGAGATGGTTCCACATCATTATTAAATTGTGTTGAGAGTTCCTGATAACTTCAGTTCCTTTGGCTCAAGTTGTCCATGACCGTGGACACGGCTAATCGATTAGGTTTGAGTACTCTGCAGAGTTTTGCACACGTTCCCCACAAGATTTGATCGCCTCCGTGTATGTCCTTGCACTTCAGGGTGTTTGAAGACCGGATGATCAAAACATGGTCTTTCAACGGGTCCCTCTGAATCCTTGTCGGTGCCCATCCAATCCTACCGTTCATCTACATCTGCTAGCACCGCCTGTCTAGAGTCGCCGCGTTGTCCAAGCAAGCCAGAGCCCATAATGACTTGTGGCTGTGCAGGTAAGCCTTGGGTCTTGAAAATATCCGTCCGTCTCTTTGAGCCTGGGTGAAGCTTTCTGCAAGATTTCATGGCCGTCTCCAGTATCCCGGGTCATCCACTGGTTTCTCCAGGGAGCCGATCAACCGTCCTTCACCCAGAGTTGCATTGCATCACGAGGTCTTGAAAAGTCTTGACTTAACCGGTCTTGGTTATTAAATTATTCTCGCATCACTCGTGGTAAACTCTCAACCAGAATCCCGTCTTCTCAAGCATAGCAATATGAAATTTGTCGTCCCGGGCCAAGTAACGGGGTTGTTGTGTGCCTACCACATGATACTACATTATGTAACCATAATTTCCAAGTACCTAGTGAGCATGAAAATTGGGCATAGGATGGTAGAACTACGATGCAATAAAACATAGGTGATACATGATCAAATGACTTGCCTGGCGATGTTGACGAAGAAAAATTTCTCGAGAAATAGCTTGATAGACTACTTGTCACTCTCTGATGAAATCTATATAACAAACATATCATTCACATAAGCACTCATACTAGCAATCATTCTAGCAATCAAAATAAAAGAGAGAGTGAATTAAGAATCCGGAAGAAACTTCAAATAAGGCTAGGGAGTCTTCTACTACGTCAAACACTGAATAGTTTTTGTCTAACAGAAAATAACATACTTAAATAACAGGGAACTAAGATATAAATTTAACTAAGATAAAATAAAGTATTTTTCATAAAACTATTTGAAGGTATTTTCAAATGGGAGTTAAACTAATAGAGAAAACAATTGCAAGTTATTAGAGAACTGGAATTGATTTCATAATAACAAATAAAAATAAAATCAAAACTTGTTGCAAACCTACTGTTAACTAACAGAAACAAAACATAATATTTCTGAAATATAAAAGGAAATAATTTAAAAACAACTAAAGAAAGAAATATAGTCATACTCCTAACAGAAACTGTTTCACAAGAAATAATGCGCTAAACTACTCAAATAATTCTGACATTTTTACAACTGATAAATAAGATCACTAGTGATCAGTAGCAGAAAGAATTAATTAAAAATCTATTTCAAACTCCCAGAATAAGCAAAACAAGGTTTAAACTAAATCTGGTCTAATTCCAATTTGAAAATTTCAAACATAGACAAATTATATGTTTTTAAAAACTACAGAACAATTGTGATCTACTGGAAAAAGAATCAACCTCATTGGATCTCTAGATCAAAAGTTATGAGTCAAACAAAATTAGAACTCTCTCTGTTTTTGAATTAAAACTGAAAAACAGAATAAGCTAACTAGTGCACCGGGGGGGGGTATGTGGCGTGCTCTGATTGGCTAAGGGGGTGAGTGCTGCGGGGATTCTAACAAATGGCCAGAATCTAACAAAAACTGAGTTGGCTAACTAATAAGTAAAGAAAACCGGCTCGGTATTTTAATTAAAACCGAAGGGGTACGAGGTTCTAATCTCCGGCATTGGTGCAAGATCTAACGGTGGAAGGAGAAACAGGGGCTTACAGGGAGGTTTGGTCGACTGTGGCGAGAAGTCCAGCGAGCCGAGGCGGAGTGGCGATGGGGAGGCGACTCTGGTGGGTCTCCGGCGTGGCCGAGGGGTTGGGGAGGTGGCGGAGCTCCTCCTCCGTCGATCGGTGGTGGCGGAGAGGGGGCTCGGGGACGGAGGTGTGCAAGGGGCTGCGGCGAGCTTCGGCTGGAGCTCTACTCCGGCTAGCTCGGGTAGGGGGGTGGCGGGGCTTGGGCAGGGCGGCGGCGAGGCGGAACGGGGCGAGGAGGGGTCGGGGCCTCGGGTTTTATAGGGGAGAGGAGGGAGCGCAGAGGGGAAGGAGATCGGGCTGCCGAGGCAAGTCCGGCGATGCCGGGCTCGTCGGGCAGGGAGAAAAGGAAGGAGAGGGCGCGGGGTTGGGGGTGACCGAGGGAGGGGTGGGGTCGGACGGGGTGGGTCCCGGGCGTCAGCGAGGGTGGGGGCTGCCGATTCGGTCGGTTGGCCGAAGAGAAAGGGGATCCCGGATCCCGGGCCAGGCGGGAGTGGGCCGACAGGCTATAAAGCGCCCGAGCGCTTTCCTAAAAAAACATTTCCCGATTTTGGTTTTTTTCAAAAACAGAAAGTAAATAAATATAAAAAGGAAATAAATAAATTCCAAATATAGGGGTATTATATACCAAAATTTTCAGAAAAAAAATCCCTACTCGTTTACCATTTTTCCAAGACCAAAATAAATACTTTTTAAAAATGTTTTTTCAGAAAAACCCATAAAGGTTTTATTTTCTTTTGTAATTATTTTCTCAATAAAAAATCTGGTTTTCTTGGCTCAGAAATATTTCCAAAATGCCCGTGATTTTGGGAGGGTCATTTTCCTCCGCTCTTTCTTGCTTGCAAGAATTTATTTCTCGGGATATTTCTTGGGGAAGAAAAATAGAGAAGCAAGGGCAAATGTTTGAAAGAATGCAAAACTCCGTTCAAATTCTTTATAGTTGAAGAAGTCATGTCATCTTCTCTCATTGCTTTTAATTGGATGAATTTGAATTAACCGGAGAAGGGGAAAGTCTTTTTATTCCCTCTCATTCAAAAGTTTTGAAAAGTTTCAAATTTCACTAAGTTTCAATCACTCAATCAAACAAACAATCACTTCAGACCTACGGGTCCGTAGTTAGTAGCTAGATGGCTTCTTCTCTCTCTTGGATCTTCAATACAAAGTTCTCCATGATCTTCATGGAGATCTATCCGATGTAATCTTCTTTGGCGGTGTGTTTGTCGAGATTCGATGAATTGTGGACTTGTGATCAGATTATCTATGATATATATTTATGTCTTTGCTAATTTCTTATATGCATGATTTGATATCCTTGTAAGTGTCTCCGAGTCTTGGGTTTTGTTTGGCCAACTAGATCTATGATTCTTTCAATGGGAGAAGTGCTTGGTTTTGGGTTCTGCCATGTGGTGACCTTTCCTAGTGACAGTAGGGGCAGCAAGGCACACGTCAAGTAGTTGCCATCAAGGGTAAAAAGATGGGGTTTTTATCATTGGTTTGAGATTATCCCTCTACATCATGTCATCTTGCTTAAGGCGTTACTCTGTTCTTATGGACTTAATACACTAGATGCATGTTGAATAGCGGTCGACGTGTGGAGTAATAGTAGTACATGTAGAAAGTATCGGTATACTTGTTTCGGACGTGATGCCTATAGAAATAATCATTGCATAGATATCGTTACGACTCTGCACAGTTCTATCAATTGCTCGACAGTAATTTGTTCACCCACTGTCTATTTGCTTTCATGAGAGAAGCCACTAGTAAACACTACGCCCCCCGGGTCTATTCACATCCATCGTTTACACCTCCGCTTTTACTTTGCTTTGTTACTTTGTTGCTTTCAGTTCTGACTTGGCAAACAATCTATAAGGGATTGACAACCCCTTCATAGCATTGGGACCAAGCTTTTGTGTTTGTGTAGGATCTTGTGATACTCCTCCACCGGATTGATACCTTGGTTCTCAAACTGAGGGAAATACTTACCACCGCTGTGCTACATCACCCTTTCCGCTTCGAGAGAACACCAACGCAAGGCTCCAAGGACACAAGGGAAATCCTTTGCATACTTGCCTAGGAAGTCCCTTAAGGTGTAGCCGTTGCTGAAGGATTCCTGGTGCCATCGACACAACTATTTCTGGCGCCGTTGCAAGGGATACACAGCAAACATCAATCCCCTACACTTGTGGTTATCAAATACAACTATGTTAGGTAGCATTCCACATCAAAAATTCATTCTTTATCACTTCCCTACTCGAGGACGAGCAGGAGTTGAGCTTGGGAATGCTTGATACGTGCTACTTCTCAAACAACAGCGCCAGAAATTGACACGTTGACGGAGACTGGGCTTGCGTTGGTTTTTCCCTTGAAGAGGAAAGGGTGATGCAGCACAGGAGCAGTAAGTATTTCCCTCAGTTGGAGAACCTAGGTATCGATCCAGAAGGAGGGTCTCGTCAAGTCCAGAGTACCTGCGCAAACACAAACAATCTTGCACCCAACGCTTCAAAGCAGTTGTCAATCCCTTCAAGATTGTTTGGAAAGTGAGATATGAAGGCGAAAAGTGCAACGAAGTAAAAAGTGTAAGACTGAAAATATGGTGTGGAGTAGACCCTGGGGGCCATAGTGTTCACTAGAGGCTTCTCTCAAAATAGCAAATATCATGGTGGGTGAACAAATTACTGTCGAGCAATTGATAGAACCGCGCAAAATCATGACGATATCTATGGCAATGATCATACATATAGGCATCACGTCCGAGACAAGTAGACCGATACTTTCTGCATCTACTACTATTACTCCACACATCGACCGCTATCCAGCATGCATCTAGTGTATTGAGTTCATGACGAACAGAGTAATGCCTTAAGCAAGATGACATGATGTAGAGGGATAATCTCAAACCAATGATGAAAACCCCATCTTTTTACCCTTGATGGCAACAACACGATGCGTGCCTCACTACCCCTTCTATCACTGGGTGAGGTCACCACACGGTATGAACCCAAAACCAAGCACTTCTCCCATTGCAAGAATCATAGATCTAGTTGGCCAGACAAAACCCACAACTCGATGAGAATTACAAGGATATGAAATCACGCATAAGAGAGATCAGAAGAAACTCAAAAAAGATTCATAGATAATCTAATCATAAATCCACAATTCATCGGATCTCGAAAAACACATCGCAAAAGAAGCTTACATCGGATAGATCTCCATGAAGATCATGGAGAACTTTGTATTGAAGATCCAAGAGAGAGAAGAAGCCATCTAGTTACTAGTTATAGACCCGTAGGTCTATGGTGAACTACTCACGCATCATCGGAGAGGTCATTGTGTTGATGAAGAAGCCCTCCGTATCCGAATCTCCCCTCCGGCAGGGCACCAGAATGTGCCCCAGATGGGATCTTGCGGAGACAGAATCTTGCGGCGGCGAAAAAGTAATTTCGATTATCTCCTGATTCTTTCTGGGATTTTTAGGGAATTTTTAGACGGAACCCCTAGGGCAGAGGGCGCCCAGGGGGGCCACAAGCCTATGGGCCGCGACCTCCCCCTGGCCGCGGGGTGGGGGGTTGTGGGGCCCCTGAGGCTCCCCTGCCTTGGCTCTCAAGCTTCCCGATCTTCTTCCGTTCTGGAAAAACTCTTTTCGGGGATTTTATTCCATTTGGACTCCATTTCAAAATCTCCTTTGAAAGGGGTCAAAAACATGGAAAAAAGAGGAACTGGCACTTGGCACTGAGTTAATAAGTTAGTCCCAAAAAATATATAAAAGGCATGCATAACATCCAAAGTTTGGCAAGATAATAGCATGAAACCATCAAAAATTATAGATACGTTGGTTACGTATCAAGCATCCCCAAGCTTAACTCCTGCTTGTCCTTGAGTAGGGAAGTGATAACGAATGATTTTCTGATGTGGAATGCTACCTAGCATAGTTGTCCTTTGCAAATTCTTTCACGTGACATGAATGTTCAGATCCGTAAGATTCGAAACAATAGTTTGCTATTGACATGAAAACAATAATACTTCAAGCAAACTAGCAAGGTAATCATGAACTTTCAAAATAACAAGGCCAATGAAAGTTATCCCTACAAAATCATATAGTCTGGCTATGCTCCATCATCCTCACACAACTAATGTAAATCATGCACAACCCCCGTATTGGCGAAGTAATTGTTTTCGCACTCTTACTTTCTCAAACTTTTTATAACTATCACGCAATACATGAGCGCGAGCCATGGATATAGCACTATAGGTGGAATAGAGTGTGGTGGTGGTTGCGAGACAAAAAAGAGGAGATGGTCACATTGACTCGGCATATCAAAGGGTTATGGAGATGCCCATTAATAGATATCAATGTGAATGAGTAGGGATTGCCATACAAGCGACGCACTAGAGCTATAAGTATGTGAAAGCTCAAAAGGAGAACTAGTGGGTTTGCATCCAACTTGCTTGCTCATGAAGACCTAGGGCAATTTTGAGGAAGCGCATCATTGGAATATACAAGCCAAGTTATATAATGAAGATTCCCACTAGCATATGGTAGTGACAAAGCAATAAGCTCTCAATCATGAAGAACATGGTGCTATCATGAAGCACAAGTGTGGAAAAAGATAGTAGCATTGTCCCTTCTCTATTTTTCTCTCTTTTCTTTTTTTTTCATTTGGGCTCTTAGGCCTCTTTTTTTTTTCCTTTTTTTATTCTTGGGCTCTTTGTCCTCTTATTTTTTTTGTTCCTCACATGGGACAATGCTCTAATAATGATGATCATCACACTTTTATTTACTCACAGCTCAAAATGATGATGACGACTCCATAGGAAATGCCTCCGGCACTGTACCGGGATGTGGAACGATCTAGCATGGCGTATGACGTTGAAACATATCGCTAGCTATCTTATGATCATGCAATGGCAATATGAGAGTGACGTCACAAGTCATGAGACGGAACGGTGGGAGTTGCATGGCAATATATCTCGGAATGGCTATGAAAATGCCATAGTAGGTAGGTATGGTGGCTGTTTTGAGGAAGGAATTTGTTGGGTTTGTGCACCGGCGAGAACAACACGACACTACAGAGCCTAGCAATGGTGAGAGGTGAAAGTGCAGCTATACCATGGACTCACATTAGTCATGAAGAACTCACATACTTGTTGCGAATTTTTTTATTAGTAATCGAAACAAAGAGCTAAACGCATACTCTGAGGGGAAGGGTTGGTAGGTGTTAACCATCGCGCGATCTCGTCCTCAACACAAAGGATGACAATCAATAGATCAATTGTGCTCCGACTTCCTAACATAGCGGTTCACCATACATGCATGCTACGTGAATCACTAACTTCAACACAAGTATTTCTAGATTCACAACACCCTACTAACATGGCTCTTAATATTACCGAATCCACGTCTCAAAACTAATTGAGAGAAATCAAAACTTCTCTTTCTATTTAATGCACATGAAGATGGAGGTTTTTTGCATCCTCTTTGGGTGTCTATCACCTTTGGGACTACTTTCACAGCATAAGCCAACTACCAAATCACGCACCGCCGTGCTCTAAAGATATAAGTGAAGCACAAGAGCAAAAGTATCTAGCTCAAAAGATATAAGTGAAGCACTATGAGCATTCTAGCAAAATCGCGATGAGTGCATGTCTATGTCTCTCAAAAAGGTGTGCAGCAAGGATGATTGTCACACAACAAAAAGAAAAGACTCCTAAGATACAAGACGCTCCAAGAAAAACACATATCATGTGGTGAATAAAAATATAGCTCCAAGTAATGTTACCGATGGATTGAAGACGAAAGAGGGGATGCCTTCCTGGGGCATCCCCAAGCTTAGGTTTTTTGGTGTCCTTGAATTTGGCTTGGGATGCCTTGGGCATCCCCAAGCTTGAGCTCTTTCCACTCCTTATCTCATCGTCCATGAGAACATCACCCAAAACTTGAAAACTTCACAACACAAAACTTAAACAGAAACTCGTGATAATATTAGCACAAGAAAACAAACTACCACTTCTTTTGGTACTGTAGCAAACTTGAATTCTATCTATATTGATGTTGGGCTGCTGTATTCTCACTTTTCCATGGCTAGTACCCCCCGATACTAACCATAGTTTCATCAAAACAAGCAACCAACTCAACAAAAACAGAATCTGTCAAAATCAGACCAGTCTATTGCAATCTATATATTTCGTATACTTCTGGTACCTCCAAAAATCTGAAAAATTACGCCGGCCTGGTAAAAAAGCATATCTACCAGAATCAAAAAGAATCAACTCAATATCTCTTTCTGAATAAAGATGAAAAATAATCTCGTGAGCGAAAAGTTTCTGTCTTTTTCCAGCAGGATCAAACAACCATCACCAAGACTAGTGAGAAAGGTTTTGCTTGGCTCAAACACAAAAAGAAACACAAAAGACACAATCATAACAGAATTATGATGATGTGGACGCAAAAAAATAGAAAGAAAAAAGAAAAGCTAAATTCATTGGGTGGCCTCCCAACAAGCGCTATTGTTTAACGCCCTTAGCTAGGCATTGATAATTCAATGATGCTCACACAAAAGACAAGAATTGAAGCACAACGAGAGCATCATAAAGCATGTGAAAATCACATCTAAGTCTAACATACTTCCTATGCATAGGAATTTTATAGGGAAACAGATTGTCAAGACAACCAATAGTTACCATATGCAAGGAAGAAGAAATACACAATAGCAATCTCAACATAACGAGAGGTGATTTAGTGATATGAAAGTTTCTACCACCATATTTTTCTCTCTCATAATAATTACATGTGGGATTATATTCGAATTCAACTATATAACTATCACATAGGATATTCTTTTCATGATCCACATGCATGCAAAGTTGACGCTCTTCAAAAATAGTGCGATTATGATCAACTAAAGTCATGACTTCTCCAAACCCACTTTCAATATTATTGCAAATATATTATTCATCATGAGGCTTAAACAAATTTTCAAGATCGTAAGAGAAATCATTACCCCAATCATGATCATTTCAACAAGTAGTGGACATAGCAAAACTAGCATCCCCAAGCTTAGGGTTTTGCATATTTTTAGCATGATTGTCACTAATAGAATTCATAGTGAAACCATTGCAGTCATGCTTTTCATTCAAGGAGACCTCGTGAATCACTTCATAAATTTCTTCCTCACAATTTTCAGATTCACGCATCTCAAGAAAAACATCATAAAGATAGTCAAGTGCACTCAACTCACTAGCAATTGGATCAACATAATTGGATCTCTTAAAGAGATTAGCACGTGGATGAGGATCCATATCACTAGATTTTCAGCAAGCGAAGATGTAAGCATATTGAACGCACATGGCACACAAGCGAACAGAAAGCAAGCGAGAGAAAAGGGCGAACGAAAAAGGCAAACGAAAAAGGCAAATTGGTGAAGTGGGGGAGAGGAAAACGAGAGGCAACTGGCAAACAAAGTAAATGCAAGAGATGAGTTTGCAACACTTACTTGGATGAGTTCTTGACTTGATCCTCCCCAACAACGGCGCCAGAAATTCTTCTGCTACGGCAACAAAAGTCCTTCCCAGGCAACGGCGCCAGAAATCCTTCTTGCTACTTCTCAAACAACAGCGCCAGAAATTGACACGTTGACGGAGACCGGGCTTGCGTTGGTTTTTCCCTTGAAGAGGAAAGGGTGATGCAGCACAGGAGCAGTAAGTATTTCCCTCAGTTTGAGAACCAAGGTATCGATTCAGAAGGAGGGTCTCGTCAAGTCCAGAGTACGTGCGCAAACACAAACAAGCTTGCACCCAACGCTTCAAAGGGGTTGTCAATCCCTTCAAGATTGTTTGCAAAGTGAGATCTGAAGGCGGAAAGTGGAACGAAGTAAAAAGTGTAAGACTGAAAATATGGTGTGGAGTAGACCCTGGGGGGCATAGTGTTCACTAGAGGCTTCTCTCAAAATAGCAAATATCATAGTGGGTGAACAAATTACTGTCGAGCAATTGATAGAACCGCGCAAAGTCATGGCGATATCTAAGGCAATGATCATACATATAGGCATCACGTCCGAGACAAGTAGACCGATACTTTCTGAATCTACTACTATTAATCCACACATCGACCGCTATCCAGCATGCATCTAGTATATTGAGTTCATGACAAACAGAGTAATGCCTTAAGCAAGATGACATGATGTAGAGGGATAATTTCAAACCAATGATGAAAACCCCATCTTTTTACCCTTGATGGCAACAACATGATGCGTGCCTCGCTACCCCTTCTGTCATTGGGTGAGGTCACTTCACGGTATGAACCCAAAACCATGCACTTCTCCCATTGCAAGAATCATAGATCTAGTTGGCCAGACAAAACCCACAACTCGATGAGAATTACAAGGATATGAAATCATGCATAAGAGAGATCAGAAGAAACTCAAATAAGATTCATAGATAATCTGATCATAAATCCACAATTCATCGGATCTCGACAAACACACCGCAAAAGAAGATTACATCGGAGAGATCTCCATGAAGATCCTGGAGAACCTTGTATTGAAGATCCAAGAGAGAGAAGAAGCCATCTAGTTACTAGCTATGGACCCGTAGGTCTATAGTGAACTACTCACGCATCATCGGAGAGGTCATACTATTACTCCACAAGTCGACCGCTATCCAGCATGCATCTAGTGTATAAAGTCCAAAAGAACAGAGTAACGCCTTAAGCAAGATGACATGATGTAGATGGACAATCTGATATCTACGATAGAAGCCCATCTTGTTATCCTTGATGGCAACAACACGATGCGTGCCTTGCTGCCCCTTCTGTCATTGGGAAAGGTCACCACACGGTATGAACCCAAAACCAAGCACTTCTCTGATTGCAAGAATCATAGATCTAGTTGGCCAAACAAAACCCAAGACTCGGAGAGACTTACAAGGATATCAAATCATGCATATAAGAAATCAGCAAAGACTCAAATATAATTCATAGATAATCTGATCACAAATCCACAATTCATCGGATCTCGACAAACACACCGCCAAAGAGGATTACATCGGATAGATCTCCATGAAGATCATGGAGAACTTTGTATTGAAGATCCAAGAGAGAGAAGAAGCCATCTAGCTACTAACTACGGACCCGTAGGTCTGATGTGGACTACTCACGAGTCATTGGAGCGGCGATGATGTTGATGTAGAAGCCCTCCAACTCCGAAGTCCCTTCCGGCAGGGCACCAGGAAGGGTCTCCAAATGAGATCTCGCGGAAACGGAACCTTGCGGCGGCGGAAAAGTGTTTTCGTGGATGCCCTCATTTTTTCTGCAATTTTAGGGAATTTATAGGCCAAAGAGCTAGGGCAGGGGAGCGCCAGGGAGGCCACAAGCCTCGTTGCCGCGGGCCCCCTGGCCGCGGCAACAGGGCTTATGGGCTCCCTGTGGGCCCCCTTCCTTGGCCCTCAAGCCTCCCGATCTTCTTCTGTTCTGGAAAAATTTATTTCGGGGATTTTATTCCATTTGGACTCAGTTCCAAAATCAGATCTGAAACGAGTCAAAAACACAGAAAAAACAGGAACTGGCACTTGGCACTGAATTAATAAGTTAGTCCCAAAAAAGATATAAAAGGTATATAAAACATCCAAAGTTGACAAGATAACAGCGTGAAACCATCAAAAATTATAGATACGTTTGAGACGTATCAAGCATCCCCAAGCTTAACTCCTGCTCGTCCTTGAGTAGGGAAGTGATAAAGAATGAATTTTTGATGCTTTCATGGTACCTAGCATAGATGTCCTTTGTAACTCCTCTTATGTGACGTGAATGTTCAGATCCATTAGATTCAAAACAATAGTTTGCTGTTGAAGTGGAGACAATAATAATTCAAGCAAACTAGCAAGGTAATCATGAACTTTCGAAATAACAAGGCCAAAAGAAAGTTATCCCTACAAAATCATATAGTCTGCCTATGCTCTATCATCCTTGCACAACTCATTTAAATCATGCACAACCCCGATATTGGCCAAGTAATTGTTTTCACACCTTTACTTTCTCAAACTTTTTCAACTCTCACGCAATACATGAGCGTGAGCCATGGTTTTAGCACTATAAGTGGTGTGGAGTGTGGTGGAGGTTGCAAGGCAAACAAGGAGAAGATGGTCACATTGACTAGGCATATCAATGAGCTATGGAGATGCTCATCAATAGATATCAACGTGAATGAGTAGGGATTGCCATACAATTGATGCACTAGAGCTAAGAGTAAGTGAAAGCTCTTAAAGAAAACTAGTGGGTGTGCATCCAACTTGCTTGCTCACGAAGACCTAAGGCAATTTTGAGGAAACCTATCATTGGAATATACAAGCCAAGTTATATAATGAAAATTTCCCACTAGCTATATGGTGGTGACAAAATGAGAGACTCTCAATCATGAAGATCATGGTGCTTAATATGCACAAGTGTGGAAGGATAGTAGCATTGTCCCTTCTCTCTTTTTCTCTCATTTTCTTGGTGGGCTCTTTGGCCTCTTTTCTTTATATTTTTTATATTTTTTTGGTGGGCATATTAGGCCTCTTTTATTTCCTCACATGGCACAATGCTCCATCAATGATGATCATCACACTTCCAACTCAAAATTTAGAGCAATGATGACTCTATATGGAATGCCTTCGGTAGTGTACCTTGAAATTGATCTAGCATGGCATAGACATCAATGGAAACATTATGCTAGCAATCTTATGATCATGCAATGGCAATGTAGAAGTGGTGGCACATGTCATGGTGGTAGTCGTATGGCAATATATCCCGGAATAGCTTTGAAAAAGCCATAGTAGGTAGGTATGGTGGCTGTTTTGAGGGAGGCTATATGGTGGGTTTTGTGCACCGGCGAAAGTTGCACGACACTAAAGAAGATTGTGATGGTGGAAGGTGAAAGTGCATCTAAACCATGGACACAACATTAGTCATGAAGAACTCATATACTTGTTGCAGAAGTTTTAGGAGTAATCGAAACAAAGCATTCAACACATACTCCTAGGGGAAGGGTTGGTAGGTATAAACCATCGCGCGATCCCGACCGCCACACGAAGGATGACAATCAATAGACTAATCATGCTCAGACATAAGTATTTCTAGATCCACACATAGCGGTTCACCATAGGTGCATGCTACGGGAATCACTAACTTCAACACAAGTACTTCTAGATCCACAACACCTTACTAATAGAACTTCAATATTACCACAACCACAACTCAAAAGTAATTGAGATGAATCAAACTTCTCTAACCATTCAATGCACATGAAGGTGGAAGTTTTCATATCTCTTTGGATAACTACCCCTTTTTAGACTACTATCAAAGCATAGATCAACTACCAAGCCACGCACCGCTGTGCTCTAAAAGATATAAGTGAAGCACATAGAGCAAAATCAACTAGCTCAAAAGATATAAGTGAAACACATGTGAGCTGAATAGTCTAACCAAAGGATATAAGTGAAGCTTAACAAAATCACGGTGAGTGCATGTATCTCTCTCTAGGTGTGCAGAAAGGATGATTGTGACACAACAAAAATAAAAGACTCCTGCGATACAAGACGCTCCAAGCAAAACACATAACATGTGGTGAATAAAAATATAGCCCCAAGTAACGTTATCGATGGATTGAAGACGAAAGAGGGGATGCCTTCCTGGGGCATCCCCAAGCTTAGGCTTTTACGGCATCCTTGAATCAACTTGGGGTGCCTTGGGCATCCCCAAGCTTGAGCTCTTGCCACTCTTTATCTCTTTGTCCATAAGAACTTCACCCAAAACTTGAAAACTTCACAACACGAAACTTAAACAGAAACTCGTGATAACATTAGTATAAGAAAGCAAACCACCAATTCCTTAGGTACTGTAGCAAACTTAAATTCTACTCATGTTGATGTTGGTTACTGTATTTTCAATCTTCCATGGCTAATACCCCCCGATACTATCCATAGTTTCATCAAAATAAGCAACCAACTGAACAAAAACAGAATCTGTTAACAGCAGACCAGTCTGTAGAAATCTGTATACTTCGTATACTTCTGGTACTTCAAAAATTCTGAACAATTACAACAGTCTGAAGAATTTGCGTAGAAATCAGTAGAAAAAAGAATCAACTCAAAATATCTTACAGAAACAAAATGAAAATTCATTTCGTGAGCAGAAAGTTTCTGTCTTTTCCAGCATGACCAAACGATCATCCCCAAGACTAATCATAACGGTTTTGCTTGGCACAAACGCAAAAAAAAACACAAAAAACACAATCATAACAGAATTATGAAAGTGTGGAAAACACAAAACAGAAAGAAAAAGGATAGATTCGTTGGGTTGCCTCCCAACAAGCGCTATTGTTTAACGCCCTTAGCTAGGCAAAAGGTGATGGAATCACGTATAGTCATCTTTGGTGCTCAAACCATAAGTAGCCCTCATCATAGATTCATAAGGCAATCTTATTTTCTTTCTAGGAAAATGCTCCATGCCCTTCTTTAGGGGAAATTGAAATCTAATATTCCCTTCCTTCATATCGATGATATCACCAATAGTCCTTAGGAAAGGTCTACCAAGAATAATGGGACATGAAGGATTGCAATCTATGTCAAGTACAATGAAATCCACGGGTACATACTTCGTATTTGCAACAATAAGAACATCATCAATCCTTCCCATGGGTTTCTTGACAGTAGAATCCGCAAGATGCAAATTAAGAGAACACTCTTCAATCTCATGAAAACCAAGAATATCACATAAAGACTTTGGAATCGCGGAAACACTAGCACCCAAATCACACAAAGCATTGCATTCATAGTTTTTGACCTTGATTTTGATAGTAGGTTCCCACTCATCATCAAGTTTTCTAGGTATAGAGACTTCTAATTTGAGCTTCTCTTCAAGATATTTCATCATAGCATCTACGATATGTGCGGTAAAGGCTTTGCTTTGTCTATAAGCATGTGGAGAGTTTGCAATGGATTGCATCAAGGAAATGCATTCAAACAAGGAGCAACTATCATAATTGAATTCCTTGAAATCCAAAGTGGGAGTTTCATTACTACCCAAAATTTCGATTTCTTCTACTCCACTCTCCACACCTTTATCATTAAGATAGGTGGGCTCCGAATCATTGGGGCATTTTTCAACCAAAGTGGATTCATATCCAGCCCCTTCATCAATATGTTTGACACGCTTACACGCGAAAGCAAAGATTCATGAGGAGTCACACCAAGCACTTTAAGATCTTCGTGATTTGCATCACTAGAACGCACCCTTTTAAACCATTCATGCCTATCGCGTATTTGGCCGGTTCTTTCTTTGCTCTCATTCATGGAGACACGCATAGCTTTTAAAGTTTCATCCAAGTTGACCTTGGGAGGAGCACGTCTATGTTTCAAAGCATCAATATCACAAGACATCCTATCAACGCTCTTAGCCAAATCGTCTATTTTGAGTAGTTTTTCCTCTATGGACGCATTGAAAATCTTTTGAGATTTGATCAACTCTTTGATATTACTCTCTAAAGCAGAGGGTAATTTGTTGTGATTTCCATAAGTGTTGTTGTAGGAATTTCCATAATTGTTAGAGGACTTACTAGGAAAAGGCCTAGGAACATAGTTTCCTCTAAAAGCATTGTTGTTGCCAAAATTGTTCCTACCAACAAAATTAACGTCCAAACTAGCGTTGCTACTCTCAATCAAGGAAGATAGTGGCATGTCATTAGAATCTAAAGGAGCATTTCTACTAGCAACCAAATTCATCAACTCTTCCATCTTATAACTAAGCGAGTTAATTTCTTTTATAGCGTGTACCTTTTTGCTAGCAGGTGACCTTTCAGTGTGCCACTGAGAGTAGTTGGACAAGATATTGTCTAGGAGTTTTGTGGCATCTCCTAACGTGATTTCCATGAACGTTCCACCTGAGGCAGAGTCCAAGATATTGCGAGAAGAAAAATTCAAACCAGCGTAAAAGATTTGTATAATCATCCACAAACTCAAGCCATGAGCAGGACAATTTCTAATCATTAACTTCATCCTCTCCCAAGATTGTGCAACGTGTTCATGATCAAGTTGCTTGAAATTCATGATATCGTTACGTAGAGAGATAATCTTAGCCGGCGGAAAATACTTGGATATGTAAGCATCCTTGCACTTATCCCAAGAATCGATACTATTTTTAGGCAAAGAAGAAAACCAAGTTTTTTGCACAATCTTGCGACGAGAAAGGAAAAAGCTTCAACTTAATCACATCATTATCCACATCTATTTTCTTTTGCATATCGCAAAGCTCAATGAAGGTATTGAGATGGGATGCGGCATCTTCACTAGGAAGGCCAGAGAATTGCTCTTTCATAACAAGATTCAGCAAGGCTGCGTTGATTTCATACGATTCCGCACTAGTGGCGGGAGCAATCGGAGTACTAATAAAATCATTATTATTGGTACTCGAGAAGTCTCAAAGTTTGGTGTTTTCAGCCATGATGACTTCAACAAACAAACAAGCACACAAGCAAGCAAGAAAACCGGCAAAGCAAAACGGCGAAGGCAAAAGAAAACGGCAAAAAGGCAAAAGGAAACGGCAAGGGAGAAAGGCAAAAAGGAAAATGAAAACGACAAATGTGAAGTGGGGGAGAGGAAAATGAGAGGCAACTGGCACAAAAGGTAAGTGCAAGAGATCATTTTGTGACACCTACTTGGATAGATCTTGACTTGATCTCTCCTCCCCGGCAACGGCGCCAGAAATCCTTCTGCTACTGCGACAATAGACCTTCCCTGGCAATGGCGCCAGGAATCCTGCTGCTACGGCTACGCCTATAGGGACTTCCTTGGCAAATATGCAAAGGATTTCCCCGCGGCCTGGGAGCCTTGCGTTGGTGTTCCCTTGAAGAGGAAAGGGTGATGTAACACAGCGGCGGTAAGTATTTCCCTCAGTTTGAGAACCAAGGTATCAATCGAGTAGGAGGAGCGTTCAAGTCACAAGTACCTGCACAAACACAAAGAGCTTGCACCCAACTCTATGAAGGGGTTGTCAATCCCTTATAGATTGTTTGCAAAGTGAGAACTGAAAGAAACAAAGTAAACAAAGCAAAGTAAAAGTGAAGGTGGAAACGATAGTTGTGAATAGACCCTGGGCCATAGTGTTCACTAGTGGCTTCTCTCATGAAAGCAAGTAGACGATGGGTGAACGAATTACTGTCGAGAAATTGATAGAACCGCGCAAAGTCGTGCCGTTATCTAAGGCAATGATTATATCTATAGGCATCACGTCCAAAACAAGTACACCGATACTTTCTGCATCTACTACTAGTACTCCACACGTCGACCGCTATCCAGCATGCATCTAGTGTATTAAGTCCAAAAGAACAGAGTAACGCCTTAAGCAAGATGACATGATGTAGATGGACAATCTCATATCTACGATAAAAGCAAATCTTGTTACCCTTGATCGCAACAACACGATGCGTGCCTTGCTGCCCCTTCTGTCACTAGGAAAGGTCACCACACGGTATGAACCCAAAACCAAGCACTTCTCCCAGTGCAAGAATCATAGATCTAGTTGGCCAAACAAAACCCAAGACTCGGAGAGACCTACAGGGATATCAAATCATGCACATAAGAAATCAACAAACACTCAAATATAATTCATAGATAATCTGATCACAAATCCACAATTCATCGGATCTCGACAAACACACCGCCAAAGAGGATTACATCGGATAGATCTCCATGAATATCAAGGAGAACTTTGTATAGAAGATCCAAGAGAGAGAAGAAGCCATCCAGCTACTAAGTACAGACCCGTAGGTCTGAAGTGGACTATTCACGAGTCATTGGAGAGGCGATGATGTTGATGTAGAAGCACTCCAACTCCAAAGTCCCCTCCGATAGGACACCGGGAAGGGTCACCAGATGAGATCTCGCGGAAACGGAAGCTTGCGGCGGCGGAAAAGTGTTTTCGTGGATGCCCTGATTTTTTCTGCGGGTTTAGGGAATTTATAGGCCAAAGAGCTAGGGCAGGGGAGCGCCATGGAGGCCACAAGCCTTGTTGTCGCGCCCCCTCGTCGCAGCAACAGGGCTTGTGGGCTCCTTGTGGGCCCCCTGCCTTGGCTCTCAAGCCTCCCGATCTTCTTCTATTCTGGAAAAATTTATTTCGGGGATTTTATTCCGTTTGAACTCCGTTCCAAAATCAGATCTGAAAAGAGTCAAAAACACAGAAAAACAGGAACTAGCACTTGGCACCGAATTAATAAGTTAGTCCCAAAAAAGATAAAAAAGGTATACAAAAAAACCAAAGTTGACAAGATAACAGCGTGAAACCATCAAAAACTATAGATACGTTTGAGACGTATCAGTACTCTGGACTTGATGAGATTCTCCTACTGGATTGATACCCTGGTTCTCAAACTGAGGGAAATACTTACTGCTCCTGTGCTGCATATCACCCTTTCCTCTTCGAGGGAAAAACCAGCACAAGAGAAGTCTCCGTCAACGTGCCAATTTCTGGTGTTGTTGTCTGTTGCCGTAGCAAGGGTGCCTTGGGAATACCCAACCATAAGGTCTTAACACTCCTTATTCTCCTCATATCGATACCTCACCCAAAACTTGAAAGCTGCAATCACACAAAACTTAATGGAACTTCGTAAGATGGGTTAGTGTAATAAAAATAGATAATTCACTTAGGTAGTGCCAGGATAAGATTCATAATTGTTCTCACATATTACATACTACATTATACCATTACCATAATTTATTTCACTAAATATAATATATGGAACCGTTATAAACAGCAAACTATGCATGCGAAAAAGAATCTGTCAAAAATAGAACAGTCGGTAAAGATTCGAACTTAAACCACACTTACCTATCCCTCAAAATTCTGAAAAATTAGGAAAATGCAGGGAGTTTGTATTGAAAAACTGCGTTAAAAGTTAGGAATTTTTATACGCTCTAGTAAAATCACATAATTCATATACTAGACGCAAAAGTTTCTAGTTTTGCACAGAATCAAATCAACAAGCATCCACACTATCCCAATGGGTTTACTTGGGAATTATTAAAATAAAAGACACACAACATTGATAATACAGTAGCTTAATCAGGTGGACACACAAAAACATAAATTTTTGGGTTGTCTCCCAACAAGCTATGTTCTTTAATGCCTTTTAACTAGGCATGATGATTTCAATGATGCTCACATAAGAATAGGAAATGAAACATGCAAGAGAGCATCATGAAACACATGGCAAGCATATTAAGTCTAACCCACTTCTTATGAATATGGATTTTGCAAGAAAACAATTTATTGTATCAATAATCAACTTGCATAGGAAGGCAAAATAAGCATATCTTCAAAATTTTGAACACATAGAGAGGAAACTTGCTATTATTGCAATACCTACAAGCATATGTTCCTCCCTCGTAATAATTTTCACTCGCGTCCGGAAGTAATTAAACAATATAGCTATCACATCAAGCATCCTTTTCATGATCCACAAGCATAGAACTTCCATTATTCTCCACATAAGAAATTTTCTTCTCATTCATAGTAGTTGGAGCAAACTCAGCAAAATAACTATAATGGGACACTTGATTGACATAATCAAATTGAACATTAAAATTATGTTGACAAGTTTCATGGTTACTATCACTTTTTATAGCATACATGTCATCACCATAATCATCACAAATACGAGGCATGCCATCATCATAATAAATTTTCTCATCAAAACATGGAGAATTAAATATACCATCTTCATCAAACATAGCATCCCCAAGCGTGTGGCTTTGCATATCATTAGCATCATGGATATTCGTAGAATACATACTAACAACATTTCTATCATGCCCATCACTCAAGGATTTAAGTCCAAACATTTTATTAAATTCTTCTTCTAGCACTTCGGCACAATTTTCCGAATCACCATTTTCACGAAAAACATTATAAAGACAAAGCATATGAGGCCAGCACAATTCCATTTTTTATTTTTCATGTATAAACCAAACTACTTACAAACAAGAGACCAAAATATTCAATTTCAAGGTCTAAATCTATGCTTTCAAGCACTCATCTCTCCGGTAACAGCGCCCGAAAAGAGCTTGATGTCTAATATACAACTTTATTCTAGTAGAGGTTGTTGAACCTCCAAGTGCACAATTTTGTAGGACAACACCAAATTGCCATAAAGTGGATGACCTAAGGTTTTTCAATCCATGGGGGGTGTTGGATAAAAATGTTTGCTCTCAAGCAACCTTGCTATCAAATACAAGAAATCTCTTGTGTCCCCAACACACCCAATACAATGATAAATTGTAGAAGTGCACTCGTTTGGCGAAGAGATGGTAATACAAGTGAAATATGGATAATAGAAATAGACTTTTGTATTCTGAAAATGTAAAAACAACAGTTAGCGAGTAGTAAAAGTGAGCATAAACAATATTTTAGTGCTTAGAAATATGGCCTAGGGTTCATACTTTCTCTAGTACAATCTCCTAGCAATGCTAACATAATAGAATCACATGATCATCCCTCAACAAATCGTTCATAAGTAGCGGAGGCCAAATTAATGCAACAAAGAATCACATGATAGAATCACATGATCATCCCTCAACATAATGAAGCAAAGAATCATTCCAAAGTTCATAAGTAGGGGAGGACAAGATAAAATCATTGTAGGTAGTAGAACTACCTCCAAGCTATTTTTCTGATCAATCAGTTGAGCTATTCCTATAAGTGTCACAAACGGGCCCTAGAGTTTGTACTAGAATAACACCTATGATACACATCTATCAACTCTAATGTCACCTAGATACTCCAATGTCACCTCAAGTATTTGTGGGTTAATTATTTTACATGCATCAAACAATTTTGGATTAATCATATTCAACACAACACAAAGAACTTCAAAGAGTATCTCAAGATTTCTGTCGGAGAAAGTAGGACAAGAATGTGTATCAACTCATATGCATAGATTATTCCATTGTCACCACAGGAATCCACAAGTTGAGTACCAAAACATATATCAACTGAATCAATAGAACACCCCACTGTCACCACAGGTATCCACATGCAAGACATACATCAAGTGATCTCAAATCCAATATTCAATCCGACATAAATAAAATCTCAAATTGAAAGATTCAATTCATCACATCAAGATAGCAAAGGACAAACACCATATGATCCAACTATATTAACAAAGTTGGTGATACATCAAGATCGTGACATCCCAAGAACATAAGAGAGAGAGAGAGATCAAAGACATAGCTACTGGTATATACCCTCAGCCCTGAGGGTGAACTACACCCTCTATGTCAAGGAGACCACCGGGATGATAAAGACAGCCTACGGTGATGATTGACCCCTCCGATAGGGTGCCAAAAAATGGATCTGGATGAGTTTTCTTTGGTACAAAGGCTTGACGTGGGGAGCAGGAGTTCTAGGTTAACTTCCGAGGGTTTTAGGATTTATAGGATTTTTCAACGTTGGAATCACGCGGACCAGAGCCACAGGGTGGTCCCAAGCCATTAGGGCGCGCCCATGGGGGTTGGGTGCTGTGTTGGCTTGGAAACAACAGGTGGCTCCCCACCGGTGATTCTTAACTCCGATATTTCTTATTTGCTCCAGGAAAAAATCATCAAAAAGGTTCACGTGATTTCGAGAACTTTAATTTTCTGCATAAAAAAGAACACCACGACAATTCTGTTGAAAACAGTGTTAGTACGGGCTTGTTCTAATTAATTCATATATAGTGCATTAAAACAATATAAAAATATTGTAAACATAGGTAAATATGGCATGAATGCTTCATAAATTATTTATACGTTGGACACGTATCAACCCCCATGGCATCTTCACACGTTGCCATTTTCTTAGGCGGAGACGAGGTGTCTCCACTCTGCTCCTCCTCCCTCTCGCCCCTCCTTCCGAGGAGAGGGCCTTGATGTCCTCGGACCTAGAATTTGAGGGGTCCACAATCTAAAGAGCCCCCGCATTCTTCCTCTTCCTCCCCAGATCTTTTCTGGCTGTGGCCGGGCCCTTTCAAGGTGCATCGGCCAGTAGAGACTGGATCTCGGGACATATGGTGCCCTAGGGCAGTGGTACCGGGCATTTGATATTTGCCGCCTCGATCGCCCATTTGTACATACCAAAGGAAATATTCAAGCTTTAAACTAAATGTCAGATTGATGGGATCTGGAGTGCATATAGTTACCTCTCTCGGAGTGTGACACTCCAAGTAGCCACGGTCCGGCCTAGGAACGGGGAACTTGGTCAACTTCGGCTTGAACAGTGACGTCCACATGTCGTCCAGGTCAGTGCGGGAGAAGTGCTGGATGGTCCGGGATCCTCGAATATGTAGGGCCACATCGGGGTGGGCCGACGTTGAAGAGGTAGGATGCCGCGATGCAGTGTCACATCAATCACGTCCACTAGCTTGACGCTCTTATTGAAGATGTGGATCCTCCCTTGAAGAGCGATGACCTCGTCTGGGTTGCCCCATTCTAGATTCTTCGGCTGCGAGGAGTTCATCTTCTTCAAAGGCAATCCCGTGTAGGGTGGAAGTGTGACATGGTCTTCGGATGAGGTTCGGTGATGTAGAACCAATCTCATTGCCACATTTTCAATGTCTTGATGAAGGTGCCCTCTAGCCACTCCAGTTTGTGGAGCTTTCAGATCATGGCACTGTCGCCTTCGGCGTAATCGTCGCTGCCACTCTTTGGCTTGACACAAAAGGTCTTTAGCCACAAGCCAAAGTGTGGTGTCACCCTTAGAAATGCCTCACGCACTATAACAAAGGCGGTGAACTGGAGGATGGAGTTTGGGGCAAGATTGTAGAAATATAACCCATGGAAGAAAAGAATCCCCCACGAAAAAGGGTGTAAGGGCAATTCGAGACATCTAACGAGGTAGGAAATTGAGATTACCCGCTCTCCGTCGTGCAGAGTAGGGATACGTTGGTGAAGCTCCAGAACTCTACAATCCATGCCATTGGGGATGTACCAGACTCCCAGAAGCATATTAATGGCGGCGAGGTCGACACTCAAAAGAACCCACTTCCGTTTTAGATATGCCCCGGCCATTGAGGGAAAAAAGCTTTAAGCTTGGTGGGGTTGGGGCGCTGGGAGATGTGAAGATTTGTGTGTTGGGAAGGGAAGAGCATGGGGGAAAAGGATTAGCTAGCCGTAGTCCTTTATAAGCTATTAAAAGGTGAAGCATCCCCTTGATCGCATTGAGAAAATCACCATGTTTAGACCGATCGTGTCGTTATAGACGCATGGGATGAAACCACTTTTCTAAAAACCATCTGATTCAGCGATTTATCATCCGATTTATCGATACTCGTGGGGTGACTGATACGATTATGCCTTATCTTCACCATTTATCATTTCGGCTGATTTATCGCTCTAACAAGCAATTTACCAGGAATCTATCAATAAATTGGGCCTATTCATAGCACCATGTTTGCAAAAAATATGTTTGTTTCTGTTTTGTGGACCTTGTGACGCAATATGTGTTATTGTCCTATTTTGTTTGCCATTATACGATAATTCAAAGGTTAGGAATGAAGGTAACACTTCTATCCAATATTTTTTTGGTGTTGAATATATAATATTATAATGTTGGTAACATGGGATTTTCAAAAAAATGGTCGATTCATAGTTGACCGATAAAATTGATTAATCGGTCGATTTCATATTAATCTCTAATCCCTAGCTGACCGAGATGCTAATGATAAACAACATCCTTAACACTGGGTGAAAGAAATCAATTGATGATATGTGACAGCCCGAGACCGACGTTCTAGAAGATTCCCCCCTTCTATTCCGTTTTCGTCATCTGTCTATTTTCTTTTGTCGCATCATCATCGCATCATGCGCATTATCCGCATTGCATCGGCATCTCCGTTGCCGCCAGTTTTCAAAACTTGCATCCATTTGTAGTTGCCGGTTCTCGTCGTTGTCCGTTCAGAGCCCGACCGCACTCGCACGCGCCGCGGCATCGTCAAATATTGTTTGTTAAAAGTGTGCATAAAACTTTATCTGATTGGGTTGAGATTTGACGTGCAGTCTTATTTTAATATAGGTAGGCCGCCTGACAAGTTTCGTCACAATCGGAGTCCGTCTCGTACCCGAACGGTCGACCGTAGCGGCACCGTATTCGGTCTATCGTCGGACGTCTTTCGGTGTTTTAAAAATAGTTGCCGCGCCGCCCGTTTTCCCTCTTGTCTCCGGTTAACCACTCTACACGGTCACTTACCCCTTCCCGCGTTCGGATTTATTCGAATCCGACCGCGCGGTTGAAACCGGGGAGAAATTTCGCTAAACCTAGCCCCCTTTGTCTATAAATAGGACCCCCAGGTTATTTTTTAGACAGCCCTCTTCTTCCACCTCGAAATCCGTGCCTCCCCGAAACCCTAACCAACTCTCTCTCTCCTCCCTCCCTCCTGTGTGCAGTCGCCGGGCCCACGAGCCCAGATCCGGCCCGCCCGGGCCCGGATCGCCCCGTCGCCGCTGGCTCCTCCCTGCTCCCGAGGTGCCCCGCACCCAACCGTCGTGCCGGATCCCGCGCCTCCTGCCGGCGAGGTGCCCAGGCCGCCAGGAACACCACCGGCGCCTCCTCTCGTTGGAGCACGTCTCCCGCAGTCCCCTTCATCCTCCCGTAGCGCCGCCTCCCGCTCGTGCCCATGCTCGCCGCCGCAGCGCAGAACCAGTCGCCGGCCGCCGCTCCTCCTTCGCCTCGGGATGTCGCCCCGGCCCGGATCCGGGCAGATCCGGCCGGGCCCGCCGACTCCCGCGCGCCGCCCCGCCAGATATGCTACTCCCGCCGGCTAGCCGCCATGGCTCGTGCTCGGGCATAGGACGGAGTCGAGGCGTGCGCCCTAGCCGGCCTCCCCGTGAACCCGACTGGGCTCCTCCCGCCTGGGCCCCGCAGCCAGGCCCAGCAACCACCGCTCCCTGGCCCAGGAGCCTCCCCACCGACGAGGCACGAACCGGCCCAAGTGGCCAGGGTGAGCACCCCCCGCGCCTGGGCATTTTTTTTATTTTCTTGTGCTAGTTGTGTCAGGCCTAGTTGTAGATCCGGCCCAGTAGTATTTCTCATTTAGGTTTTTTTCGAATTAGTAATATTTCAGGAAAATAGACGGATATTAGAATGTTCGTATCTTTTTATCCGCGTGTCGGATCGCGACGTGTAGCATATGATTTTTGTGTAGAATCTTGTGTAGAATCCAAATTTATAACTTGCATTTTTTTTTGACGTAGTTTGACGTGCCAAATGCCTAGTTTTACGTGTTGTCCCAATAGGATTTGTCCCGTATTTATTTTTTGCGCGTGTCCGGGTTGCTCGAATGCCGTAGTAGAAATGTTCAAGTTTTAGGAACCCCTTTTCCATGTATTTTAGAGTAGTTGTTGGTACTTTTGCACGTAGGGTTTAGTCGCTAGTTATTATTCCGTATTTAGGACATTATCTCGCATTTACGTGTGGTGATATTTTTGTGTTGCAACCCCGCATGTTTAATATGTTTTCGGGGTAGAAAAATCCATAAGATGTAACTGTGTATTTAGTTTTAGCTATAGAGCAAGTTAGTTCGCACGATATTTTGCTATATTGCCCTCTTGTCTATTCCGTAGGATTTAATCCGTGCGTGATATGAAGGAGGTGTCAACTAGAGTTTTGCTCTTGGATGTTCTAGTCTAGGCCCTGGTAATTTTGGTTGCAATATAAATCCATGTGTAGGTGTGGTTTGCTTGTTCTTTACTTGCTAGGAAATAGTGTTGATTTGGAGGTGCTAAAATATTTCTAAGTCTGAGATCTGTTATATTTTGTTGCTGTCTTTGCATGAGTTTATCTTGTGATCTGCAGCTCTTTTGAGGTTGGTCCAATGGAGTTAGTTGTAGACTTTGGGATTCTCTAGCATGCTGTTAATTTTCATGCCATTTGGAGTCCTGTAGCTATTGGTTTTTCTGTTGTCAATATGCCATCAGATCAAAAACTGCAGTTTCATAAACTGTTATTTTCACTAAGTGTGAAACTGTGTGTGAGAAGCCATTTTGTGACTTCTTTTCCCAGTGATACATCCTTCCATGCTAGTTGTTGTTAGTTGTATATCGTAGTGATGCTTGCCCTCTATCGTCTCATGCCTTGGTTGAGCATATTGGATTTATGCAGCTCGTAGTTGTGGGGTGTAGTAAAAGCTATGTGGCTGATTTTGGCAGATTGTAGTGATTTCTTGTTTAGCTCGTAGTTGTTGAACCATTGCTCCGTTTTATTGTGCCCCACATGAAACTTGCTTAGAATCTCTTGTAGTTTCATATTATCTTGCTGGTTATATGTTTTGAAGAGCTCGTGACCGTCGTTGCACACATTTTGCATTCACGCCATATCTTGCGGTGCTTGTATCTTTTGATCCGTAGCTCCGTTCGAGATGTTCTCTATGTGTAAATTGCTTGTAACAACGCATAGAATCACGTGAACCTATTTGTTTTTCTGTTTAACAACTAATTAAACGTGTTAGTTCAGATATGGACAGATTTGTAAATTAACATCTGAGGTTGTTTCGGAGATGCTATATGTCATTTCCGACCTCATTTAAAATGCCTAGATAGGTAGTTTAATTGTGCTTCACCTCTTGTTATGTTTAATAAAATTTAATATTGCCGAGTACCTAATCGGGACAGAACTAAATAATTAAACGTGGAGTTTCGTCAATATGCAACTCGTTGCATATTGAACATCACTTAATGTGTAGTGTTTGAGTGTTGTGAATTGCCTTGACGTGACTTGCATGTATTCAGCCTGTTCATGCATCATATGTGTTGTTCATGTATTCAGCGTGTCGGAGAGTGAGGACCCGTTCGACTACATCGGTGCGTCTGCTTCACGGAGTCATACTTCTTCCAAGCGGGATCTCAGGCAAGATGACCATTTCCCAGATACCATTACTATCATTGCCGTGCTAGTATTACTGTTTCTATCATTTATGTCCCGTTGCCTAGCACATGTTAAATATCAGCCTCTCAACAATGCCATGAAAACCTTCAACCTGATCAACCTAGCAAACCACTGATTGGCTATGTTACTACTTGCTTAACCTTGTGTTAGCGTTGCTAGTTGCAGGTGCAGTTGCTACCATGTGAAAACATGGGTTCCTTGTTATATCACCATATTAATGTTATTTAATTTAATGCACCTATATACTTGGTAAAAGGTGGTAGGCTCGTCCTTTCTAGCCTGATGTTTTGTTCCACCGTTGCCCCATTAGTTTCGGCTACCGGTGTTATGTTCCGTAATTGAGCGCTCCTAACACGGTCGGGGTTGTTATGGGGACCCCCTTGATAATTTGTTTTAGATTAAAGATGGTCTGGCAAGGCCCAACACTGGTACTACATTTCCCCAACATAATATTTCTGATAATACTGAAATGCATAGGGAGTTAGCGCTACCCAAGGAGTAATTCTACATAATACAAGGAGGGCCAGTGCTGATGGTGCTGGTCCAAAACAGAGCAGCTTACGAACGCTACCCGGGGCAACTCGGCGTCTGGCGTAGTAACCATCGCTCATCCGTCGTGTCCTGAGAACGAGATACGCGGCCTTGCTGGATTAGTTTTACCTTTGACAAGATATCTTGTGCATCGGGATTCCGGTGATGCTTTGGGTAATCTCAGAGTTGAGGTTTTCCACTAAGGAGTACGACGAGATCGCGAGTGTCGTGATCGAGGATTTCTATGCGGCTTGTGGTAATTTATGATGGACTAGTTGGAGCACCCCTGCAGGGTCAAATCTTTCAGAAAGCCGTGCCCGCTGTTATGTGGCAACGTGGAAACTTTGTTTAACACTGGTCCTAGATAACTTGAAGTTAACTTATTTAAAACATGCCAACCGTGTGCGTAACCGTGATTGTCTCTTTCGTGAGTTCCTTCTCCGATTGAGGACACGGTGGGGTTATGTCTGACGTAGGATGGGGTTCAGGATCATTCATTTGATCATGAGTAGTTCACGTCCGTTAAGCGTAGATCATCCCCCTCTTTATTCTTGTACTCGTAAGTTAGCCTCCTCATATAATGCTTAGTCGCTTGCTGGAACCTCACCACTTAACCATAACCCACCTAATAAGCTTTTCTAGTTTTGATACCTTTGGATATGAGATTGCTGAGTCCCCTGTGGCTCACAGATTACTACAACACCAGTTGCAGGTACATGTAAAGGTTATTTGACGCGAGCGCGTTAATTGTTCATTTGGAGTTGCTTCTTCTTCTTCTTCTTCATTGATCTAGGATGGGTTCTAGGCCGGTAGCCTGGGATAGCAAGGATGGACGTCGTTCTTCTTTTCTCGTTTTTTTGTCCGTAGTCGGACCCTGCTCTTATTCATGATGTTTATGTATTGTACTGATGTGACTCTGATGTAGCTTGTGGCGTGTGTAATCCAATTCTATATATCTCTCTCTTCTTTTTAGTACATGTACTTGTAGAGATATCCATTCTTGCGACACGACGAGATGTGCTTCTATCCCTGACAAGGCCCTCGTGCCAAATTGAGGATAGGGTTGCATCTTGGGCGTGACAAGTTGGTATCAGAGCAGTACCAACCTAGGAGCCCCCTTGATTGATCGAACTTGGCCGAGTCGAGTCTAGTGAAAAACTGCTTTGAGTCTAGTTATATATTAGAGAGTAGGATTCTTTTTTCTCCTCTTCTATGCTGGGGTGAGGAATCTTGATGTAATATTTTAATTCTACTCCTCTTCTCACTCAAAAAAAATTTAGGATCACGCGGATATTTTTGGAATCTATATGATGCCGATGTGACGGAGTTCTGTCTTGGTGCCTCCTGTCTGACTTGATTTCTTCCGGGGAGTTGAGCTCCACGGGATTATCGAGCACATCGTTATCATTTAGATTTCTTAGTATCTCAGAATGAAGGATGTTCGTAATTGCTTCAATACTAGTAGCGGCGAGATAACCCCGATGTCCCCAGTACTGGTGTGGATTGTTCGGGAGTACTGCCATACTTTGTAGCGTTGTGATCACGAGGGTCTGTTGTAGATGAAGGTCCCAGATTCTGGTTATGTGTTGACGGATGTGATACAGGTGACGGGTTAGTATAGGAGTTGTGTGATTATTACTCCTTGTATCCGTGTACCAGATTGCATGACGAGATATTTCGGGAATTCTTAGGTGGGAATTAAAGTAGCTGCTTATAGGACAATCTTTCAACAAATGCATGATGTTAGGTTGGGGTTCGACATCTAGTGGATTCGTTTGTTGACGGTCGTCTTACAGCGGTTCTCGTTGTGTCTTAAAGAGTCCTTGTAGCTTGCTACGACTCGGGGATGCTTTGTATGTCGGGTGCACTGCCTTGCACTTGATGGCTACTCTAAGGTTCGAGCCCGTGCGATCCTGTCCATGAAAATATCGGACGAAATCTCTCTCATGAAATTGTTCTGGTTTGTTTCATAAGCCTCACCCTTTGTTTTGTTGAATATGGTAATTCGTATTGCTTCGATGTCAAGTGGTGATTTCAGATCTTTTCTAAGCAGTGTTCTCATATTCATATGAGAGTGCTAATCCTTTTGCTCAATCAGTTGTCTTATCAATTTTGTCAACCGGAGTCGCCATATCAATTCTTTTTCAACCGGCGCGCCTCTCTTCAAGTAATGCAATCCTCTCCAATTGTGTAAGATCAATATTTGTATTCTTATTCCGGAGTTTGTCTCGTCTGTCCCAAGTTGTCTTTGTTTTTCCTGCCCTCCCCCCTTTTCTTCAGTGATTAGTTTTTATCCAAGAGTTTTCTTTCTTGTGCTTCCGCTATCTTTTCTTCCATGTCCTATCTGGTGATTCATTGTGAAGATTCTCAGGAGCTTCGTGCTCATCTTTATTCAGTCTTGTTATCTTTTCCGATGAATTCAATGCAGTTATCCGTGTTCATTATATCCTATTCGTCCTTGTAAATTCTTTCCCTTGTTGGAAATTCTCATCAGTCTTCTTATTGTCATTTCTCTCAATTCCATCTGGAGTGCTGAAGTTATCTCAGAGGTTCTTGTTTCCAATCCTGTCAACTATTTCGGGGTGCTCAACCTCATGAAGTTTTCTTTATACCGGTGCAATATATCTCTTTCTCACAATCTTTTTAACGGTGGTTTCTTTAACTGGGCCCATAACCCACAGGTTCTTTCCGAGGATCTTATATGGCTCTTGTTATTTTCCTGAAGATCCTTAATTCTTTTCAACTATGACGTAAGTATGATTTTCATCAGTCATATTCCTTCTTCAAGATCAATTTGAATTAATTCTCATATTTGGCTCAACCTTGCATTCTTCTTTATTGCGGAGTGTCTCAATTATTCTTGGTGTTATTTCTCGTCATCATTCTCAGCTTGCAAATTCGAAGGAGTGTTCCTCGTAGTCTTAGTCCATTCTCTTGGAGATTCATCATTTAAGCCTTTTGTTATCATCTTGATTTTTTGTCATTCATGAGTAATCCCTTTCTTGCTATCCGGTGCTTTTATGAATTGTTTCATTCTCGATCCTCCGAAGGCCATCATTTCTGAAGACTTCTTCGTTCTCAGCTTTCGGCTTTCGTTCTCAAATTCTTCTCAATTGTTGTCTCTTCGTTCGTCTCTCAATTATTTTGGTGTCTTGTTTAATTTTCTTCTCTGAGGTGGATCATGATCTCTTCATTCTCATGTGTCTCCATGCTTTCTTGGTATTCCCATTCAATTGTGAATTTTTACCGGTGCTTCCTTCAATTAGGCTTCAAGTGGTGCATATCTATCTCTCTCTTCAAGTTTTCTTCAAGAAGAATAAGTGGTACGCTAAATCCGTTGCTTGTCATCAATTGAACTTGATGAAGGATAAGCATAACATAATTCTTATTGTTGTTCATAGTAATCTGAATTCTTCTTCCGGAGTGGCTCATGATATCAATTCTTTTCTCAAGTGCTTATCTTTCTTTTCCGGAGTCCAAGTTCTTTTAAGTATCTCTTTGTGAGGCTACATCTAAATCTTGGCACGGTCATAATCTGATTCTTTTCTACCTTCTTATCTTTGTATCATTCAATTGTATACGGAGGTTCTTCATGGTGGTTCATCAAGGTTTCAATCCATTCTCAGGAGTTCTTCAAGATTCTCATGATAGTAGTTGTCATTCTCTTATTCTTTCTTTGTTCCCAATGATCTAGTTTTATTCTCTTGTTTCGGAGGCATTGTGATGTTGCTCATTTGGGTCAATCACATTGTCCTATCAAGTTCATGGCATTCTCGTACGTGTTCTATTTAGTTGTTTGTTATGTATACTGTCTAATTCTCCCATTTTATCAAATTTTTGTCCCATTTTCCTACCGAAGTGCTGCCGAAATTTTCCGCGAATTCTTGCTTGTTTCTCCTATCATTCCTCATCGCTTTGCAACCTTCAAGGATCATTGGTTTCACTTGTTTGTCAAAGAAGCAATTAAGTTTTACCTCTTGCTTTCTCATCCTGTCCCCCTTTCATTCTTGGATCTCGGGGCGAGGTCCTCTTGTAGTGTAAGAGAGTTGTGACAACCCGAGACCGACGTTCCAGAAGATTCCCCCTTCTATTCAGTTTTCATCGTGTGTCTATTTTCTTTTGTCGCATCATGCGGATCATCCTCATTGCATCGGCATCTCCGTTGCCGCCAGTTTTCAAACGTTGCATCCGCTAGTAGTTGCTGGTTCTCGTCGTTGTCCATTCGGAGCCCGACCGCACTCGCACGCGGCGCGGCATCTTCAAATCTTGTTTTTAAAAGTGTGCGTAAAAGTTTCTCTGATTGGGTTCAGATTTGACGTGCGGTCTTATTTTAATATAGGTAGGCCGCCTGACAAGTTTCGTCGCAATCGGAGTCCGTCTGGAACCCGAACGGTCGACCGTAGCGGCACCATATTCGGTCTATCGTCGGACGTCTTTCAGTGTTTTAAAAATCATCGCCGCGCCCCCGTTTTCCCTCTCGTCTCCGGTTAACCACTCTATACGGTCACTTACCCATTCCCGTGTTCGGATTTATTCGAATCCGACCGCGTGGTTGAAACCGGGGTGGAATTTCGCTAAACCTAGCCCCCTTTGTCCATAAATAGGATCCCCAGGTTATTTTTTAGACAGCCCTCTTCTTCCACCTCGAAATTCGTGCCTCCCCGAAACCCTAACCCACTCTCTCTCCTCCCTCCCTCCTTTGCGCAACCGCCGGGCCCGCGAGCCCAGATCCGGCCCGCCCGGGCCCGGATCGAGCCGCCGCTGCTGGCTCCTCCCTGCTCCCGAGGTGCCCCGCACCCGACCTCCGTGCCTCATCCCGTGCTTCTTGCCGGCGAGGTGCCCCGGCCACCAGGGACACCACCAGCGCCACATCTCGCTGGAGAACGTCTCCCGCAGTCCCCGTCGTCCTCCCGTAGCACCGCCTCCCGATGGTGCCCGTGCTCGCCGCCGGAGTGCCGCACCAGTCGCCGGCCGCCGGTCCTCCTCTGCCTCGGGATATCGCCCCGACCCAGATTCGGGCAGATCCGGCCAGCCCCGCCGACTCCCGCGCGCCGCCCCGCCCTGCCGGATACGCTACTCCCGACGGCCAGCTGCCATGGCTTGTGCTTGGGTATGAGAGGGAGTCGAGGCGTGCGCCCTAGCCAGCCTCGCCACGACCCCTCCTGGGCCTCCTCCCGCCTGGGCCCCACAGCCAGGCCCAGCAACCACCGCTCCCTGGCCCAGGAGCCTCCCCACCGACCAGGCACGAACCGGCCCAAATGGCTAGGGTGAGCACCCCCAGCGCCTGTGCATTTTTTTTATTTTCTTGTGCTAGTTGTGTCACCCCTAGTAGCAGATCCGGCCTGGTAGTATTTCTCATTTAAGTTTTTTTCGAATTAGTAATATTTCAGGAAAATAGACAGATATTAGAACGTCCATATCTTTTTATCCGCTTGTCAGATCGCGACGTGTAGCATATGGTTTTTGTGTAGAATCTTGTGTAGAATCCGAATTTATAACTTCATATTTGTTTGACATAGTTTGACATGCCAAATGCCTAGTTTTACGTGTTGTCGCAATAGTATTCGTCCCGTATTTATTTTTCGCGCGTGTCCGGGTGGCTCGAATGTCGTAGTAGAAATGTTCATGTTTTAGGAATCCCTTTGCCATGTATTTTAGAGTAGTCATTTGTATTTTTGCACGTAGGGTTTAGTCGCTAGTTATTATTCCATGTTTAGGACATTATCTCACATTTACGTGTGGTGATATTTTTGTGTTGAAACCCCACATTTTTTATATGTTTTCGGGGAAAAAAAATCCATAGGATTTAACTGTGTATTTAGTTTTAGCTTTAGAGCAAGTTAGTTCGCGCCATATTTTGCTATGTTGCCCTCTTGTCTATTCCGTAGGATTTAATCCGTGCGTGATATGAAGGAGGTGTCAACTAGAGGTTTGCTCTTGGATGTTTAGTCTAGGCCCTGGTAATTTTGGTTGCAATACGAATCCATGTTTAGGTGTGGTTTGCAAGTTCTTAACTTGCTAGGAAATTGTGTTGATTAGGAGGTGCTGAAATATTTCTAAGTCTGAGATCTGTTATATTTTGTTGTTGTCTTTGCATGAGTTTATCTTGTGATCTGTTGCTCTTCTGAGGTTGGTCCAATGGAGTTAGTTGTTGACTTTGGGACTCTCTAGCACGCTGTGGATTTTCATGCCATTTGGAGTCCTGTAGCTATTGGTTTTGCTGCTGTCAATATGCCTTCAGATCGAAAACAGCAGTTTCATAAACTGTTATTTTCACTAAGTCTGAAACTGTGTGTGAGAAGCCATTTTGTGACTTCTTTTCTCAGTGATACATGCTTCCATGCTAGTTGTTGTTAGTTGTATGTTGTAGTGCTGCTTCCCCTCTATCGTCTCATGCCTTGGTTGAGCATATTGGATTTATGTAGCTCGTAGTTGTGGGGTGTAGTAAATGCTATGTGGCTGATTTTGGTAGATTGTAGTGATTTCTTGTTTAGCTCGTACTTGTTGAACCGTTGCTCCGTTTTCATCGTTGCCTACATGAAACTTGCTTAGAATCTCGTGTAGTTTCATCTTATGTTGCTGGTTGTATGTTTTGAAGAGCTCGTGACCGTCGTTGCACACATTTTCATTCATGCCATCATATCTTGCGGTACTTCTATCTTTTGATCCGTAGCTCCGTTGGAGATGTTCTGTATGTGTAAATTGCTTGTAACGATGCGTAGAATCATGTGAACCTATTTGTTTTGCTGTTTAACAACTAATTATACGTGTTAATTTAGATCTGGACAGATTTGTAAATTAACATGTGAGGTCGTTTCGGAGATGCTATATGTCATTTCCGACCTCATTTAAAATGTCTAGATAGGTAGTTTAATTGCGCTTCACCTCTTGTCATGTTTAATAAAATTTAATATTGCGGAGTACCTAATCGGGATAGAACTAAATAATTAAACATGGAGTTTCGTCAATATGCAACTCGTTGCATATTGAACTTCACTTAATGTGTAGTGTTTGAGTGTTGTGAATTGCCATGCCATGACTTGCATGTATTCAGCCTGTTCATGCATCATATGTGTTGTGCATCGTTTGGTGAATTTCGTGTGTTGATGCTTGTTTCCGGTTTCCTCCGTCTCGATAGAGTTTGCAAGCGTGTCGGAGAGTGAGGAGCCGTTCGACTACATCGGTTCGTCTGCTTCACGATGACCATTTCCCCAAATACCATTACTATCATTGCCATGCTAGTATTACCGTTTCTATCATTTATGTCTCGTTGCCTACCACATGTTAAATATCAGCCTCTCAATAATGCCGTGAAAACCTTCAACCTGTTCAACCTAGCAAAGCACTGATTGGCTATGTTACCGCTTGCTTAACCTTGTGTTAGCGTTGCTAGTTGCAGGTGAAGTTGCTACCATGTGAAAACATGGGTTCCTTGTTATATCACCATATTAATGCTATTTAATTTAATGCACCTATATACTTGGTAAAAGGTGGTAGGCTCGGCCTTTCTAGCTTGGTGTTTTGTTCCACCTTTGCCCCCTTAGTTTCGGCTACCGGTGTTATGTTCCATAATTGAGCGCTCCTAACACGATCGGGGTTGTTATGGGGACCCCCTTGATAATTCGTTTTAGACTAAAGATGGTCTGGCAAGGCCCAACATTGGTACTACATTTGCCCAACATAATAATTCTGATAATACTGAAATGCATAGGGAGTTAGCGCTACCCGAGGAGTAATTCCACATAATACAGGGAGGGCCAGTGCTGAAGGTGCTGGTCCAAAACAGAGCAGCTTACTAACGTTACCCGGGGCAACTCGGCATCTGGCGTGGTAACCATCGCTCATCCATCGTGTCCTGAGAACGAGATACGCGGCCTTGCTGGATTAGTTTTACCTTTGACGAGATATCTTGTGCATCGGGGTTCCGGTGATGCTTTGGGTAATCTCAGAGTTGAGGTTTTCCACTAAGGAGTCCGACGAGATCGCGAGTGTCATGATGGAGGATTTCTATGCGGCTTGTGGTAGTTTATGATGGACTAGTTGGAGCACCCCTGCAGGGTCAAATCTTTCGGAAAGCCGTGCCCGCGGTTATGTGGCAACGTGGAAACTTTGTTTAACACTGGTTCTAGATAACTTGAAGTTAACTTATTTAAAACATGCCAACTGTGTGCATAACCGTGATTGTCTCTTTCGTGAGTTCCATCTCCGATTGAGGACACGGTGGGGTTATGTCTGACGTAGGTAGGGGTTCAGGATCATTCATTTTATCATGAGTAGTTCACGTCCGTTAAGCGTAGATCATCCCCCTCTTTATTCTTGTACTCGTAAGTTAGCCTCCTCATATAATGCTTAGTCGCTTGCTACATCCTCACCACTTAACCATACCTCACCTAATAAGCTTTGCTAGTCTTGATACCTTTGGAAATGAGATTGTTGAGTCCCCTGTGGCTCACAGATTACTATAACACCAGTTGCAGGTATTGTTAAAGGTTATTTGACGCGAGCGCGTTGATGGTTCATTTGGATTGGCTTCTTCTTCTTCTTCTTCATCGATCTAGGATGGGTTCGAGGCCGGCAGCCTGGGATAGCAAGGATGGATGTCGTTCTTCTTTTCTCGTTTGTTTTTGTCCGTAGTCGGACCCTGCTCTTATTCATGATGTTTATGTATTGTACTGATGTGACTCTGATGTAGCTTGTGGCGAGTGTAAGCCAATTCTATATATATCTCTCTTCTTTTCAGTACATGTACTTGTAACGATATACATTCTTGCGACACGACGAGATGCGCTTCTATCCGTGACAAGGCCCTCGTGCCGAATTGAGGATAGGGTCGCATCTTGGGCGTGACATGATATCCCCCAAAATACAATACACGATCTATGTTTTGATATGGCGTGCCGACTGATACGTCTCCAACGTATCTAAAATTTTAGATGGTTTCATGCTATTATCTTGTCAAACTTTGGATGTTTTGTATGCCTTTTATATCTTTTTTGGGACTAACTTATTAACTCAGTGCCAAGTGCCAGTTCCTGTTCTTTCCGTGTTTTTCACCCTTTTCAGAAGAAGATTTTAAACGGAGTCCAAACAGAAAGAAACTTCCAAAAAGATTTTTTTCGAAACAGAAGACGATCGGGAGACTTGAGAACCAAGGCAGGGGGTCACCAGGGACCCCACAAGCCCCCTAGCCGCGGCTAGGGGGGCCCGCGCCTCCCAGGCTTGTGGGCTCCCTGGGCCTCCTCTGCCCTAGGTCTTTCGCCTATATATTCCCTAAAATCCCAGAAAAAATAAGGGGAGCCACGAAAACACTTTTCCACCGCCGCAAGCTTTTGTCTCCACAAGATCCCATCTGGGGCAGGTTCTGGTGCCCTGCCGGAGGGGGGATTCGGATACGGAGGGCTTCTTCATCAACACCATGACCTCTCCGATGATGCGTGAGTAGTGCACCATAGACCTACGGGTCCATAGCTAGTAGCTAGTTGGCTTCTTCCCTCTCTCGGATCTTCAATACAAAGTTCTCCATGATCTTCATGGAGATCTATCCGATGTAATCTTCTTTCCGGTGTGTTTGTCGAGATCTGATGAATTGTGGATTTATGATCACATTATCTATGAATCTTATTTGAGTTTCTTCTGATCTCTCTTATATGCATGATTTCATATCCTTGTAATTCTATTCGAGTTGTGGGTTTTTGTTTGACCAGCTTGACCAATGATTCTTGCAATGGGAGAAGTGCTTGGTTTTGGGTTCATATCGTGCGGTGACCTCACCCTGTGACAGAAGGGGTAGCGAGGGACGCATCATGTTGTTGCCATCAAGGGTAAAAAGATGGGGTTTTCATCATTGGTTTGAGTTTATCCATCTACATCATGTCATCTTTCTTAAGGCGTTACTCTGTTCGTCATGAACTCAATACACTAGATGCATGCTGGATAGCGGTTGATGTGTGGAGTAATAGTAGTAGATGCAGAAAGTATTGGTCTACTTGTTTCGGACGTGATGCCTATATGTATGATCATTGCCTTAGATATCGTCATGACTTTGCGCGGTTCTATCAATTGCTCGAGTAATTTGTTCACCCACCATGATATTTGCTATTTTGAGAGAAGCCTCTATAAACACTATGGCCCCCGGGTCTACTTCACACCATATTTTCAGCCTTACACTTTTACTTCGTTGCACTTTTCGCCTTCAGATCTCACTTTGCAATCAATCTTGAAGGGATTGACAACCCCTTTATACCGTTGGGTGCAAGCTCTTTTATGTTTGCGCAGGTACTCTGGACTTAACGAGATTCTCCTACTGGATTGATACCTTGGTTCTCAAACTGAGGGAAATACTTACTGCTCCTGTGCTGCATCACCCTTTCCTCTTCAAGGGAAAAACCAACGCAAGCAAGTCTCCGTCAACATGTCAATGTCTGGCGCTGTTGTTTGAGAAGTAGTAGAAGGATTTCTGGCACCGTTGCCGGGGAGGATCAAGTCAAGAACTCATCCAAGTAAGTGTCGCAAACTCATCTCTTGCATTTACTTTTTTGCCTCTCGTTTTCCTCTCCCCCACTTCTGAAAAAAAATTACAAAACAAATTTGCCTTTTTCGTTTGCCTTTTTCGTTCGCCCTTTTCTCTCGCTTGCTTTCTGTCCGCTTGTGGGCTTGATTGCTTGCTGAAGTCACCATGACTAAAAACACCAAACTTTGTGACTTCTCGAATACTAATAATGATGATGTTATTAGTACTCCGATTGCTCCCACCACTAGTGCGGAATCATACGAAATCAATGTTGCTTTGTTGAATCTTGTTATGAAAGAGCAATTCACCGGCCTTCCTAGTGAAGATGCTGCATCCCATCTTAATACCTTCATTGAGCTTTGTGATATGCAAAATAAGAAAGATGTGGATAATGATGTGATTAAATTGAAGCTTTTTCTTTCTCGTTGCGAGATCGAGCAAAAACTTGGTTTTCGTCTTTGCCCAAAAATAGTATTGATTCTTGGAACAAGTGCAAAGATGCTTATATATCCAAGTATTTTCCGCCGGCTAAGATTATCTCTCTCCGTAATGATATCATGAATTTTAAGCAACTTGATCATGAACATGTTGCACAATCTTGGGAGCGGATGAAATTGATGATTAGAAATTGTCCCGCTTAAGGCTTGAGTCTTTGGATGATTATACAAATCTTTTACGCTGGCTTGAATTTCGCTTCTAGAAATATCTTGGACTCCGCCTCAAGTGGAACGTTCATGGAAATGACGTTAGGAGAAGCTACAAAACTCCTAGACAATATCATGACAAACTACTCTCAGTGGCACACTGAAAGGTGACCTACTAGTAAAAAGGTACATGCTATAGAAGAAATTAACTCGTTGAGTGCTAAGATGGATAAGTTAATGAATTTGGTTTCTAGTAGAAGTGCTCCTTTAAATCCTAATGATATGCCCTTTTCTTCCTTGATTGAGAGTAGCAACGCTAGCTTGGACGTTAATTTTGTTGGTAGGAATAATTTTGGCAACAACAATGCTTTTAGAGGAAACTATATTCCTGGGCCTTTTCCTAGTAACTCCTCTAATAGCTTTGGCTACTCCTACGACAATACTCATGGAAATTACAATAGATTACCCTCTGATCTAGAGAGTAATATTAAAGAGTTTATGAACTCGCAAAAGATTTTCAATGCGTCCACAGAAGAAAAACTACTCAAAATTGACGATTTGGCTAGGAGCGTTGATAGAATGTCTAGTGATATTGATGCTTTGAAAGTTAGATGTGCTCCTCCCAAGATCAATATGGATGAAACTTTGAAAGCTATGCGTGTTTCCATGAGTGAGAGCAAAGAAAGAACCGCCCAAATTCGGGCTAGACATGAATGGCTTAAAAAGGCGTGTTCTCGTGATAAGAGTCACGAATATCTTAAAGTGCTTGGTGTGACTCCCATTGAATATTTGTTTTCTTGTGTCAAACCTAATGATGATGGGGCTGGATATGAATCCACTTTGGTCGAAAAACGCCCCAATGATTCGGAGTCCATCTATCTTGATGTTAAAAGCATTGAAAGTGGAGTAGAAGATATTAAAACCTTGAGCAGTAATGAAATTACTACTTGGGATTTCAAGGAATTCAATTATGATAGTTGCTCCTTGATTGAATGCATTTCCTTGATGCAATTCATGCTAAACTCTCCACACACTTATAGCCAAAACAAGGCCTTTACCGATCATATCGTCGAAGCTATGATAAAATCTCTTGAAGAGAAACTTGAATTGGAAGTTTCTATCCCTAGAAAGCTTCATGATGAGTGGGAACCTACTATCAAAATCAAAATCAAAAACTATGAATGCAATGCTTTGTGTGATTTGGGTGCTAGTGTTTCCGCGATTCCAAAGTCTTTATGTCATGTTCTGGGTTTCAATGAGATTGAGGAGTGTTCTATTAATTTGCATCTTGCGGATTCTACTGTCAAGAAACCCATGGGAAGGATCAATGATTTTCTTATCATTTCAAATAGAAAATATGTACCCATGGATTTCATTGTGCTTGACATTGATTGCAATCCTACATGCCCTATCATTCTTGGTAGACCTTTCCTAAGGACTATCGTTTCTATCATCGATATGAAGGAAGGGAATACTAGATTTCAATTTCCTTTAAAGAAGGGCATGGAACACTTTCCTAGAAAGAAAATAAGATTTCCCTATGAATCCAGGGTTTGAGCACCAAAGACGACGATACGTGATTCTATCGCTTTATACCTAGCTAAGGGCGTTAAACAATAGCGCTTGTTGGGAGGCAACCCAATGAATTTATCTTTTCTTTCTATTTTGTTGTGTCCACACCATCATAATTATGTAATGATTGTGTCTTTTGTGTTTCTTTTTGTGTTTGAGCCAAGCAAAACCTTTATGACTACTATTGGTGATGGTTGTTTGATCGTGCTGGAAAAAGACAGAAACTTTTCACTCACGAGATTATTTTTCATTTTTATTCAGAAAGATATTTTGAGTTTATTATTTTTGCTGCTAGTTTATATGCCTTTTTACGAGACAGTAGTAAGTTTTCAGAATTTTTGAGGTACCAGAAGTATACGAAGTATACAGATTGCTACAGACTGTTCTGTTTTTGACAGATTCTATTTTTTGTTGAGTTGGTTGCTTGTTTTGATGAAACTATGGATAGTATCGGGGGGGTACTAGCCATGGAAAAGTGATAATACAGTAATATAACACCACTATAAATAGAAATAAAGATTTCTACAGTACCTAAAGAGGTGGTAGTTTGTTTTGTTGTGCTAATGATATCACGAGTTTCTGTTTAAGTTTTGTGTTGTGAAGTTTTCAAGTTTTGGGTGATGTTCTCATGGACAAAGGGATAAAGAGTGGAAAGAGCTCAGGCTTGGAGAAGCCCAAGGCATTCCAAGCCAAATTCAAGGACACCAAAAAGCCTAAGCTTGCGGATGCCCCGAGATGGCATCCCCTCTTTTGTCTTCAATCCATCGGTAACATTACTTGGAGCTATATTTTTATTCGCCACATGACATGTGTTTTGCTTGGAGCGTCTTGTATCGTAGGAGTATTTTATTTTTGTTGTGTCACAATCATCCTTGCTGCACACCTTTTGAGATAGACATGCACTCATCGTAAATTTGCTAGAATGCTCATCGTGCTTCACGTATATCTTTTGAGCTAGATACTTTTGCTCTATGTGCTTCACTTAGATCTTTTAGAGCACGGCGGTGCGTGACTTGGCAGTTGGTTTGTGCTATGAAAGTAGTCCCAAAGGTGATAGGTACCCAAAGAGGATACAAAAACCTCCATCTTCATGTGCATTGAGTAGAAAGAGAAGTTTTAATTCCTCTCAATTATTTTTGAGACGTGGATTTGCTGATATTAAGAGTTATGTTAGTAGGGTGTTGTGAATCTAGAAATACTTGTGTTGAAGTTAGTGATTCCCGTAACATGCACGTATGGTGAATCGCTATGTTAGGAAGTCGGAGCATAATTGATCTATTGATTGTCATCCTTTGTGTTGAGGTCGGGATCGCGCGATGGTTAACACCTACCAACCCTTCCCCTACGAGTATGCGTTTAGCACTTTGTTTCGATTACTAATAAAAACTTTCGCAACAAGTATGTGAGTTCTTCATGACTAATGTGAGTCCATGGTATAGATGCACTTCACCTTCCACCGTTGCTAGCCTCTCTAGCGCCGCGCAATTTTCGTCGGTGCACAAACCCATCATATTCCTTCCTCAAAACAGCCACCATACCTACCTACTATGGCATTTTCATAGCCATTCCGAGATATTATTGCCATGCAACTCCCACCGTTTCGTCTCATGACTTGTGTCATCACTCTCATGTTGCCATTGCATGATCGTAAGATAGCTAGTGAGATGTTTCAACGTCATGCGCCAAGCTAGATTGTTGCACATCCTGGTGCACTGCCGGAGGCATTTCCTATAGTGTCATCATCGTTCTAAGCTTTGAGCTATGAGTAAATAAAAGTGTGATGATCATCATTATTAGAGCATTGTCCCATGTGAGGAAATAAAAAAATAAAAAAGAGGCCAAAGAGCCCAAATAAAAAAATAAAAAGAGAGTGAGAGGCCTTAGAGCCCAAATAAAAAAAAGAAAAAGAGAGAAGGGACAATGCTACTATCTTTTTCCACACTTGTGCTTCATAATAGCACCATGTTCTTCACGATTAAGAGCCTCTCGTTTCGTCACCACCATATGCTAGTGGGAATCTTTATTATATAACTTGGCTTGTATATTCCAATGATGGGCTTCCTCAAATTTCCCTAGTTCTTCGTGAGCAAGCAAGTTGATGCACACCCACTAGTTCTCCTTTTGAGCTTTCACATACTTATAGCTCTAGTGAATCCTTTGTATGGTAATCCCTACTCATTCACATTGATATCTATTAATGGGCATCTCCATAGTCCTTTGATATGCCGAGTCAATGTGACCATCTCCTCCTTTTTTGTCTCACAACCACCACCACACTCTATTCCACCTATAGTGCTATATCCATGGCTCAGGCTCATGTATTGCGTGATCGTTGAAAAAGGTTTGAGAAAGTAAGAGTGCGAAAACAATTACTTGGCCAATACCGGGGTTGTGCATGATTTACATTAGTTGTGTGGGGATGATGGAGCATAGCCAGACTATATGATTTTGTAAGGATAACTTTCTTTGGCCTTGTTATTTCGAAAGTTCATGATTACCTTCCTAGTTTGCTTGAAGTATTATTGTTTTCATGTCAATAGAAAACTATTGTTTTGGATCTTACGGATCTGAACATTCATGTCACATGAAAGAAGTTAGAAAGGACAACTATGCTAGGTAGCATTCCACATCAAAAATTCAGTCTTTATCACTTCCTTGCTCGAGGACAAGCAGGAGTTAAGCTTGGGGATGCTTGATACGTCTCCAACGTATCTATAATTTTTGATGGTTTCATGCTATTATCATGTCAAACTTTGGATGTTTTGTATGCCTTTTATATCTTTTTTGGGACTAATTTATTAACTCAGTGCCAAGTACCAGTTCCTGCTTTTTCCCGTGTTTTGACCCTTTTTAGAGGAAGATTTTAAACGGAGTCCAAACGGAAGGAAACTTCCAACTGGATTTTTTCCGAAACAGAAGACGATCGGGAGACTTGCGAACCAAGGCAGGGGGTCACCAGGGACCCCACAAGCCCCCTAGCCGCGGCAGGGGGCCCGCGCCTCCCAGGCTTGTGGGCTCCCTGGGCCTCCTCTGCCCTAGGTCTTTCGCCTATATATTCCCAAAAATCCGAGAAAAACAAGGGGAGCCACGAAAACACTTTTCCGCCGCCACAAGCTTCTGTCTCCGCAAGATCCCATCTGGGGCACGTTCTGGTGCCGTGCCGGAGGGGGATTCGGATACGCAGGGCTTCTTCATCAACACCATGACCTCTCCGATGATGCATGAGTAGTTCACCATAGACCTACAGGTCCATAGCTAGTAGCTAGATGGCTTCTTCTCTCTCTTGGATCTTCAATACAAAGTTCTCCATGATTTTCGTGGAGATCTATCCGATGTAATCTTCTTCGCGGTGTGTTTGTCGAGATCTGATGAATTGTGGATTTATGATTAGATTATCTATGAATCTTATTTGATTTTCTTCTGATCTCTCTTATATGCATGATTTCATATCCTTGTAAGTCTCTTCGAGTTGTGGGTTTTGTTTGGACAGCTTGATCTATTATTCTTGCAATGGGAGAAGTACTTGGTTTTGGGTTCATACCGTGTGGTGACCTCACCCAGTGACAGAAGGGGTAGCGAGGCACGCATCATGTTGTTGCCATCAAGGGTAAAAAGATGGGTTTTTCATCATTGGTTTGATTTTATCCCTCTACATCATGTCATCTTGCTTAAGGCGTTACTCTGTTCGTCATGAACTCAATACACTAGATGCATGTTGGATAGAGGTCGATGTGTGGAGTAATAGTAGTAGATGCAGAAAGTATCGGTCTACTTGTTTCGGACGTGATGCCTATATGTATGATCATTGCCTTAGATGTCGTCATGACTTTGTGCGGTTCTATCAATTGCTCGACAGTAATTTGTTCACCCACCGTGATATTTTCTATTTTGAGAGAAGCCTCTAGTGAACACTATGGCCCCCGGGTCTACTTCACACCATATTTTCAACCTTACAGTTTTACTTCGTTGCACTTTTCGCCTTCAGATCTCACTTTGCAATCAATCTTGAAGGGATTGACAACCCCTTTATAGTGTTGGGTGCAAGCTCTTTTGTGTTTGCGCAAGTACTCTGGACTTGACGAGATTCTCTTACTTGATTGATACCTTGGTTCTCAAACTGAGGGAAATACTTACTGCTCCTGTGCTGCATCACCCTTTCCTCTTCAAGGGAAAAACCAACGCAAGCAAGTCTCCGTCAACATGTTAATTTCTGGCGCTATTTTTTGAGAAGTAGCACCAACCCAAGGGTTGCCTCTAACCGTGATTTGAGTAAGCACTAACCGCCACATTATGTTGCGGATATGACACTTCAGGTTTCTTTTTCAGAATTTAGCTGCGAGACGTCCTTAAACTCCTGGTAGTTTAATCTTGATTATATACTTCAGATGGTGATCTTGTGCAGTTCTTTAGGGTTGTTGTTAGAGCAGATTTCTCCATATGTGGTTTTGGTAATTGAATACAATTATAGACTAATAGTTGCCTTAAGTTATATTCAAAGGATTTGTGCATAGGCACTTCTTGAAGTCCATCTATTGGTTTCAAGGAGTTTATATAATGACCAAGGTGGTATTCAAGGTTTTATCCAAAGATTGATCATAGAGACACAAGGTTTTTCAAGGCTAAGTCAAAGAGTGAATAAAGTTTATCAACGCACAAAGCGTACAAGATGTATAGAGAGGCATCAAGTTTATCAACACCCAACGATACAAAGGGGTTGTCAATCCCTTCATGATTGATTGCAAGGTGAGATTTGAAGGCGGAAAGTGCAACAAAGTAAAAGTGTAAGGCTGAAAATATGATGTGGAGTAGACCCAGGGGCCATAGTGATGCCTCTCTGTACATCTTGTACGCTTTGTGCCTTGATAAACTTTATTCACTCTTTGACTTAGCCTTGAACAACCTTGTGTCTCTATGATCAATCTTTGGATAAAACCTTGAATACCACCTTGGTCATTATATAAACTCCTTGAAACCAATAGATGGACTTCAAGAAGTGCCTATGCACAAATCCTTTGAATATAACTTAAGGCAACTATTAGTCTATAGGAATTGTATTCAATTACCAAAACCACATATGCAGAAATATGCTCTAACAACAACCCTAAAGAACTGCACAAGATCACCAAATGAAGTATATAATCAAGTTCAAACTACCAGGAGTGTAAGTACGTCTCGCAGCTAAATTCTGAAAAACAAATCTGAAGTGTCATATCCGCGACATAATGTGGCGGTTAGTGCTTACTCAAATCACGGTTAGAGGCAACCCTTGGGTCGGTGCTACTTCTCAAACAACAGCACCAGAAATTGTCACATTGACGGAGACTTGCTTGTGTTGGTTTTTCCCTTGAAGAGGAAAGGGTGATGCAGCACAGGAGCAGTAAGTATTTCCCTCAATTTGAGAACTAAGGTATCAATCCAGTAGGAGAATCTCGTCAAGTCCAAAGTACCTACGCAAACACAATAGAGCTTGCACCCAACGCTATAAAGGGGTTGTCAATCCCTTCAAGATTGATTGCAAAGTGAGATCTGAAGGCAAAAAGTGCAAAGAAGTAAAAGTGTAAGGCTGAAAATATGGTGTAAAGTAGACCCGGGGGCCATAGTGTTCACTAGAGGCTTCTCTCAAAATAGCAAATAATACGGTGGGTGAACAAATTACTGTTGAGCAATTGATAGAACCGCGCAAAGTCATGACGATATCTAAGGCAATGATCATACATATAGGCATCACGTCCGAGACAAGTAGACCGATACTTTCGGCATCTACTACTATTACTCCACACATCGACCGCTATCCAGCATGCATCTAGTGTATTGAGTTCATGACGAACAGAGTAACGTCTTAAGCAAGATGACATGATGTAGAGGGACAAACTCAAACCAATGATGAAAACCCCATCTTTTTACCCTTGATGGCAACAACACGATGCGTGCCTCGCTACCCCTTATGTCGCTGGGTGAGGTCACCGCACGGTATGAACCCAAAACCAAGAACTTATCCCATTGCAAGAATCATAGATCAAGCTGGCCAAACAAAACCCACAACTCGAATAGAATTACAAGGATATGAAATCATGCATAAGAGAGATTAGAAGAAACTCAAATAAGATTCATAGATAATCTGATCATAAATCCACAATTCATCAGATCTCGACAAACACACCGCAAAAGAAGATTACATCAGATAGATCTCCATGAAGATCATGGAGAACTTTGTATTGAAGATCCAAGAGAGAGAAGAAGCCATCTAGATACTATCTATGGACCCGTAGGTCTGTGGTGAACTACTCACGCATCATCGGAGAGGTCATGGTGTTGATGAAGAAGCCCTCCGTATCCGAATCCCCCCTCCGACAGTGCACGAGAACGTGCCCCAGATGGGATCTTGCGGAGACAGATGCTTGTGGCGGCAGAAAAGTACTTTCGATGATCTCCTTATTTTTTCTCGGATTTTAGGGAATATATAGGCGAAAGACCTAGGGAGAGGTGGCCCAGGGAGCCCACAAGCCTGGGAGGCGCGGGCCCCCTGGCCGCGGTTAGGGGGCTTGTGGGGTCCGTGGTGGCCCCCTGCCTTGGTTCTCAAGCTTCCCGATATTCTTCTATTTCGGAAAAAATCCTTTTGGAGGTTTCGTTCCGTTTGGACCCCGTTTAAAATCCTCCTCTGAAAGGGGTCAAAAACACGGAAAAATAGTAACTGGCACTTGGCACTGAGTTAATAAGTTAGTCCCAAAAAGATATAAAAGGCATACAAAACATCCAAAGTTTGATAGGGTAATAGCCTGAAACAATCAAATATTATAGATACGTTGGAGACGTATCAACCCTCAAGGTAATATCCAAGCAAGACTCAAGCGTCTAAGCTTGGGGATGCCCTGGCAGGCATCCACTCTTTCATCTTCAACTTTATCGGTACATCTGACTTTGAGCTATATTTTTATTCATCACATAATATTAGTTTTGCTTGGTGAGTAATTTTATTTTGTTAGTATTTTATTTCTGTTATATAGAATCATTTTTTCCAATAAAAAGTTCTAAGAAATGCCTTTAGAATGCTTGAATTGCATGTGTGATATGTGATGTACAAAAACAAAAACGTTCGTTGTAGTATTTTAATTAAGAGATTTTACCAGAACATGGAAAGTTTCTGAACTTTTAATAGAATACTTTCATACAAATTAATTATAATTTCCTAAAGTTTCAGAATTAATTTCTACAAACTGTTCTCTTTGAGGGTATGTACGAGTAGCTATGTTTTTGATCTCTCTCTCTCTCTCATGTTCTGGAGATTTCATGACCTTGATGTATCACGGGTTTTGTTAATATAGTTCGATCATATGGTGTTTTCCCCTTGCTATCTTGATACGATTAATTGAATCTTTCTCTTTGAGATTTTTTTATGTCGGATTAAACATTGGATTTGAGATCACTTGACTATGTCTTGCATGTGGATACCCTAGTGACAATCGGGTGTTTTATTGATTTACTTGAGATATGTTTTGGTACTCAACTTGCGGATTCCCGTGGTGACAATGGTGTAAACTATGCATATGGTTTAATACACATTCTTGTCCTACTTTCTCCCATATAAATATTGGGTACTCTTCAAGTTCTTTGTGTTGGATTGAATATGATGAATCCTAAATTGTTTGATGCATGTCGAATAATTAACCCACAGATACTTGAGGTGACATTGGAGTATCTAGGTGACATCAGGGTTGACATATATGTAGCATAGGTGTTATTATCGTACGAATTCTAGGGTTGTTTGTGACACTTATAGAAACAGATTAGTAGATTGATCGGAAAGAATAGCTTTGAGGTTGTTATACTACCTACAACAATTCCATCTTATGTTCTCCACTACTTATGAACTTTGGTGTGGTCCTTTGTTGCCCGTTGAGGGATGATCTTGTTATTCTATTAAGTTAGCATTGTTGGGAGATCACTTTTAAGCATTGCAATACCCTTGGCCTTATTTCTAAGCATTGCAATACCGTTTAAGTTCACTTTTACTACTTGCTACCTTGTTGTTTCTACATTTCAGACTCCAAAAGCTATTTCTACTATCCATATTGCACTTGTATCACCATATCTTTGCCAAACTAGTGTACCATTACAATTTACCATTGTATTGGGTGTGTTGGGGACACAAGAGATTTCTTGTATTCGATTGCAGGGTTTCTTGAGAGAGACCATCTTCATCCTACACCTCCCATAGATTGATAAACCTTAGGCCATCCACTTGAGGGAATTTGTTGTTGTCCTAGAAAACTCTACACTTGGAGGTGCAATAACATCTACAAGTATAAAGTTGTGTAGTACACATCAGGGGTAGAGACCCGTGCTGGCCGAAGATGCCTTGTTAGGGTCTCTGAGCGTGACGCCGCTACCAAGGCACACATTGCCTTCTCCTCTTTGAAGAGTGAGAAATCTGAGATTCGGAGGGACAAGCCACCGCCAAGGTGGTGATCCATTTTGTTTTTACCATATTATTATATTATGACTCAATCCCAATATCGATTTATATAGGACTCAAAAGACGATCCTTGGGGATGGGGAGTCCAGTGGGATTCCTTTCAGCTGCTTGCCCGGCGAGCGCACTACCACTCTCTCGGATGAATATGGGACCAGGGAAGCGACGTCAACAGTTGTGCCTGTGATGAATACGAGTAGTAGCATTATCGTGCCTATGGCTGAGGTGGAGTGATGGGACGTCAAGGTCCCGTTAGCGAATGCCCCTTTTTATATGGAAGGGGCGAGGCTGGGGCAGCTAGCTTCTGTGGAACCCGCGACCACCTAGGATCCTCGGCCATCTACCCTAGTGGTAGCCTCTCCGTTAGGGGAGGGAGCTTAGTTAATCCTCCCACCCTCGCCTGCCAAAGATCATCCGCCCAAGGCGTGGGTAGAAGAGATGGAGGCAGCCATGACAGGCTCCTTCACTCATGTCGAGCACCACACCCTTATGGGTGCGGCGCTGCAAAGCTACCCGCCTGTCGAGGCGGGTATGCGGTAGGTCTTCCAAGGCCTCTTCCAAGATTTCGAGGTAAACTTCATTCCTGACTCCTTGTAAATGTAATAAATGGATATTGCCACCAAGAGCTAGACATACCTAGTATCCCTAGGCGGGGAAAAAAAGAGAATGTTTCGTTCGAGGACAGTAAGTTTCTAACCACACTAACCCCAAGCCCTGAGTCAGATTCCATGACCTTACGCGGGGGTAATTGAAATTTTATAAAAGAAAGTGTAATAGCCCCTGGGACCCGGTTGGTTAAATATATCTAAGCAGGGGATCTATATAATACAAGGAATATCGAATTTATGTATTTCACGTTGTGTAGGAATCATCCTCGGCCTGTGCATCCAACTCGAATGAGTTGGAGGAGATGTGATACTTGTGATGTACATGGGTTTTCCGTGAGGAGGAATGGGTGGTGCAACACAATATAGGTAATTATTTCACTCACTAGAGAACCAAGGTTTATCAAACGAACCAATCCATGTCTTAAGAAACAACATACAAAAGAGCACACACTTGTACCCAACGCAGGAAAAAGGGTTGTCAATCCCCTTGGACTTGTCATTTGCAAGCTTTAAAGTAGTGTGGTTGGTAGTAGATAATTGTAAATTGCAAAATAGAATAAAAATTAAATAAGAACAAACATGTATTGTAGCATTTGTAAACTTATAAGTGGATAGACCCGGGGGCCATAGTTTTTCGCATTGGCATCTCTCATGAAAGTAAGCATACGTTGGGTAAACAAATTAATATTGGGTAATTGATAGAAAAGCACATAGTTATGTGAAATTCACGGCAATTATAATGTGTATATAGGCATCATGTCCATAAGAAAATAGGATAAGTCGAACCTGCACCTATTACTCTTTCTCCACCCATCCACCGCTATCCAGCATGCATCTAGAGTATTAAGTAAAACAAAGTAATGCTTGGAGAACAACGACATGATGTAGACAAAGAGAATTAAATTAATATGAACTAACCACATTGTTTTATCCTTAGTGGCAACAATACAAAGACGTATCTTCTCTCTTCCTTTCACCGGGATATAGAAGTCAGATTGAACCCACTACAACGCAATCCTCTCACTGAAGAAATATCAATCTACTTGGCCAAAGAAAATCAATAGATGGGAGAGATTTACGAAGCTATGATGATCAAGTACATAAGAATAATGATAGACTTAAGAGAAGACTCAAATATTTTTCATGAATAATCTAAACATAAAACCGCAATTCATCGGATCCCAACAAACGCATCGCACAAAAGAATTACATCGAATAGATCAAAGCAAAGATGCGATGATCATTGTATTGAAGATCAAGAGAGACAGATAGCCCTCTAGGTACTAACTACGAACCCGTAGGTCTGTGGTGAACTACTCACACATCACATGGGAGAACAAAAGGATGAGGTAGAGGCCCTCCGTCATCGACCCCCCTCCGACAGGGTAGTGGAAAAGGGCTCGAGATGGCCTCACAGCAGAACAGAGACTTGCGGTAGTGGAAAAATTGTTTCGGGTGGCTTTCTAGGGTTTTTGGAATATACATGAATTTATAGGCGAGAGAGGGGTACCGGGAGGCAACCGAGGGGAGCACGAGGCAGCAGGGCGCGACCTACCCCCTGGGCGCACCCTATTGGATCATGCCTCCCTCGTGAGGCCTCTAGTCTCCTCCCGAAGCTTCCAGGTCTTCTTTTGGCCGAGAATAAAATCATATTAAAGTTTTGTGGCAACTGGACTTCGTTTGGTACTGTAAACCCGAAAAGCCAAAAACATGCAAAAAATTGAAGCTCGCACTGGGTTAATAGGTTAGTGCAAAAAAATAATATCAATGGGTAAATAAACTCCCAAAAAGTATCCTAGAATGGTAATATAATAGCATGGAACAATCAAAAATTACAAATACGTTTGATACGTATCAACACCCCAAGCTTAATTCCTACTCATCCTCGAGTAGGTAAATGATAAAAATTGATTTTTTATGTGACATTCTACCCAACATGTAAACTATTGCACCTTTGTTCATTGAGAAACGATGAATTAATAAACATCAACGTAGTAATGCTTATGAACATAAGCACCATAATCATCAAGTTTTAAAGCATACGATCCTTAAAAATGTTCACCCACTATTTGTTTTATCATATAAATATAGCATGGCTCCGTCCTCACCACATAAATACAAATGTTAAGCACCACAGTGTCAAGTCAAGCAATTGGATCATAATTTTTAACGCGCTTCAACTTTTTATTACTTGTGCAATATATGAGGGTAAACCATGGATATAACATAAAGGTGGAATATAATAAGGTGGTAGCTAGGTTTCAAAGGGGTAAAAGTTGCAAAGTAAGTCTCACATCAACTTGGCGTATCAACGGGCTATGGATATGTCCATTAATATATATCAATGTGAGGATTAGGGATTGCCATGCAACGGATGCACTATGGTTATAAGTGTATGAAAGCTCAACTGAAGGTAAGTGGGTGTGCATGTAACTTGCTTTCCCATGAAGACCTCGGGCATTTGAGGAAGCCCATCAACGGAATATACAAGCCAAGTTCTATAATGAAAAATTCCCACTAGCATATGAAAGTGAAAAAAGAAGAGACTCACTATATGAAGAACATGGTTCCACTTTGAGGCACAAGTGTAGAATAAGAGGTAGTTGCACTGTCCCATCTCTCTTTTCTTTCATTTATTTTTATATATAATTTTTTTCTTTCTATTTTTTCTTCCCCCTTTTTTCGTCGAGAGTCTCTTCCAGACTTGTGGGGGAATCATTGGCTACATCATCCTTTCCTCACTCAGACAGTGCCCTAAATAATGATGATAATCACACTTTTATTTACTTGCGACTCGTGATGAAAAACTAGTAGGATGATATGACGCCTTTGGCAGTGTACCAGGATGTGCAATGATCTAGCATTGGAAAATATATCAAAAAATGGACAGGCCATGTAAATATCATGCTAGCTATCTTACAATCAAGCATAGCAGTATGCCAATGTAAGTATAAGTCATATAATGTGATGATGGAAGTTGCATGGCAATATATCTCAGAATGGCTATGGAAATGCCATGATAGGTAGGTATGGTTGCTGTTTTGAGGAAGATATAATGAGGCTTATGTGCAACAGAGTGTATCATGTCACGAGGTTTGGATGCACCGACGAAAGTTGCACCGATCCTCGAGGTAAGAATGGCAATGCACAGTACCAAAGAGGCTAGCAAATTTGTGGAGGTGAGAGTGTGTATATCCATGGATTCACATTAGTCATAAAGAACACACATACTTATTGCAAGATTTTACTAGCTCTCTCGAAGTAATGCACTACTCACATGCCCCTAGTGAGTAGGTTGGTAGGAGTTAACCGTCGGGAGTCCCCGACCTAAACAACACTAGGATTTCAACGAGAATAAGTATGCTCACAATCATCACCAAGCTATAGAAATATTTGGATGAACAAGAAGTTAACAACATCTAATTCATGATACTCTTATCAATCAATGATCACACAGTCATGCTCTTTCACATTACCACATTAATATTATTAACCATGATTTCTCTTTTATTTGCTGCATGTGGTTTTGATTATGCAAATTACCATAGCTATTTATTAACTCTTAAACAAATATAAGTGAATAGAAAATGTGAAATTATTTCTATAAAATCTATACCCCACTATGCTCTAAAATATATAAGTGAAGTACTAGACCAACTACTAAGCTTAAAATATATAAGCGAAGCACAAAGAGTACTCTAATAAATCATGATGATAGTGTGTCTCTCTCAAATATGTGTGTCCTACAAACAATTATCTTAGTAAATTAAAACAAAATCAAACTAAAGCAAGCGACATTCCAAGCAAAACTCATATCATGTGATGAATAAAAATATAGCTCCAAGTCACATGTCGACAGATTGAGACGAAAGAGGGGATGTCTTCCAGTGCATCCCCAAACTTAGACACTTGAGTATTCCTAGGATATTACCTTGGGGCTCCTTGGGCATCCCCAATATTAGGCTCTTGTTGCTCCTTATTCCTTCATCCATGGCGATAACACCCATAACCTGAAAACTTCAGCACACAAAACTCAACGGAAACTTCACGAGATCTGTTAGTATAATAAACATATAAAATACTTTAGGTATTGTTATAAATTGGTTCATATTTTATTATTGAATTAGTTAATATATTCTAACTTCTCAATGACTTATACCCCCCTATATAATCCATAGCATCATCAACACAAGCAAACTATGCAAGGAGAAAACAGAATATGTCTAAAACAGAACAATCTATAAATATATAGTTAAGTACCATATTTATTTAACTCCAAAGATTAGGAAAAATTAGTAAGAGTTGAGGAATTTGAATATAAATATTCTTCACTGGACGGTAAAGCTTTTATTTTTGCGTCGTATCAATTCTACTCATCATGCAAGTAATCCAAAGACTTTACTTGGCACAGACACTAAATTAAACACAAAAACACAATCATTATAATAGAAATAATCATGTTATGACACACAAACAAGAAGTAAAAAAGTAGAATCAAAGATAACTATTGGGTTGCCTCCCAACTGGCGCTATTGTTTTATGCCCCTAGCTAGACATAATGCATATGATCAAGTGTTGTCATCTTTGAGATCAAGATCCTCAATAACACAACCATGAATAATAGGAACAATAGGAGGCTTTAAAATAGTAACCTTTATCAAGTTATAAAGTTGGGATGCACACTAATCACTTGAGAAATTTTTTTCTTTTGGTAGGAGGGCTACTAACGCTTTTAGGAACATATATGAACTTGCGATTTTTATTTCGAGAGGTACTAGCATTAGCTTTTGAGGGTGTGAAAGTGGAACCTACTTTATCAATGACTTCCTCCATTTTGTCAATCCTATTCAATCTTTGTCTATCCTCTCATTGATATTTGTATCCTTTTTTTTAAATCTTCAAATCCATTCCTACTCATGACCCAAATTGAGTGATATGATTGTGAAGCTTTTTATCTAGCTCCACAATTTATTCATTAGTAGTGATTTTTTCAATAGAATCAAGCCTTTGCATAACATGTGCCATGGTTAAAATAGTTTAATTAATGATAATAGGTGGTGTCCCAACTAAATTTTCCATGGCCATAAAAGCAACCAAAGTGTGACCCATTAAGAAATTACCACCCATAATCGTATCAAGTACAAATCTATACCAAGTTGTAATACCAACATAGAAATTGTAACACCCTCGATTTTGCCCATTTCTTTTTTCTTCGATTCTCGTCTGGTTTTGCTTTTCTGTGGCTTGATAGTCTTGGAACTCAAGGAATCACCCTTGATTACTCTTTCCTAGTGGCTTGCCCATCCCCAAACCATCCCAAGACTTTGTCATTTCCATGTTGAGCCAATCCCAATATTCTTTTCCGTGTGAATATTCCTTTTTTATTTTAAATGAATGATCATGTTTGCCTTGGGTTGTGAAGCAACCCCATTTCTATCCTTCCAAAAATTCCCAAATAATTCTCATAAATCACTTGGGTCATATATTCCTCAGATATGACAAAATCTTTCCTTGTCATGTTCAACAATATTTCTCAAGTATTCCTTTTTTGATTCTGCCCTATTTGTCATGTTGTGAAGCAAGTACTATTTTTATTTGCTTTCTTGCTCTCAAAATTTGTGGGCACTCTTTTCTACCAATATCATTGCCTCAAGCCAAAATTCCACTCAATTTAGCTAGTAAATATTTCTTGGCAAATTTCCAAAGTTTCTGATCCAGAGGAAGCTTTGTGAAGCAAGTGCTAGCTAAGAGTATTCAAATGAGTTGAAATTTTTCCATCATCTCAATATGCTCAAATAATGCCTCTCCACCAAATCTGAGCATCACTCCTTCAACCATGTGACTATAGCATCAAATCTTTGTCTCTGGTCATTATTTTGGATTATGAAGCAACTATATTTTATGTTGCTCCATAAATTCTGAAATTTTACCAGGACATTCTCCTACCTATAAAACCTCTCTCAACCAAATTTGAGATCATTTTATCTAGCCAATTATTACTAGTGATTTTCCTAAGATTCTGTCCAGTGGGATACTATGTGAAGGAAGTATCACTTTGGTTTATCCAGATGATATGAAATTTATACATCATCTTTATAACCCTATGTAATTCATCTCCTCAAAGTTTCAGATCCATCCAAGCCACTATGTGAGTGCCACATCAAAATCCTTGTTCTGGACCAGATTAGTCAGTTGCAAAGCAACTATATTAAATCTTGGTCCTCTTCTTCTCAAACTTCACAGGATTATTGTCCTTCCTATCCTAAACCTCCCAGACATGATGTTTTCCTCTTATCTTCTTCGTGTTGATTGCCAAGTTTGCTGTAGGAAACTTCACGTGATCACTCCCATCTAACCACAGTTCCTTGCTTTGATCCATCACCTCTAGGGGCTATTCCTTGAAGGGACCACACTCCAGATATGGTTTGGGCGACTAGAGCACGTGGCATCGCCGAGTTCACGCGGTGACCACCACCCTGGCATGCCATGGACGCGAGCTGCGTGTTCGCTAGCTCGGGCCCCTCCTTTGCTCGTCATTTCCGCACGCCTTGTCGTGTCCAACAGCCTCCCCTCGTCGTCCTCTTCTCCCTGGATCCCTCTCCCCCTCTCACATCCCCTCCTACGCGGTGCGGCAGTCGTTCCACGACGTGGCTGTATCTGTCGCTACCGCATCCATCGCCTCCAACCCTCCCGATGCCTCCTGATCTCGCCTGAGCCCTCTCCACCCCTCTGCGATCTCTCTCGACGTCTCTTTTTCCCTCCAAGCAAGCTCCCGAAGCTCCGACGCGCGACGCACGCGTTACCGCGGCCTTGCTCATCCACTCGCCGTCGGGCGCCTATATATAGGCCGCCCCGGAGCCCCTCGAGCGAAGGGACAGTCTTCTCTCCCTCCTAGACCCCTCCCCAGCCTCTTTCCCGAGCCGGAGAAGCTCACTCCGCTGCCTATCGCCGCCATGGCCATCTCCATCCTCCTCGAAAATTCGCGTCCTCCTGGCCCTCTCCACCTCCACCGAGTCCACTTCTGGATGCAGTGCTCACTGGCGGCCTGGCCCGTGTCATCCCTGCAAGTCCTCTCCCACCGGAGCCCCTGCATCGCCCGAACCGGCCGCCCTCTGCTGTCGTCCGTCGTCACATCTCCGGCCACACCCCCCCCCCCCCGAGGCCGCACTTCTGACCCCTGGACGCGGCGGTCACCGGCTATCCCATCCATTCCCTCGCCCATGTCATTGGACCACCGGAGCACCGCAGAGATGTCGGAGCCGAGCCTCTGCTACGGCATCGGGGAGAAGAAGGGATGAGGAAGAAGAGGAGGGAAGGAGGAGAGAGAAGACCCGACAGGTGGGTTCAGGGCCCACCTGTTGGTGACAGGAGGCCCGGTCCAGCTGGATTAAGTGGAAGCGCCCACCGCAAAATACGTTGCCCCCTATGGGAAACGAATTCCTTCAAAGGCGCCAGCGGCTGTGCTCCCAGGGACCCAATTGCAGATATTTTTATTGCAGATAGGTCCTTGACAGAAAATCTATCATATCTTTTTATCTATAGCTCCGATTCCGGTGATTCCAAAGCCCACGCCTCGTCTCATCAAGCCCGTCAAGATGGTACTATTTCCACTATGTGATCTCACAGTGGAAATGACCATGTTGCCCTTGCCGTAAATAGCCCCTCCTCTGAGAGAGAACTGTTTATGTCAATTCCTTCCGCGAGCTTCTCACACTTCTTCCCGGTGGATCCCTTATCTCAGGCAAGCGACAACTCTCATTTGCTCAATTGCATTACAATATCATAGTTTACTTAACTATTTCAATCACAAGTATCTCTGTTGGAATGCGAGTATGCACTGTTTGAGTAGTTGACTACCACACTGAGTACGTGATAGTTAGTGGCTAGTGTTTTACCCACTAGTTTACGCCATACTGTTGAGATTACTGTCTATGATTACTTTGAGTTTCATCCGACAGTTTATGGATATGGATCAATAGTAGTGGCTTGAGCTTATTGGTTATTGGATTACTGTGACATCGGAGTGTCAGCTATAACAGAGATATTATTCGGAGGTAAGATAACTTAGTGGTTGATCTAGAGTCACCTGTCTGGGCTCAACAGTGCAACCACATTCGCCGATATGGGACGACCTTGACTTGGGCTGATCGTGTGCTCTTTCACCGGTACCACCAAAGAGGGAAGGTTATGCGCGTGTGCAACCCTGAGCCGGCAGGCGACGATAACCTTTTGAGCCAGTTGAGTTGTTTGACATACCCGTCCCCGTTTGGGACAATTCTTTTTGCCACAACGATGGTAGGTGTCATGAGGACACAGGGCCACCAAGGGAAGCAATTTGGGGGAGGATGAATGTCGGTGGTACGATGACAGAGTCACGGGTCAGGCATGTTACGTTGGAGCAACACTGGTAGTCCACCGGAATGAGATCACGAGGTAAGTGCTCCATGGTGTGGGTAAAGTGTGCAACCTCTGCACAATGTCAAACCTATTTGAATAGCCGCGTCCACGGTATTGGACAACCCGACCAGACCTCGGTAGGTGGTCAACCATAACTATGATAGTAATGATGGAAGAACTCGTCAGAGTATGGTAACAGTTGGGCATCCTGCCGGTGACAAGTCTTGGTGTCCGTCTTGAGGATATTTGCTAAAGGTTCTGAGTAAGATCTCAAGAGTTGGTATCACCAGAGTACGGTGAGAGTAGCCTGGTATAGTTATATTTAAACTACCCCTTCAGTGATAACAAATCTTTACCTAATCTTGATTGCTAAGATGCTATCTTGCCTTAATACTGATGTTTGTTGTGAGCTTGCGTGTACATTCAAAGTACTCACCTGGCTTATCATGTCAGTTTGCAGGTCATGCCATGATTTCTTGATTGTCGAGGATTCCGAGTTGCGAGCTAGGATACACGTTCCAGCCAGAGTCCCTGCGGAGTGGAGTTCATCACATCCGTTGTCGTTCCGCTGCTACCGTAGGCAGATGTAGTATCGCCAAGGCAATGTAAGCTAAGAACCCTTGTAATCTCTTCCACTGTAATAAATAGCTGGTTTGTTCTATGCCAATGGTGTCGTATTCCAAAAGACTTGTCCTTCGGCCAGAATACGGGGCATTGCGGTTTCCTCTGAGTTGGGGTGCCACGTGAGTTGGTATCAGAGCAGGTCTGGCTGTAGGATGGCCTAGACCGCGCGAGCGTTAGTAACCAGTTATATAGGATCTAGTTGGCTTGTTGCACTTGTTTGTTGCATAGCATGCATATACACTAGATATTTTATTTCTAATGATGGATCTGGTGAGTGTAGGTGGCATCGGTTTCGATTCACCACATGCGCTCTCCAGCTTGCATTCTTGCTCTTTGTTGTGCTGTCATCTTGTAACACCATGGTTTTTGCTCCCTATTTTTTTTCATTTGCGGGAATTGACCCCCGTCTTTTTTTCGATGTTATCAGATTTCTTTCAGTCCTGAATATGTTAAGATGGTCATCTAGCCTTGCCCTCCTAGCCAGAGATTTCCCTCAGTCCAACCTTTCCACCCAAGATCCTTTCTCGGGATTTTGCCGTCAAAACCCTACCTTCCGAATTGCCGGAAGGGAAACCATGATCTCCTGTTTCAAAGGAACCCCAATTGCTTTTGCCATGTTGCCTCCCAAACCTTTTCCCAATGATCATCCATTATATTTAAACCCTGGATATGGAAATTTTTTGCTAAGTCATTTGCAATATTTATCATTTATAATTAAATTCCTTTTTCTGCCAGATGAAGGAATTAAATCCAGGAAAATAGCTATCCATCTCCAAAGCTTATGAAAACTTGTGTAGGTATTCTTTGTGATCATATTGAGCTCCCATAAAATATTGGCCATTATTAGTCAAGGGAAAGTTGCCTTTTCCTATTTAATGCCAATATTTTATTTTGGGCACTTTCTAAAGGAACTACCATTTTGGTAGCTAGGCAAAATCCCAATTAATTTGTGGATCTTCTCCTATCCATATATTCCACATTTCCATCAAGATCCCAAGCCCCATAGTTCAAAATTTTAGCACAACGTCAATTTGCAAATTCTATCCAGTTGGGAAATTTGCAAAGGAAGTGCTCTATTCTTTGATCTCCTTGATCTGAAACTTTTCATGGTGGTTTACATTACTAAATCACTAATGAATACCAAAAATAAGCTCAATCCCTCTATCAATATTTTCCCACCAATTTTCCAAAGTTGCTATCCCTTTGGAAGCTCTGTGAAGGAAATACCATTTTAGTGTCCCCAAATGGTATGAAACTTTTAGAGTGTCTTCATGTGTTCAAATAAACCCTCTCCGCCAAATCTTAACAAAATCCACGCAGCCATTTGACCCCAGCTTCTCCATCTTTATTTCTATCCAGTTTGTCATGGTGTGAAGGAAATGCTAGCTAGGATGGTTTATTTGTCCTGGAAATTTACCAAGGCACTCATCTTAGTAAACCATTGCCACACACCAAACATTAGCATATTATCTTTAGCCAATATTCGAGAAAATATCACAAGGAGGTTGTTGTCAAATCATGTTTGTGCAAGTTTCTCTTATCCTAGAGCCTCCCAGCTTCTTCCAAACCCAGGTCTCATCCATTTGAGCAGTGAGGGAGATGTTGGACATGATTGGACATGCAACAAAGTGCTAGAGCTGGTAGTGTGCTACTGCAACAAAAGACCTTCCAACGGCGATAGAAACACGTGCTGACGGGAGACTGTTCTTGTCTTGATTCTCCTCAGCAACGGCACCAGGAATCCTTCTGCTACGGCTATGCCTTTAGGGACTTCCTAGGCAAATATCCAAAGGATTTCCCCGTGGCGTTGGAGCCTTGCGTTGGTGTTCCCTCGAAGCGGAAAGCGTGATGTAGCGCAGCGGTGGTAAGTATTTCCCTTAGTTTTGAGAACCAAGGTATCGATCCAGTGAAGGAGTATCACAAGTGCCTGCACAAACACAAAGAACCTGCTCCCAATGCTATGAAGGGGTTGTCAATCCCTTATAGATTGTTTGCCAAGTGAGAACTGAAAGCAACAAAGTAACAAAGCAAAGTAAAAGTGGAGGTGTAAACGATAGATGCGAATAGACTCGGGGGCCGTAGTGTTTACTAGTGGCTTCTCTCATGAAAGCAAGTAGACGGTGGGTGAACAAATTACTGTCGAGCAATTGATAGAACCGCACAAAGTCGTGATGTCATCTATGTCAATGATTATATCTATAGGCATCACGTCCAAAACAAGTAGACCGATACTTTCTGCATCTACTACTATTACTCCACACGTCGACCGCTATCCAGCATGCATCTAGTGTATTAAGTCCAAAAGAACAGAGTAACGCCTTAAGCAAGATGACATGATGTAGATGGACAATCTCATATCAACAAGAGATCCCACCTTGTTACCCTTGATGGCAACCACTCAATGTGTGCCTTGCTGCCCCTACTGTCACTGGGAAAGGTCACCACATGGCAAGAACCCAAAACCAAGCACTTCTCCCATTGCAAGAATCATAGATCTAGTTGGCCAAACAAAACCCAAGACTCGGAGAGACTTACAAGGATATAAAATCATGCATATAAGAAATCAGCAAAGACTCAAATATATATCATAGATAATCTGATCACAAATCCACAATTCATCGGATCTCGACAAACACACCGCCAAAGAAGATTACATCGGATAGATCTCCATGAAGATCATGGAGAACTTTGTATTGAAGATCCAAGAGAGAGGAGAAGCCATCTAGCTACTAACTACGTACCCGTAGGTCTGAAGTGAACTACTCACGAGTCATTGGAGGGGTGATGATGATGATGAAGAAGCCCTCCAACTCCAAAGTCCCCTCCGGCAGGGCACCGGGAAGGTTCTCCAGATGAGATCTTGCGGAAACGGAAGCTTGCGGCGGTGGAAAAGTACTTTCGTAGATCCCCTGATTTTTTGTTGTATTTTAGGGAATATATAGGCCAAGGATCTAGGTCAGGGGGGCGCTAGGGAGGTCACAAGCCTGCCCATCGCCGCCTCCCCCCTGGTGGCGGAGTGGGGGCTTGTGGGCTCCCTATAGCCCTCCTGGCTTGGCCCAAAATCCCCGTGATCTTCTTCCATTCGGGAAAAAATCATTTCGGGGATTTTATTCCGTTTGGACTCCGTTCCAAAATCATATCTGAAAAGAGCCAAAAACACAGAAAAAACAGGAACTGGCACTTGGCACTGAATTAATAAGTTAGTCCCAAAAAAGATATAAAAGGTACATAAAACATCCAAAGATGACAAGATAACGGCATGAAACCATCAAAAATTATGGATACGTTTGAGACGTATCATAGTGCACACGGTGACCACAGGGAGAGCGCGCCAAATGCATGATGTGTGCATTTGGGCCCTCGGCCTCGTCCGCTTCCTCTTCTTCTCGAGTCCTCTCCATGTCGAGTAGCTAGCCCGTGATCGTGCGGTCTTCCCGCCCCCCCCCCCCCTCTGCTCCTTGCCATGGACGCATCTGCCGACCACCGGTGTGCCGCCACCTCGCCATGCATCTCGGAGCTTCGGTCGTCGGCGAGAGGCGCCCAGAACCTTCCTCCCGATCCTATTTAAGGCGCCACCTGAGTCCCTCTTCCCCACCATCAACTTCCTCGCCCCCATCCCAAGCTCTGGAGCTCCCAAGAACATCAATGGCTAAGCCGGCCGTTGTCGATCCCCGCAGCCGAGCCCGACGCCTAGCCTTTCCCCTTCCTTCCTCTCGCGCCCAAGAGATCCCCTAGAAAACAGCGAAGTCGCTACCGCCCTCCGCTCCATCAAGGAGGCCCTGCTTGTGCCCCTCCTGACGAAGCCCCTTGGTATCCGGGCCCGAGCCATGGCACCGGAGTTGCGGACCGCCTCGAGCGCCGGCTTGACCTCCTGCGGGTGCGGCATGGCGCGACAGAGCTGCAGAGCTCGCCAGCCGGCCCTTTCAGGCGGCGAGGCAACGACCTGGACTGGCGCTCGAGCCCCTCTGCTCTTCAGCGCGAGGAAGAAGAAGGCCAGAGAGGGGGGAGAGAGAGAAGAAGTCAACCGTGGGCCCCGCCCATAAGTGAGAGGAGCTAACGCGGCCGGGCATGCCATCAGATTTAGTGGAGGCGCCTTAGGCGCAGGACGCTTCGCAGCTTTGAATGTGTATTCGGAGGAATACATTTTCTAACTCCCAGCCGCCGGCCGAAAGTACTGAGTTGTGAACGTTCGTTCGTTAAGCACCGAAATTGACACTATTATGTCTATTTTATCGCCTAACAAAAGAATGGTCGTAACTTTAAAACCGTAACTCCGATTGGGGTGATTCCAAAGCCCACGTCTTCGTCTTGTCAAGCCCATCATGTCGGCATCATTTTCACAAGGTGGTTACACTGTGAAAATGAACCTTTTTCCCTTGTCTCCAATCACCCCCCTTCAAGAGAGAGCAGTATCCGGTGATCCTTTCCGCGGACTCTCCGCACCTCTTACGGGAGTATCCTTCGACCCCAGGCAAGCCAAACCATCTGATATATGCCCTAAAGCATTGCTCTGTGTTTGTTCCTGCATGATTAAATTAATATGCTTGTGATTGTATACGTAGTAGTGGACTGTATGTGACTCCGACAAACCCTTGCTCGCATTTTCTTCAATGATGGCACCATGCCTGAGTCTGAGCTACTTTCGGCTGTCCGGGGTGGATGCCAACTTTATATTTCTCTTGTCAGCAGTTAGCTCGTGTTCTGAGCTTCTTTTCGGCCATCGCGGGCAACTGTTGAATTTCTTTCCGTGGCAGTGACCCTATGCTCTAAGCTGTTCTTCGGCCTTCTTAGGGAACTACTACATTCTTCTTATCAACACTGCCTCATGCTCTGTGCTGCTTTCCGTCCGTCTTGAGTCGGAGTTGAGTTATTCTGGTAATGTCCTAGATCTGTGTTGTAAAGACCGTTCTGGTGGCTACCGATTTATTTGCCGGTTTTATGCGAGGGTTCCGAGGGTCTAACTTACAGCTCGAACTTGTAGAGTAATAACTTGTCATCTACATCCTGTCTTATTAATGACTCATAATATAGAGATAGGTTGTGGTGTTTCTACCATTGCAATTTCATGCATAATTATCATCATGTTAAGTTATTGTTGACAACAACCATGCTTGATAAATATGTTGTTAAAACGAAATCTAGTGGGTTGATCTCCAGTCACCTGTCCGGGCTTATCCATGCAGCCACATTTGCCGTTGTGGGACGGCCTTGACTTGGTCTGATTGCGTGCTCTTTCACCGATACCTCCAAAGAGGGAGGGTTATGCACGTGTGCTACCTTTGCCCGGTAGGCGATGATAACCCTATGAGCCACTTGAGTTGTTTTGTGCGCACGTCCCCGTTTGGGACAGTTTAGTTTGGCCACGACGGTGGCCGGTGTCATGAGGAAACAGGGCCACCCAGGGCAGGACTCCGTGGGAGGATGAATGTCGGAGGTATGATGGAAGAGTCACGGGTCAGACAAGTTTCGTTGAAGCAATGCTGATCCACCCGAATGGAATCACGAGGTTAGGGCTCCATGATGTGGGTAAAGTGTGCAACCTCTTGATGTCCCACAAGCGTATGGGATCGCAGCAGTTTTCGAGGGTAGAGTATTCAACCCAAATTTATTTATTCGCTCAAAAGGGGAAGCTAAAGGATATTCTCAAGTATTTGCAGTGGAACGTGTCGGATTCAACCACACTTGAAAGATCAGTGTCTGCAAGCAAAGTATCAGTAGCAAGGTAGTATGATAACAACAGAGCCAGAAACGATCTGGTGACAAGGCAGACTATTCCTAACTGTTGTATCAATGGTGCCAGTAAAAGCTTTCACAATTCCCAGAAATGTCGCCAGAAAAGGCCCTGTTGACGGGATGTTAGCGCCAACAAAGGCTCGCAACAAGTAACAGTGGAGCAGCAAAGAATTGTAGTAGTAGCAGTAGCAAAGTAACAAGAAACATTAGTAGTGACAGCAGCAAAGTGACAACAGGAGGAAAGTGACAGCAGCAGCAAAGTGGCCCAATCCCTCTTGTACCAAGGGACAAGCCTAGGCAAAGTAACATAGCGAGAACCAGTAGTAAAAGACTCGTAGGCAGTGGATCGGTGATGGATGAGTGTGACGGATCTGATTCATCATGTAACAGCTATAACACGGAGAGATATGTGACTAGATCCCGTTCATCAATCTAATGTAGGCATGTATTCCATATGTAGTCATGCGTGCTTAGGGAAAAGAACTTGCATGACATCTATTGTCCATCCCTCCCGTGGCAGCGGGGTCCTAACGGAAACTACGGGATATTAAGGTTCTCCTTTTAATAAAGAACCGGACCAACGCATTAACACGTGGTGAATACATGAACTCCTCATACTATGGTCATCTCTGGGAGTGGTTCCGGCTATTGTCACTCCGGGGTTGCCGGGTCATAACACATAGTAGGTGACTACAACTTGCCAGATGGGATCTAACACACACATATATTGGCGACAACATAATAGGTTCAGATCTGAAATCATGGCACTCGGGCACTAGTGACAAGCATTAAGCATAGCCAAGTAGTGGCAACATCAATCTAGAACATAGTGGATACTAGGGATCAATCCCCGTCAAAAACTAACTCGATTACATGATAGATCTCATCCAACTCACCACCGTCCAGGAAGCCTACGATGAGATTAGTCACGAACGATGAAGAGCATCATGGAATGTCGATGGAGAAAGGTTGATGATGACGATGGCGACGATTTCCCCTCTCCGGAGCCCAAAACGGACTCCAAATCTGCCCTCCAGATGAAGAACAGGATGTGGCGACGCCTCCAAACACGATGGAACCTTCTCTCTGATTTTTTTCCAGGCGAAACGGAAGATATAGGACTGAGATTCGGGGTGGTGGTTCCACGTGGGCCCCACAAGCCTACATCGCGCGGCCTAGGGTGGTGGCCGCGCCGTGTGGGCTTGTGGCCCACTCGCACGCCCCCTCACGTGGATCTTTGCACAGGTATTTTTATTTTATTCAAGAAAAAATCTCCGTAAATTTTCAGGATGTTCCGAGAACTTTTATTTCTGCACAAAAACAACACCATGGCAATTCTGCTGAAAACAGCGTCAGTCCGGGTTAGTTCCATTCAAATCATGCAAATTAGAGTCCAAAACAAGGGCAAAATAGTTTGGAAAAGTAGATACGACAGAGACGTATCAACTCCCCCAAGCTTAAAGCCTTACTTGTCCTCAAGCAACTCAGTTGACAAACTGAGAAAGACAAAAGAAAAACTTTGACGAACTCTGTTTGATCTTGTTGTTGCAACTATGTCTAACTCATAACCAGAATTTCAGCAACATCACAAGCAAACCACATAAGAAAATGACATCTAGGTCTCACGGTAAACTCATATCAATGGCATAATCAACTAGCGAGCAAATAATAATAAGCCTCAAGGGTCAACACTTCAATCAAAACAACATGAAGCAGTCCGAAAGGATGGTATCTCGCTAGCTCTTTCTGAGACCGCAAAACATAAATGCAGAGCACCTTAAAAGACCAAGGGTTGACTAAACATTGTAATTCATGGCAATGAAGATCTAGTCACAGTCACACTCAACACAGTTAAAAGCAACGCATAAAAATGACAGAGGTGATCTCTAATTGGTGCTTTTGTAAGAGGAGGATGACTCAACAGGAACATAAGTAGACAGGCCCTTCGCAGAGGGAAGCATTGATTTGCACAGGTGCCCGAGCTCAAGCTTTTAAAACAGAGATAATAATTTTTTGTGGCATGCTTTCATTGTCAATGCAATGACTAAGAGTTCTCAACATCTTCCACACTACACATGCTATAGGCGGTTCCCAAACAGAAAAGTAAAGTTTTGACTCCCCACCACCAATCAATCACACTCCACGGCTAGCCGAATACTCGGGTACCGTCCATACCAACATCAATCCTGGGGGAGTTTTGTTTGTAATTACTTTTCGATTTGAGCATGGAACTAGGAATTCCAATTACCGGCCCCTTTCTCATGAATGATAGTGAATAAACACATATCGAGGATAACACGCCTAGCATGGAAGATATTGATAGCCCCCTGTCACCACATGAGCGGTTCGGGCATGCAAAACAGATTATTTCTTGAAGATTTAGAGAATGGCACATGCAAATTTACTTGGAACGGCAGGTAGATACCGCATATAGGTAGGTATGGTGGACTCATATGGCACAACTTTTTGTTCATGGAGGTGGATGCACAAGTAGTATTCCCGCTTAGTGCAAGTGAAGGCTAGCAAAAGACTGGGAAGCGACCAACTAGAGAGCGACAACAGTCATCAAAATGCATTGAGAGTAACTAACATTGAGTGCAAGCATGAGTAGGACATAAATCACCATGAACATGAACATCATAGAGGCTATGTTGATTTTGTTTCAACTACATGCAAGAACATGCGCCAAGTGAAGCCACTTGAATCATTCAAAGGAGGATACCATCCTATCATACTACATCATAGTCATCTCAACATTCATGTTGGCAACCAAGACAAACCATTATAAGATCCTAGTTAAATAAGCGTGGCATAAGCAACTATGATCTCTAAGTTGTCATTGCAAACATGTTTCTCTCACAACAAAGCTGAATCAGGCATGATGAGCTAGTCATATTTACAAAAACAAATAGATCGAGTTCATACCAGCTTTTCCAGGCTCAGTCACTTCATCATATATCGTCATTATTGCCTTTCACTTGCACGACCGAACGATGTGAACAATAATAAGAGTGCTCGTGCATTGGACTAAAGCTGGAATCTGCAGGCAAACACAAAGGAGAAGACAAAGTAATATGGCTCTTTGAAAGCTAAACAGGTATGCATGCAAGAGCCACTAAACATTGTAACAAATATCTTCTACCTTGAACCAAAGAAAAAGAAAACTATCTACACGGGAAAACTCCCAACAAACAAAAGAAGAAAAAGAAAATCTTTTTGGGTTTACTCAAACTAGACAGACACACGAAAAGAAAACGAGAAAAAGAAAATAAACTAGCATGCATGATACAGTGGCAAAGTGTGAACACCGGCTAACAAAGTGAAAGCATAAGCAAGAATGTAAAGTCGGTGAGAACACATACTCCCCCAAGCTTAGGCTTTTGGCCTAACTTGGTCTACTCCCAAGGAGGGAAATAACCAGCTCCTGGGTACTCTGGAGTGGACTGAGGATGCCACTGCTGTGTGAGCTCCTCTGGCTCCCACTAATAAACTGGCGTCTGGTACTCGACTGGCGACTCAGGCACGAGCACCTGTGGTTGGGCTAAGCCCCAATATGCGTAGATGTCCGAGGGCATAATAGTGTACCTGCCTGCATTAAGATTGAACAAAGAAGGAGCAGGCAAAGTAATAGTCTCACGCGTACCCTCACTAAATACCAGGTTATAAATCATCCTTCCACCTATATCTCTATCAAGAAAGTCATGGCGAACCATTCTATCGTAATCTAGATATCTCTCGGGAAGAAGAATCTCTTCTTCCTCTTCCAGTCTAATAGGTATCTCAAAGTGTCTAGCAAGATGAGTAGCGTAGATACCTCCATAGACAACACCCTTAGAACGGTTCAGGTTCAACCATTGAGCTACTATAGCGCCCAAGCTATAAGTTTTATCGTTATAAAGGGCTTCGCGCAAGGCCGCAAGATCTGGGGAACTAAGTGACCCAGCTTTCCCACGGCCAATCAAACATTTTCCCACAAATAGTGAGAAGTACCGAAGCATGGGAAAATGTATGCTAGCAGCTCTAGCGCAAGACACTCCTCTCTCCTCTCCTACAACAATTGTATCGATGAAAGCTTCCAAGTCCCGTGGACGAGGTTCATGAATATCCCCAACATAAGGAAATTTGCAAGCATTGCAAAAATCCTGGAGTGACATGCGCTAGGGTACATCATAAAGTTTAAACTCAACCATAGGAGGATTCTTCCTCGGATAGAAGTTAAAGCTTTGTATGAAGATATTAGTGAGGAGGAGGTATTGCGGACACTTATCTTCAACGAATGAGGTAAGGCCTGCGTTCTCCACCAAGTGATAAAAGTCCTCATAAATTCCAGCGGCGCGTAAGAACAAGTCGCTTGGTCACTCGCACGCTCGAACTTCCGCGACTCGAGGGACTGGATACTTGGGCTTCTTCTCACTCCCATCATCCTTGGGGTCACGGCTTGACGAGCCTCTCAAGAACCTCCTCATCATTTCCCTTTCTATCTCTGAAATTTCTGAAAGTTTTAGTGATTCTAAGGAAAAGTGAATAAGGCTCAATGAAACTCGTAGCAACTACTCCAAAAAGTGCCTAGAGACCATATGACGCATCAAAACTACTTAGGACAAGCTAGAATCAACATACAAAGCTCAAGAACATGGTCACCAAGGCAGCAAAAATACGCAGAGTATAAGGAACTGGAGCAAAAACTAATTGGACCAATGGAGGAGTCACTTACCAAGGAGTAATTTCCCCAAAACAGTTCGGAGAATGGTGATTTGAGCAAAGAGATCGAAAATCCCAGCAAGAGGAGCAAGAACACGGGTTTGAGCTGCGAAACGATTTTTCTAGAGGTAGGAGAACTGGATGGGAGCAAGAATGAGTGGAGGGGGTGCTTGTGGGCCCCACAAGCCTGGGTGGCGCGACCAGGGGGTGCCCGCACCCCTAGGGCTTGTGGCCCACTGGTGTGGCCCCTAGACAGACTCTTTGTCCCAGATTTTTTCAAATATTCTAGAAAAATCATACTTGATTTTCACAGCTTTCAGAGAACTTTGATTTTCGGGGTATTTTTCTACCGGACGCTAAAACAGAAAACAGGGAAAGCTAAACTAAACCTATCATTTTTCTTCTAAGCAACCTAAAGTGAAAGCTTGGAACAGAGGTTTGTGACTCCTCGATTCATCCATCTCATGGTCATCGACAGAAATCCGTCAATGGGGTTGACCAAATCCCCTCGACAAAACTTTCTTGAATCGCAAAAGAAGATGGAGAATTTTCGAACAGTCACTAGGTCACCTCAATGGGGATGTATATCTCCCCAACAAGCAAACCATACTTCATCTTGACACGGGGAATAGGGCATTCAAAGCTCCCAATGAGAATCGATGAAGTCTTTTCGATAGCATTGATGCAATGTACTCGATATTGTTTCTTCGGAAAGTGCACAATATGCTCATTACCGTCGACATGGAAAGTGACATTGCCTTTGTTGCAATCTATAACAGCCCCTGCAGTGTTTTAAAAAGGTTCTTCCGAGGATGACAGCCATGGCATCGTCCTCGGGAATATCGAAAATAACAAAATCTGTTAAGATAGTGGTGTTAGCAACCACAACAGGCACATCCTCGCAAATGCCGATAGGGAAAGCAGTTGATTTGTCGGCCATTTGCAGAGAGATTTCAGTGGGTGTCAACTTATCTAGTTCAAGTCTATGATAAAGAGAGAGAGAGAGAGGCATAATACTAACACCGGCTCCAAGGTCGCACAACGCAGTTCTAATGAAGTTGCCTTTAATGGAGCAAGGTATAGTGGGCACACCGGGATCACCTAGTTTCTTGGGAGTTCCACCCTTGAAAGTGAAATTGGCAAGCATGGCGGAGATCTCAAGATCAGGTATCCTTCTCTTATTAGTCACAATATCTTTCATGTACTTAGCATACGGAGACATTTTGAGCATATCCGTCAAATGCATCTGCAGAAAGACAGGTCTGATCATTTCAACGAAGCGCTCAAAATCCTCATCATCCTTTTTCTTGGAGGGTTTGGGAGGAAAGTGCATAGGATTCTGAACCCATGGCTCCCTTTCTTTACCATGCTTCCTAGCAGCGAAGTCATTCTTATTGTATCTTCTAGTCTTAGGCTGTGGGTTATCAAGATCAACACTAGGTTCAATCTCCACATCCTTTTCATTGTTAGGTTGAGCATCAACATGAACATCACTATTGATATTATCATTAGGCTCATGTTCATCACCAGATTGTGTTTCAGCATCAGAGATAGAGACGTCGTTTGGACTCTCAGGTGTAGCAGCAACAAGGTTGCTAGTGTGCAGGTTCCTATCATCTTTCTTCTTTCTAGGATGAGTAGGTGCATTAGTGCTAACTCCTTGAGAATCTTGTTCAATTCTCTTCGGATGACCCTCAGGATACAGAGGTTCCTGGGTCATTCTACCGCCTCTAGTAACGACTCTGGCGGAATTGTCATTCAACTCATTGAGCAAGTAATTCTGACCTTTAAGTACTTGTTCTACCTGAGTAGTAACCATAGAAGCATGTTTACTCAGAAGTTTAAGATCGTTGAGGTTCCTGTCCACACAAGCACTTAAATGACTAAGCATACGAGCATTCTGGTCCAATTGTCTGCTAACATAATCGTTGAAACTCTGCTGTTTGGCAACAAAGTTTTCAAATTCATCCAGGCATAAAAAAGGAATATCACTCTCATCAAACCTACGAAGAGAATTTACTTCTACTACCTCTATCGGGTTATCGAGGCCATGGATCTCTTCGATAGGTGGTAGATTATTGACATCTTAAGATTTAATGCCTTTCTCTCGCATAGATTTCTTGTCTTCTTGCATACGTTCGGGACTGAGGTATAAAATACCTCTTTTCTTCGGAGTTGGCTTAGGAGGTGGTTCGGGAATAGTCCAAGCATTCTCATTGCACAAGATGTTGTTCAGTAGAATCTCAGCTTGTTCTACGGTTCGTTCCCTAAAAACACTACTGGCACAACTATCTAGGTGGTCTCTAGAAGCATCGGTAAGTCCATTATAGAAGATATCAAGTATCTCATTCTTCTCAAGAGGGTGACCAGGCAAAGCATTCAGTTGCTGGATAAGCCTCACCCAAGCTTGTGGGAGACTCTCTTCTTCAGCTTGAGCAAAGTTTGATATTTCCTTTAAGGAAGCTTGCTTCTTATGGGCAGGGAAATATTTTTCAGAGCAGTAGTAGACCATATCCTAGGGGCTACGCACACAACCAGGAGCAAGAGAAGTGAACCAGGTCTTAGCATCATCCTTTAGCGACCATATAGTAGTGGCGGATCGTTTCTTTCCACTTGCGCAGAAGTTTCTCAACATCATAGCTATCCTTACACGCAAGAAAATCCTCAGCTATCTCTCCCTCCATAACATAGCGTGTATCAGGCATATCAGGAAATTCAGGTATAGTAGCAGGTTCTACTTCAATAGTATCAGCAGTCTCAGAAGTATCATCACATCTAGCAGCAATTCAAGCAATATGTGCATCAAGGGCACCAAGAGGCAAAGCAGTATCAGGCATAGCAGGCATAGTATCAAGCATAGAATCATCAGGCATAGTATCAAGCATAGCATCATCATAAGCATCATGGACAGTAGAAGTAGCATCATCAAGTACAGGCGACATATCAAGATTTCTAGAAGGAGACGATGTCGCAAATTTACTCAAAACTGAAGGTGAATCAAGTGCAGAGCTAGATGGCACTTCATTACCTCTCCTCATAGTGGAAGGCAGGATTTTAGTTCTTGGATCTTTCGGATTCCTCATAGTGATCAGTAGACGTCAATCCCAAGTGACTCAGAGAATATAGTTGTGCTTCACCGGCAACGGCGCCAGAAAAAGCCTTGATGTCCCACAAGCGTATGGGATCACAACAGTTTTTGAGGGTAGAGCATTGAACCCAAATTTATTGATTCGCTCACAAGGGGAAGCTAAAGATTAGTGTCTGCAAGCAAAGTATCAGTAGCAAGGTAGTATGATAACAACGGATCCAGAAACGAACTGGTGACAAGGCAGACTATTCCTAACTATTGTATCAATGGCGCCAGTAAAAGCTCTGTCAATGCCCAGAAATGTCGCCAGAAAAGGCCCTGTTGACGGGATGTTAGCGCCAACAAAGTTTCGCAACAAGTAACAGCGGAGCAGCAAAGAACAGTAGTAGCAGCAGCAGCTAAGTAACAAGTAACAGCATTAGTGACAACAGCAAAGTGACAGCAGCAAAGTGACAGCAGCAGCAAAGTGGCCCAATCCCTCTTGTACCAAGGGACAAGCCTAGGCAAAGTAACGTAGCGAGACCAGTAGTAAAACACTCGTAGGCAGCGGATCGGTGATGGATGAGTGTGACATATCTGATTCATCATGTAACAGTTATAACATAGAGAGATATGTGACTAGCTCCCGTTCATCAATCTAATGTAGGCATGTATTCCGTATGTAGTCACACGTGCTTAGGGAAAAGAACTTGCATGACATCTATTGTCTATCCCTCCCGTGGCAGCGGGGTCCTAATGGAAACTACGGGATATTAAGGTTATCCTTTTAATAAAGAACCGGACTAACGCATTAACACGTGGTGAATACATGAACTCCTCATACTATGGTCATCTCCGGGAGTGGTTCCGGCTATTGTCACTCCGAGGTTGTCGGGTCATAACACATAGTAGGTGACTACAACTTGCAAGATAGGATCTAAAACACACATATATTGGCGACAACATGATAGGTTCAGATCTGAAATCATGGCACTCGGGCCCTAGTGACAAGCATTAAGTATAGCCAAGTAGTAGCAACATCAATCTAGAACATAATGGATACTAGGGATCAATCCCCATCAAAAACTAACTCGATTACATGATAGATCTCATCCAACTCATCACCGCCCAGCAAGCCTATGATGAGATTACTCACGAACGATGAAGAGCATCATGGAATTGTCGATGGAGAAAGGTTGATGATGACGATGGCGACGATTTCGCCTCTCCGGAGCCCGAAACGGACTCGAGATCTGCACTCCAGATGAAGAACTGGATGTGCGGCGCCTCCGTATCACAAAAGGCGATGAAACCTTCTCTCTGATTTTTTTCCAGGCAAAACGGAAGATATAAGACTGAGATTGGGGCGGTGGTGCCACGTGGGCCCCACAAGCCTGCATGGCGCGGCCTAGGGGGGTGGCCTCGCCGTGTGGGCTTGTGGCCCACTGGCACACCCCCTCACATGGATCTTTGCGCATGTATTTTTCTTTTATTCTAGAATAAATCTCCATAAATTTTCAGGACGTTCCGAGAACTTTTATTTCTGCACAAAAACAACACCATGGCAATTTTGGTGAAAACATCAGAAGTCCGGGTTAGTTCCATTCAAATCATGCAAATTAGAGTCCAAAACAAGGGCAAAAGAGTTCGGAAAAGTAGATACGACGGAGACGTATCACCTCTGCAGAGTGTCAAACCTATTCGAATAGCCGAGTCCACGGTATTGGACAACTCGACCATACCTCACTAGGTGGTCAACCATATCAGTGATAATAATGATGGAAGAACTCGTCTGGTGCTGACATCGGAAGATGTCCGATATATGACATGTTAGCCATAGGATGGCTATGAGATGAGTGGTCGGATGACCACATGAGTTGGATTGGATTTGGATCAGATTCATACTAGATCATGAAAATAGTCGGAGTATAAATCATTTATCTAATATGCTTTACCTTATCGTATTCACTTTAGTAGTTATCTTACTAGATAATCCTGGTAGACCATGATAATTAATATTGCTAGATAGGTATGTTATAATGATTAATATTGCTCTAATAACAAATGCATGCTTGAATGGCATAGATTGCTTTGCTTAGTGTATATGTTAGTTTTGGTTTGCTTGTGAGTACATTCAAAAGTACTCATCGGCTTTTAACATTGCCAGGTTCACATAAGGATCTGTCGTACATGAGGAACTGGAGCGTTCGCGGGGTAGGAGCGTAACCGAGTCAGATCCCTGTGGATTGGAGCCGCACCAGGACCATGCTGCCATAAAAAGAGCTTTTCCCACTACCATTACCCTTGTAGTTCATCATGTAAAACTCTTATATTCATTAATAGAAATGCATGTGTTCATCATACTTGTTGTAAACGTGCATGCCAAAGTAATTTCCTGGGCTCGTGTGCACGGCGACCGTCTGGCTACAGTGGTAATCAGGCGGAGCGCCACCACGAATGGTATCAGAGCATCCAGGCTGACTATAGATTACCCAAGCCAGACTTCACTGTCTTGATTAATTAGGGAGCCCAAATGGATTTCAACTATCTCTGCCACTTGGCACGGCTACTATTGATCATAAGGCAACCCCATAGGGTTTTGGCTCCATCTGACCCCCATCTGACCCGGGAGCCCTGAAACCCCTAGGATAACCAGATATCCTTACCCTGCTTGCTAGCCATGAAATTTCTCCCCTTACTATAATTTCCTTTGGGAAACGCTTATAAACTCTATATTTCCCCAATAACCTTAGGAACGTTGACTAAGCCATTTTGGCTATGGTCCTGTGTCGAGAGTGATGTTCCCTAAGCAAGTAGTAGGAGCTTGACACCAGTGCTACCAGGAGCATTGTGCGGTTTCACTTCTAAATCCTTAGAGATGCATCAAGTGCGCTATATTAGTTATATGAGTGGATCCTTGGCCATGTGTATAAGGTCCGCAACACTTGAGCTTTATTTGCTTTTTGGTTTTTCGCGGTTCTCGTTTATTTTGTTGGTTTCGTTTTTCCGCTCCGACTGGATCCATCTGCAAGAGTTGTCTAAGAATATCAACACGCAACTGGGATAATACCCAATAATCCCCATCTCAACAAAAGTCAAGCCCTACCAACCGCCTGATATTCAGAGCATTACCACCGGATCTGTGAAATATGAAGAATGGGATCAGTTCATGCGAGCCACTCATACACGGGGATGACTATGTCAGAGAAACATCAGCCCTATGTTTAAAAGAAGAATATGAGCACAGCAACCCCTACGAGATACGCAAGAGTAAGTTGTGAGAACAAGCCAACTCACAGGGAAAACAATCAAGGAATAGTGTTGGCAAGACATGATAAGTCCATCAAAGGAGTCCTCAAGACAAAAAAAGTTGTGGGCAAACAACCTCCGTGACGGTCAACAAGATACAACTTCGCAGGCAAAGAGGTATTACCAACCCTTGTGAGAATCTGGCATATGTGGCCACAACAATGCAGTACCTGCAGTTACAAGCAAGTTTGCCGCACTCATCACGAATATGGGACATCAACCCAGATAAGAAGCTATGACCTAAAAAGTTACACCAAATGATAGGCATACTATGCACATCTCAGTGGTCACACCAAGGATTACATCGGCTATATATGACAGAGCCATCTCCGCAAGCGACCAAGTTGGACACAAGGCATTCTGATAGAATGGCTCAAAGCATGTCAGCATCAACAACTTGTAGATATCATGACATCAGTAGAATAAGAGATTACTGTCTATGATTACTTTGTGATCGTGCCTGGCATTTCAGCTGACGACATAGCAGCAATAGCTCGGTCATGTTGATCCCTTGAGTCATGGATCACCTAAGGGCAAATTCAGGATGCATAAGCAAACATCAGAATAGAACACGCAGCCAGACTAAGCATTTTAACACGGTAAATAGAAAGCCACTCCCATAGGAGCACGTGAGCCTGGTACCAAGAAAGGATGTATTACCCATGATAGTTAGGGTACGAAGCATTACAATAAAACTCGAAGCAGGTACTTCCAGGACCTAGAACTATGATGTTTGTTGGCAGTACCCGCTACCCCACCATGCAACACTACTATCAGAACAAAGAGTACACCTGACAGGAAAGAGAAGGATTCAAGAGAGTACACCTGGTCCCTCCGAAGAGGCAGTTATAAGGTCAGAGAACCAACAAAGGCATGACAACTGATGGATCCAAGTCACACACATGTCCCCTTCCCCGAGAGGTAAGCCTGGAAATCTCAAGGACGAGATTTTCTTAAGGGGGGTAGGCTTGTGATACGTCTCAAACGTATCTATAATTTTTGATGGTTTCACGCTGTTAGCTTGTCTTCTTTGGTTGTTTTATGCACCTTTTATATCTTTTTTTGGGACTAACTTATTAATTCAGTGTCAAGTGCCAGATCCTGTTTTTTCTGTGTTTTTGACTCTTTTCAGATCTGATTTTGGAACATAGTCCAAACGGAAGAAAAACCCCGAAATGATTTTTTCCCGAACGGAAGAAGGCCAGGGGGCTTTTGGGTCAAGCCAGGTGGGCTCCAGGGAGCCCACAAGCCCCCACTCCGCCACAAGGGGGGAGGCGACGGTGGGCTGGCTTGTGGCCTCCCTGGCCGGCCCCTGACCTAGGTCTTTGGCCTATAAATTCCCAAATATTCTGCAAAAAACCAGGGGAGCCTCGAAAATACTTGTCCGCCCCCGCGAGCTTCCGTTTCCGCGTGATCTCATCTGGAGACCCTTCTGGGCGCCCTGCCGGATGGGACTTTGGAGTTGCAGGGCTTCTTCATCATCATCATCGCCCCTCCAATGACTCGTGAGTAGTTCACTTCAGACCTACGGGTCCGTAGTTAGTAGCTAGATGGCTTCTTCTCTCTCTTGGATCTTCAATACAAAGTGCTCCATGATCTTCATGGAGATCTATCCGATGTAATCTTCTTTGGCAGTGTGTTTGTCGAGATCCGATGAATTGTGGATTTGTGATCAGATTATCTATGATATATATTTATGTCTTTGCTGATTTCTTATATGCATGATTTGATATCCTTGTAAGTCTCTGCGAGTCTTGGGTTTTGTTTGGCGAACTAGATCTATGATTCTTGCAATGGGATTAGTGCTTGGTTTTGGGTTCTACCATGTGGTGACCTTTCCTAGTGACAGTAAGGGCAGCAAGGCACACATCAAGTGGTTGCCATCAAGGGTAAAAAGATGGCGTTTTATCATTGGTTTGAGATTATCCCTCTACATCATGTCAGCTTGCTTAAGGCGTTACTCTGTTCTTATGGACTTAATACACTAGATGCATGCTGGACAGCGGTCGACGTGTGGAGTAATAGTAGTAGATGCAGAAAGTATCGGTCTACTTGTTTTGGACGTCATGCGTATAGATATAATCATTGCATAGATATCGTCACGACTTTGCGTGGTTCTATCAATTGCTCGACAGTAATTTGTTCACCCACGATCTACTTGCTTTCATGAGAGAAGCCACTAGTAAACACTACGGCCCCCGGGTCTATTCACATCCATCGTTTACACCTCTGCTTTTACTTTGCTTTGTTACTTTGTTGCTTTCAGTTCTCACTTGGCAAACAATCTATAAGGGATTGACAACCCCTTCATAGCGTTGGGAGCAAGCTTTTGTGTTTGTGCAGGATCTTGAGATACTCCTCCGCCGTATTGATACCTTGGTTCTCAAACTGAGGGAAATACTTACCACCGCTGTGCTACATCACCCTTTCCGCTTCGAGGGAACACCAACGTAAGGCTCCAAGGCCACGGGGGAAATCCTTTGCATACTTGCCTAGGAAGTCCCTTAAGGCGTAGCCGCAACTGAAGGATTCCTGGTGCCGTCGACACGACTATTTCTAGCACCATTGCCGGGGATCTTTTTGAGGTAGCAGAAGTATTTCTGGCGCCGTTGCCGGGGATACACACCAAACATCAAAAGTATTTCTGGCGCCGTTGCCGGGGAGGAGAAATCAAGATCTATCCAAATAGGTCTCACAAACACTTCTCTTGCATTTACTTTTGTTGCCAGTTGCCTCTCGTTTTCCTCTCCCCCACTTCACGTTTGCCGTTTTCATTCGCGTTTCGCCTTCGCCGTTTTCTTTTTCCTTTGCCGGGTTTCTTGCTCGCTTGTGTTCCATGTGCCTTCATTATTCTTGCATCTTCGCTTGCTGAAAATCTAGTGATATGGATCCTCATCCACTAGCTAATCTCTTTAAGAGACCCACTTATTTGGAACGAATTACTAGTGAGTTGAGTGCGCTTGACTATCTTTATGAAGTTTTGCTTGAGATGCGTGAATCTAAAAATCGTGATGAAGTGATTCACGAGGGCTCCTTGGATGAAAAGCATGATTTCCATGGTTTCACTATAAATTCTATTAGTGACAATCATGCTAAAATTATGCAAAACCCTAAGCTTGGGGATGCTAGTCTTGCTATGACCACTACTTGTTGCAAAGATCGTGATTGGGGTGATGATTTTTCTTTTGACCTTGAAAATTTGTTCAAGCCTCAAGATGAATATGATATTTGCAATATTATTGAAAGTGGGTTTGGAGAAGTCATGACTTTAGATGATAATCCCACTATTTTTGAAGAGCGTCAACCTTGCATGCATGTGGATCATGAAAAGAATATCCTATGGGATAGCTATATTGTTGAATTTGAATATGATCCCACATGTAGTTGCTATGAGAGAGGAAAATATTGTGGTAGAAACTTTCATGTTACCAAATTACCTCTCGTTATGTTGAGATTGATATTGTCTCTTTCTTCTTCCTTGCATATGGCAGCTATTGGTTGTCTTGACAATTTGTTTTCCTATGAAATGCCTATGCATAGGATGTATGTTAGACTTAAATGTGATTTTCACATGCTTTATGATGCTCTCGTTGTGCTTCAATTCTTGTCTTTCGTGTGAGCATCACTTTTTGCCTAGCTAAGGGCGTTAAACAAAAGCGCTTGTTGGGAGGCAACGCAACGAATCTATCCTTTTTCTTTCTGTTTTGTGTTTTCCACACTTTCATAATTCTGTTATGATTGTGATTTTGTGTTTCTTTTTGCGTTTGTGCCAAGCAAAACCGTTATGATTAGTCTTGGGGATGATCGTTTGGTCATGCCGGAAAAGACAGAAACTTTCTACTCAGGAAAATAATTTTCGTTTTTTTATGTTAGAGCTTTTGAGTTGATTCTTTTTGCTGCTGATTGCTACGCAAATTCTTCAGACTGTCGTTTTTTTTCAGAATTATTGAAGTAATATAGGTATACGAAATATATAGATTGCTACAGACTGGTCTGCTGTTAACAGATTCTGTTTTTGTCGTGTTGGTTGCTTATTTTGATGAAACTATGGATAGTATCGGGGGTATTAGCCATGGAAGATTGAAAGTACAGTAACCCAACATCAGCACAAGTAGAATTTAAGTTTGCTACAGTACCTAAGGAAGTGGTAGTTTGCTTTCTTGTACTAATGTTATCACGAGTTTCTTTTTAATTTCGTGTTGTGAAGTTTTCAAGTTTTGGGTGAAGTTCTTATGGACAAAGAGATAAAAGAGTGGCAAGAGCTCAAGCTTGGGGATGCCCAAGGCACCCCAAGAGATTCGAGGATGCCGTAAAAGCCTAAGCTTGGGGATGCCCCGGGAAGGCATCCCCTCTCTCGTCTTCAATCCATCGGTAACGTTACTTGGGGCTATATTTTTATTCACCACATGTTATGTGTTTTTGCTTGGAGCGTCTCATATCGTAGGAGTCTTTTATTTTTGTTGTGTCACAATCATCCTTTCTGCACACCTAGAGAGAGAGACATGCACACACCGTGATTTTGTCGAGCTTCACTTATATCTTTTGGTAGACAATTCAGCTCACATGTGCTTCACTTATATCATTTGAGCTAGATACTTTTTCTCTATGTGCTTCACTTATATCTTTTAGAGCACAGCGGTGCGTGGTTTGGTAGTTGATCTATGCTTTGAAAGTAGTCTCAAAAGGGGTAGTTATCCAAAGGGATACGAAAACTTCCACCTTCATGTGCATTGAATAATTAGAGAAGTTTGATTCATCTCAATTAGTTTTGAGTTGTGGTTATGGTAATATTGAAGTCATGCTAGTAAGGTGTTGTGGATCTAGAAATACTTGTGTTGAAGTTAGTGATTCCCGTAGCATGCACGTATGGTGAACCGCTATGTGATGAAATCTGAGCATGATTAGTATATTGATTGTCATCCTTTGCGTGGCGGTCGGGATCGCGCGATGGTTTATACCTACCAACCCTTCCCCTAGGAGTATGCGTTGAATGCTTTGTTTCGATTACTAATAAAACTTTTGCAACAAGTATATGAGTTCTTCATGACCAATGTGGAGTCCATGGTTTAGATGCACTTTCACCTTCCACCATCACTATCTTCTTAGTGCCGTGCAACTTTCGCCGGTGCACAAAACCCACCATTAGCCTCCCTCAAAACAGCCACCATACCTACCTACTATGGCTTTTTCAAAGTCATTCCGAGATATATTGCCTTGCAAATACCACCATGACATGTGCCACCACGTCTACATTGCTATTGCATGATCGTAAGATAGCTAGCATGATGTTTCCATTGATGTCTATGCCATGCTATATCATTGCCACGGTACACTACCGAAGGCATTCCATATAGAGTCATAGTTGCTCTAAGTTTTAGTTGAAAGTGTGATGATCATCATTAATGGAGCATTGTCCCATGTGAGGAAATAAAAAGAGGCCAAAGAAGCCCACCAAAAAAAAAGAGGCCAAAGATCCCACCAAAAAAATAAAAAAAAATGAGAGAAAAAGAGAGAAGGGACAATGCTACCACTTTTTCCACACTTGTGCATATTAAGCACCATGATCTTCATGATTGAGAGTCTCTCGTTTTGTCACCACCATATAGCTAGTGGGAAATTTTCATTATATAACTTGGCTTGTATATTCCAATGATAGGCTTCCTCAAAATTGCCTTAGGTCTTCGTGAGCAAGCAAGTTGTATGCACACCCACTAGTTTTCTTTAAGAGCTTTCACATACTCGTAGCTCTAGTGCATCATTTGTATGGCAAACCCTACTCATTCACATTGATATCTATTGATGAGCATCTCCACAGCTCATTGATATGCCTAGTTAATGTGACTATCTTCTCCTTTTTTGTCTTGCAACGTCCACCACATTCCACACCATCTATATTGCTATAACCATGGCTCACGCTCATGTATTGCGTGAGAGTTGAAAAGGTTTGAGAAAGTAAAGGTGTGAAACAATTACTTGGCCAATACCGGGGTTGTGCATGATTTAAATTCGTTGTGCAATGATGATAGAGCATAGCCAGACTATATGCTTTTGTAGGGATACCTTTCTTTTGGCCTTGTTATTTTGAAAGTTCATGATTACTTTGCTAGTTTGCTTGAATTACTATTGTTTCCACTTCAATAGAAAACTATTGTTTTGAATGTAATGGATCTGAACATTCACGTCACATAAGAGGAATTACAAAGGACACCTATGCTAGGTAGCATGAAAGCATCAAAAATTCATTCTTATCACTTCCCTACTCGAGGACGAGCAGGAGTTAAGCTTGGGGAGCTTGATACGTCTCAAACGTATCTATAATTTTTGATGGTTTCACGCTGTTATCTTGTCTTCTTTGGTTGTTTTATGTACCTTTTATATCTTTTTTGGGACTAACTTATTAATTCAGTGCCAAGTGCCAGTTCGTGTTTTTTCCGTGTTTTTGACTCTTTTCAGATCTGATTTTGGAAGGGAGTCCAAACGGAAGAAAAACCCCGAAATGATTTTTTCCCGAACGGAAGAAGACCAGGGGCTTTTTGGCCAAGCCAGGTGGGCTCCAGGGAGCCCACAAGCCCCCACTCCGCCACAAGGGAGGGAGGCGGCGGTGGGCAGGCTTGTGGCCTCCGTGACCGCCCCCTGACCTAGGTCTTTGGCCTATAAATTCCCAAATATTACGCAAAAAACCAGGGGAGCCTCGAAAATACTTTTCCGCCGCCGCAAGCTTCCGTTTCCGCGAGATCTCATCTGGAGACCCTTCCTGGCGCCCTGCCGGAAAGGACTTTGGAGTTGGAGGGCTTCTTCATCATCATCATCGCCCCTCCAATGACTCGTGGGTCGTTCACTTCAGACCTACGTATCCGTAGTTAGTAGCTAAATGGCTTCTTCTCTCTCTTGGATCTTCAATACAAAGTTCTCCATGATCTTCATGGAGATCTATCCGATGTAATCTTTTTTGGCGGTGTGTTTGTCGAGATCCGATGAATTGTGGATTTGTGATCAGATTATCTATGATATATATTTGAGTCTTTGCTGATTTCTTATATGCATGATTTGATATCCTTGTAAGTCTCTCCCAGTCTTGGGTTTTGTTTGGCCAACTAGATCTCTGATTCTTGCAATAGGAGAAGTGCTTGGTTTTGGGTTCTACCATGTGGTGACCTTTCCCAGTGACAGTAGGGGCAGCAAGGCACACATCAAGTAGTTTCCATCAAGGGTAAAAAGATGGGGTTTTTATCATTGGTTCGAGATTATCCCTCTACATCATGTCATCTTGCTTAAGGCGTTACTCTGTTCTTATGGACTTAATACACTAGATGCATGCTGGAGAGCGGTCGACGTGTGGAGTAATAGTAGTAGATGCAGAAAGTATCGGTCTACTTGTTTTGGACGTGATGCTTATAGATATAATCGTTGCCTAGATATCATCACGACTTTGCGCGGTTCTATCAATTGCTCGACAGTAATTTGTTGACCCACCGTCTACTTGCTTTCATGAGAGAAGCCACTAGTAAACACTACGGCCCCCGGGTCTATTCACATCTGTCGTTTACACCTCTGCTTTTACTTTGCTTTGTTACTTTGTTGCTTTCAGTTCTCACTTGGCAAACAATCTATAAGGGATTGACAACCCCTTCATAGCGTTGGGAGCAAGCTTTTGTCTTTGTGCAGGATCTTGAGATACTCCTCCGCCGGATTGATACCTTGGTTCTCAAACTGAGGGAAATACTTACCACCCTTGTGCTACATCACCCTTTCCGCTTCGAGGGAACACCAACGCAAGGCTCCAAGACCACGGGGGAAATTCTTTGCATACTTGCCTAGGAAGTCCCTTAAGGCGTAGCCGCAGCTGAAGGATTCCTGGTGCCATCGACACGACTATTTCTGGCACCGTTGCCGGGGATCTTTTTGAGGTAGCAGAAGTATTTTTGGCGCTGTTGCCGGGGATACACAGCAAACATCAGTTTGTAATACCCTAGTTTTCGCTCCTTGTTTTTTTCATTTGCGGGAATTCACCCCCGTCTTTTTTTCGATGTTATCAGATTTCTTTTACTCCTGGGTATGTGAAGATGGTCATCTGGCCTTGCCTTCCTATCCAGCGAGAGATTTCCCTCAGTCCAACCTTTCCACCCAAGATCCTTTCTCTGGGTTTTGCCGTCAAAACCCTACTTTCTGAATTGCTGGAAGGGAAACCCTGATCTCTCCTATTTCAAAGGAACCCCAATTTCTTTTGCCCTGTTGCCTCCCAAACCTTTTCCCAATGATCATCCATTATCTTTAAACCCTGGATAAGGAAAAACATTGCTAAGTCATTTGCAATATTTATCATTTATAATTAATTCCTTTTTCTATGAGATGAAGGAATTAAATCCAGCAAAATAGCTATCCATCTCCAAAGCTTATGAAAACTTGTGTAGGTATTCTTTGTGATCATATTGAGCTCCCATAAAATATTGGCCATTATTAGTCAAGGGAAAATTGCCTTTTCCTATTTAATGCCAATATTGCATTTTGGGCACTTTCTAAAGGAACTACCATTTTGGTAGTCAGGAAAAATCCCAAATAATTTGGGGAGCTTGTCCTATCCATATATTCCCCATTTCCATCAAGATCCCAAGCCCCATAGTTCAAAATTTGAGCACATCATCAATTTGAAAATTCTGTCCAGTTGGCAAATTTGCAAAGGAAGTGCTCTATTCCTTGATCTCCTTGATCTCAAACTTTTCATGGTGGTTTACATTACTAAATCACTAATGAATACCAAAAATCAGTTCAATCCCTCTATCAATATTTTCCCAGCAGTGTTCCAAAGTTTCTACCCACTTGGAAGCTCTGTGAAGGAAGTACCATTTTGGTGTCCCCAAATGGTATGAAACTTTTTACAGTGGCTGCATGTGTTCAAATAAACCCTCTCCACCAAATCTTAACCAAATCCATGCAGCCATTTGACCCCACCTTCTCCATCTCTATTTCTTTCCAGTTTGTCATGATGTGAAGGAAATGCTAGCTAGGATGTTTTATTTGTCCTGGAAATTTACCAAGGCACTAATCTTAGTAAACCATTGCCACACACCAAAAACTAGCATATTATCTTTGGCCAATATTCTAGAAAATATCACAAGCACGTTGTTGTCAAATCATGTTTGTGCAAGTTTTTCTTATCCTAGAGCCTCCCAGCTTGTTCCAGACCCAGATCTCATCCATTTGAGCAGTTAGGGAGCTATTGGACATGATTGCAGCAAACTGCTACAGTTGGTAGTGCACGCGGTGACCACACGCAGAGCGCGCCAAATGCATGCTATGTGCATTTGGGCCTTCGGCCTCGTGTGCTTCCTCTTCTTCTCGAGTCCTCTCCATGTCCAGTATCTAGCCCGTGATCGTGCGGTCTTTTCCCCCCTCTGGTCCTCGCCATGGATGCATCTGCCGATCACCGGAGTGCCGCCACCTCACCATGCATCTCGGAGCTTCGGTCGCCGGCGAGAGGCGCCCAGAACCTTCCTCCCGAGCCTATTTAAGGCGCCACCTGAGTCCCTCTTCGCCACCAGCAACTTCCTCGCCCCCTTCCCAAGCCCCGGAGCTCCCAAGACCATCAATGGCCAAGCCGGCCGTTGTCGATCCCCGCCGCCGAGCCTGACCCCTAGCATTTCCCCTTCCTTCCTCTCGCGCCCAAGAGATGCCTTGGAAAACTGCGAAGCCGCTACCTCCCTCCGCTCTATCAAGGAGGCCCTCCTTGTGCCCCTCCTCGCGAAGCCCCTTGGCATCCGGGACCGAGCCATGGCACCGGAGTTGCGGACCGCCTCGAACGCCCGCTGGACCTCCTGCGGGTGCGGCATGGCGCGACCGAGCCGCAGAGCTCGCCGACCGGCCCTTTCAGGCGATGAGGCAACGGCCTGGACCGGTGCTCGAGCCCCTCCACTCTTCAGCGCGAGGAAGAAGAAGGCCAGGTAGGAGAGAGAGAGAAGAAGTCAACCGTGGGCCCCGCCCATAAGTGAGAGGAGCTGACGCGGCCGGGGCCGACGTCAGATTTAGTAGAGGCGCCTTAGGCGCGGGACGCTTCGCAACTTTGGAAGCGTATTACGAGGAATACATTTTCTAATTCCCAGCCACCGGCCGAAAGTGCTGAGTTGTGAACGTTCGTTCGTTAAGCACCGAAAAGGACAATATTATGTCTATTTTATCGCCTAACAAAAGAATGGTCATAACTTTAAAACCGTAACTCCGATTGGGGTGATTCCAAAGCCCACGTCTTCGTCCTGCCAAGCCTGTCATGACGGTATGATTTTCACAAGGTGGTTACACTGTGAAAATGACCCTTTTGCCCGTGTCTCCAATCAGCCCCCTTCGAGAGAGAGAAGTATCCGGCGATCCTTTCCGCGGACTCTCCGCACCTCTTCCAGGAGTATCCTTCGACCCCAGGCAAGCCGACCATCTGATATATGCCCTAAAGCATTGCTCTGCGTTTGTTCCTGCATGATTAAATTAATATGCTTATGATTGTATACGTAGTAGTGGACTCTATGCGACTCTGATGAACCCTTGCTCGCATTTTCTTCAATTATGGCACCACGCCTGAGTCTGAGCTGCTTTCGGCCGTTCGGGGTGGATGCCAACTTTATATTTCTCTTGTCAGCAGCTAGCTCGTGTTCTGAGCTGATTTCCGGCCGTCGCGGGCAGCTCTTGAATTTCTTTCCGTGGCAATGACCCGATGCTTTGAGTTGTTCTTCGACCGTCTTAGGGAACTGCTACATTCTTTTTATCAACACCGCCTCATGCTCTGTGCTGCTTTCCAGCCGTCTTGAGTCGGGGTTGAGTTATTCCGGTAATGTCCCAGATTTGTGTTGCAAAACCGTTCTGGTGGCTACCGATTTATTTTTCTGTTTTATGTGAGGGTTCCGAGGGTCTAACTTACAGCTAGAACTTGTAGAGTAATAACTTGTCATGTACATCCTGTCTTATTAATGACTCATAATATAGAGATAGGTTGTGGTGTTTCTACCATTGCTATTTCATGCATAATTATTATCATTTTAAGTTATTGTTGACAACAACCATGCTTGATAAATATGTTGTTAAAACCAAACCTAGTGGGTTGATCTCGAGTCACCTGTCCGGGCTTATCCGTGCAACCACATTTGCTGTTGTGGGACGACCTTGACTTGGTCTGATTGCGTGCTCTTTCACCGGTACCTCCAGAGAGGGAGGGTTATGCATGCGTGCTACCTTGGCTCGGTAGGCGGTGATAACCCTGTGACCCAGTTGAGTTGTTTTGTACGCACGTCCCCGTTTGGGACAGTTTAGTTGGGCCACGATGGTGGCAGGTGTCATGAGGACACAGGGCCACCCACGGCAGGACTCCGGTGGAGGATGAATGCCAGTGGTACGATGAAAGAGTCACTGGTCAGACAAGTTTCGTTGGAGCAATGTTGGTCCACCCGAATGGATCACAAGGTCAGTGCTCCATGATGTGGGTAAAGTGTGCAACCTCTGCAGAGTGTCAAACCTATTCGAATAGCCGAGTCCACGGTATTGGACAGCCCGACCAGACCTCAGTAGGTGGTCAACCGTATCAGTGATAATAATGATGGAAGAACTCGTCTGGTACAGACATCGTAAGATGTCCGATATATGACATGTTTTCCATGGGATGGCTATGAGATGAGTGCTCGGATGACCACATGAGTTGATTGGAGTTGGATCAGATTCAGACTGGATCATGAGAATAGTCCGATTATAAATCATTTATCTAATATGCTTTACCTTATCGTATTCACTTTAGTAGTTAGCTTGCTAGATAAGCCTGGTATACCATCATATTTCATATTGCTAGATAGGTATGTTATAATGATTAATATTGCTCTAATAAAAAATGCATGCTTGAATTCCATAGATTGCTTTGCTTAGTGTATATGTTAGTTATGGTTTGCTTACGAGTACATTCAAAACTACTCAGCGGATTTTAACATGGCCAGGTCCACATAAGGATCTGTCGTACGCGAGGAACTGGAGCGTTCACGGGCTAGAAGCGTAACTGAGTCAGATCCGTGTGGATTGGAGCCGCACGAGGACCATGCTGCCTTAGAAAGAGTTTTTCCCGTTGCCATCACCCTTGTAGTTCATAATGTAAAACTCTTATATTCATTAATAGAAATGCATGTGTTCATGATACTTGTTGTAAACGTGCATGCTAGTGTGATTTCCTGGGCTGGTGTGTGTGGTGACCGTCTAGCTACAGTGGTAATCAGGCGGAGCGCCACAATGAATGGTATCAGAGCATCCAGGCTGACTATAGGTTACCCTAGCGAAACATCACTGTCTTGTCTTTAGTAGGGGGCCCAGATGGATTTCTGCCATCTTGGCCACTTCGCACGGCTACTATTGATCATATGGCAACCCCATAGGTTTTCGGCTCCATCTGACCCCAACTCTCGTGGTCCTTGCCTTCGGTGTGGAATGCTCGCACCCGACAACGACTCGTGAGCCCCGAAACCCCTAGGTAAATCAGATATCGTTACCTGCTTGCTAGCCATGAAATTTCTCTCCTTACTCCAGTTTCCTTTGGGAATCGCTTATAAACTCTATCTTTCCCCAATAACCTTAGGAACGTTGACTAAGCCATTTTGGCTTTGGTCTTGTGTCGAGAGTGGTGTTCCCTAAGGAAGTAGTAGGATCTTGACACCAGTGCTACCAGGAGCATTGTGCGGTTTCGCTTCTAAATACTTAGAGATGTATCGAGTGCGCTATATTAGTTATACTAGTGGATCCTTGGCCATGTGTATAAGGTCCACAACACTTGAGCTTTATTTGCTTTTTGGTTTTTCGTGGTTCTCGTTTCTTTTGTTGGTTTCATTTTTCTGCTCCGACTGGATCCATCTGCAAGAGTTGTCTAAGAATATCAGCATGCAACTGGGATAATACCCAATAATCCCCATCTCAACAAAAGTCAAGCCCTACCAACCGCCTGATATTCAGAACATTACCACCCGATCTGTGAAAAATGAAGAATGGGTCGGAAACAGAATCGTGTGCAACAGACAAGGCCAAAATATATATCTGAGGGAGTTGGCCTCAAAATTGATCATACCCGAGGAACAGTCAGATGAGCTACCAAGAATGAACATTAGTAGGGACAAATTATTCAGTCCACGATACAAGGATTATTTCAGTCAGTAGGGTAAACCCTGAGTCTTTTCTCCATGGACCCAAGAATCATTTATCACCCACCAAGGACATATTGCAAGAATGTGAATGAACCAAAAGCAGCAACAAAACTTCGGTACGTTGGTACAAATTTGAAGGCAAATCTTGAAGCTCAACGGTGCAAATAAAAAAATCTAGGCACTATAAACAAGGTCTACAAGGAATATGGATAAGTCCACCGGTTGTCCAAATCAAGGAGCACCTAACATGCTTGGAAGCTTAGCTGGACCAAATGGAGTTATCCATCAATTGCTTAGTATCGACAACATCTGGTTTGAACATATGGCCTTCTGAATCAATTGTCAACATGAGGTCTGCACCAGTTGTGCAACCTTTACGGCACCAATAACCAGACCAGCGGAAGGACAAGCGATGTGGATGACCAATGGAATATCTTCAGCCCATACAAGACACCTATGCCCCTCCAGTAAGTTATCACAACAAGCTTTTGGCATGAGGTTCCGAGTTTTACCCAGCAAGTCAGTAAGGTAGGAAAGCATTTGAGGTATGGTACCCAATCTTCTTCAGAAGCTACCCCGATGGAAGCATCGAGTAGAAGTTACCCAGTCTTCCTTGACATGATACTCTTGATGACTTAGAATATGAACTAAGTAACCCTTGTTGGGAAGGCATCGCATTCTCTCTGTTGCAAATTATTCCACTGACAGTTGACAACATATCACCATCCATCTCAAGGATCAAATCCGCAATAGTTGGTCAGAAGGCAAAATAGTCAGTCAAGACACAAGCCTGCTTCAGGAACCAAGTGCTCAGCCGCATATACTCAATAGATATGGTGGCATGCTACCAAGGCCATATGAGATAATCATACAAAGATGTCAGCCTGATGAGAATCCAACTATTGCATGAGCTATATAAGAAGGCGAAGGATGCGAGTTATACACTTTGTGAGATGACCAACAACCTATGGATAAGCTGTATTGGACACAGATGAACCCTTGCTCGTATTTCTTTGGTGATGGCACCACGCCTGTGTTCTGAGCTGTTTTCGGCCATCCGGGGTGGATGCCGACTTTTATTTCTCTTATCAGCAACTGGCCCATGTTCTGAGCTGCTTTTCGGCAGTCTCGGACAGTTGTTGAATTTCTTTCTGTAGTAGTCACCACATGCTCTGAGCTGTTTCTCGGCCGTCTTAGGGAACTACTACTTTCTTCTTATCGACACTGTCTCATGCTCTAAGCTGCTTTTCAGCCATCTTGAGTCGGGGTTGAGTTACTCCAGTAATGTCCCAGATTTGAGTTGTAATGACCGTTCTGGTGGCTACTAGTTTATTTGTCGGTTTTATCTAAGGGTTCAGACGGACGTTAACCTACAGCTACAACTTCTTAAGTAATATGCCTGTCGGAATATGGTACCGGGCAGCACCCATGGTCATCCAAGGAATCAAGAACACATAAGACCAAGCTCTTTCAACTAAGAATCTAGGCAAAGAGAACCATAATGAAAGAGCAAGATTGTCCATACACGTATAATAATGGTTGCAAGATCAACATGGTACAGATGCTCAAAATAGAATGGATCGATACCAATCACCCTGGGTACACACTGTCGTGGTTTTATCACGGCAGATGTCCTAGTGAAAGGACTTAATGATGGAGCCATCGCACCTTGGTGGTGACTCAAAGGGGTTAAGCGGAAGCGGGACTCAGACTTACCCAGGTTCGGCCCCTCGTGAGGAGGTAAAAGCCTACGTCTTGCTTTGTCTTGTATTGATGATGTTTCGATTACAAGGAGGGCGTAACTCGCCTGACCTAGCTCTCGATGATTTCTAACCCGCCTCTCCTCTCCAGGGACTCGCCTTTATATACAGGTCGAGACCCTAGGGTTTACAAGAGTCCATGCCTTAATACATACCATGATTCTTTCTATCTCTAAGTCGCTGTGCTTTCCAAGACTAGAGAGCTCCTCGACGACTTATCCTCTATGTACATTTGGAACCCCCATCCAGCTCCTGGGCCTTCTGGCCAAAGCCTGCTTCGCCAAAGGATGAGTCGCCCACTTAGTGACCCGGCCCAACTAGGGCGGGTCACACCGCAGGTAATATCCCCAACATTAGGCCCCGGATTGACTTGAACCTATTCACGCCAATAAACTTTTATCCAGTTTAGGAGCGACTCATTCCACTCCTTTCATGCACGTTATGCTTAAGCCGCCATTCCTCATGAGAACACCTAAGCCGCCGAACCGTTTCCGATGACATCACCTTATCCATTTAATTTTGGAAAACGATGACGCAATCTCCAACGGATCCCGCGACACAAATATCCCGAAAATCTTGGCACCATAATTGCAAATCTTTAACTTGTCCTTTCGGTTCCCGTGCGAGGCGCCTCGATTCCAGCACCTGACCCATTAAATAGGCTCGAGAAGGGGAGCGAAAGGAATATCCACCTACCCATTTCGTCTGTCCCTTCTTCCTCATGACTACGCGAAGAGCTCCGTCGCCGCCCGAGGAGCTCCGTCGCCGCCGAAGAACTCCGCCACCGGCCGTCGCCTCCGACGCATCTCCGAACCAAACGAGGACGCCATCCTTGCCGCGGGTCCCCCACAGCTGCTCCTGGACGCCATCAATAGGTTAGCCCTTCGCCATGATAAACAGATCTCAACTCATCGGTGTTCGTCATTTGCTGCTTCTTAGAACTCCTCGAACGCCTCTTTTTGCATGCCAATTGATTCCTAGCGGTAACAAGCATGGTAATACTGGCCGTATCCCCAATCAATCAACTCCAGTTTGAATAACCAACAACATTTCGGTCTAATCACCCTTGCCGTAGTTACTTTTAGCCATGGCCTATTTCACCTTATCCATGGCTTCTTTCCGCTCATTTTAGCTTTGTTCGTAGATCTATATCTCTCTGCTTGCCGCGTAGAAACTTGTTTGTAGATCTACACTTCACCACTTGTCGTGTAGAAATTTATTGGTAGATCCACACTTCACTGCTTGCCATTGAATGCCCTGGGATACCTCCTTTGGCTAACAAGAAATTCATGAATCGCCCTCGTGCCCAAACCTGGTCCCTTATTGGCGAGTTAAATGATTCTCTCAGCCACTCGACAAGTGTTTGGCGGGTTAACTTACCCATGACCTTTTCCTGTGTAGCTATGGGTACCGTTTTCAAGGCCGACTGGCTCCCGACCAAAATTGATGACACCTTCCTTGAGGATTGCGTAAAGACAGGGAACCTTGACCCGAAGGAAGTCATTGGATGGTGATCTAGACTAGGCGACGAAATTCCCAACCCGGCCGAAGGGGAAATAGTTGTTTTTGTTGAACACCTCGAACGAGGGTTTAAGCCGCCACGGTCATAGTTCCTCAGAGATGCTATGTCTTTCATGCACGTCCTCCTCCAAGACCTGGGCCCCAACTCGATCAGCAACATGTGCCAATTCCAGGTATTCTGTGAGGCTTACCTACGAATGGAACCGTCGGTCACTTTGTTTTGGTACTTCTTCCACCTGAATCGCCAGACCGTATTCTCCAATGGCCCTAGCTTAGAACTTGGAGGGGTTAACGTTCAACGACGCAGGGACAGTCCATTCCCATCACTCGCCATGCCTAGCCAATCCCAAAGGCTGGGGCGAGTCTTGGTTTTATTGTCGGGACGCTTCTCCTGCGGGTGAAAACAAACTCCTAGGCAACAGGAAGGAGCGTCTGCCCACAAACTTCAAACTTCCTGACAAGCTCACCGAAGAAGATGAATCAAATTTCATTGCAGTGCTATCCGAGTTACGATGTTTAACAAACAATGGTCTTACTGGAGTTGATCTGATCCGCTACTGGGTGGAATGGCGCATCCTTTCCTTGAGTCGCCGAGTCGGCTTGATGTGCGAGTTTGATGGTACTTTGAACCATCCCCAAGGCTACTTACACACAACACTCACAGAGGAAGACATTGTGAGCATCATCAAGAAGCAAACCGGCGTGCCTTTGGCCAAGTGTAGCCAAATAGGGCTTAGGCCATTTTGCAAGATTAACCCTGCTCCTAAGGTAAATAATTTGACCCACCCTTGATTCACTCTTTCTGATTTACTCGAATTCTGACTTGCATAATGACAATTCCACCTCAGAAAGGTGACCGATTCTGGTCACGAAGGCCGAAAAAGCTTGCCCTGAAGCAAAGCAAACCGCCTCCAAAAAAGAAGTCCAAGGGAAAAAACAAAACAGCTGTCGCCGAATCGTCTGATGTGGACGAATCCCAAGCCGGCGAAGCGTCTTCAGAGGTAAAATTTTATCCTTTTTGTCTTGACGCCCTTTTGCTCTAATTTGTGCTTATATCTCTGCATTTCCATGTATAGAATGATGATAACGAAAGCCAGGATGACGCCGTAGAGGTAATTTCCATTTCTTCCGACTTAACTTCTCCTTCCCCTAAGCCGGCCAGGCGAGTTTGTGGGAAAGTTCCCATGTCTCACCCGAATGCTTGTCGGGACCCTAATTTCCTCTTGAAGAAGGCGCAACACACGTCCTTCCGGAAAACTCGAAGCCACTAAGGGGATTTGATGTCCGGGTTACCAGTAAAAACCCCTACAAAGAAACGGCAAAATGAGGTACCCTCTATCAATTTATACCTTCGTTTTCTTTTGGATCACACTTGTAACTCCCTCACATTTTGAGATATTACTTTTTCGGACTTCTCCCCCTTCATCGGGCGACTCAGTGATGTCGGCCCTTCCGCCAATGATTCGCGTACAAGGGTAAGTCCTTATAATACTTATGTCTTTCCTGATGATAATGATGCTTGCTTTAAATATGACCCTCTTTTTCTTGGAGCCCAAGTGAAGAAGAGGAAAACCGGCGGCTCAACTTCCACTCCTTCTGCTCCACAGCTTAAAGAAAACACAGCACCAGCTCGTGCTGACCCGGCACAAGATATACTTGATGATCGAATTGACCTTCCAAGTTCTCCCAAGGAAGGCATGCAAGCACCCAACCCACCAAGTCCGTTGAAGGCGGCTGCAGATCCTGATGCTGTGGTCATTACTCGTACTTCAGCAATCTTATCGAAGCATGTATCAACATCGTCCCTTCTGTAAGTGCATCTAGTGCCCCTTAGTGATTTTGGTGGTTTGAAGACTTATAGGTTAAGTATCTAATGTGTTCTTGAGTGTACACAGGATCAATAAGTCGCTGAGGAGTTTGAAATATTCGATGAATATCGACCCCTAAAAATGTATATCTTTGGTTGAAGAAATTGGTCTGAAGCTGAAGATTTGAATCGCGAAAAATTTGCTATGAAATGGATATTCCTCATGAAGATATTGAAATTGAGGAATTCGGTGTGTCCTGAAGAAAAGCATTCTGAAGACTTTGAAGCATGAAGATTTATTCTTTCTGTTTTGTTTTCTTCACACTTGAGTAATAGGAACACCGTACTGGTAAAGGGGGTCGAGGTAACACGTTGGAATGAATTTCCTCATGATGCTCAACCCAAGCCTAATCCTACCAAAAGCCTCAAGTGAGGAATATGAGTGACATGAGGACTCTCACAGTTGAGGGTCTCGACCGTTATCGATAGCCACGCCACATCATTGGTCTTATCCACACCAACGGTCATATTATTTAAGGGCATTAATGTCAAATGATGTCGGGATGCTCCCAGGCTATAAATAGCGACCCCCCCACACAACCATTAGCTGGTTGGCTGCTCCATTAGAAACTGATACTTGTCATAAGAGCAACCCAAATTCCTCAGAGTCTTCGAGAGTAATTCATCAGTGAGGAAGTACCCCAAACACCAAACCACAAACCGAGAACCAAGTGATTGAGCATCACTGAAGAAGTTGTTCCTGTGTGGGATTGAAGCCTTTTACCTTTGAGGACTGTGCATCCTCCAGACGGTTAGGCGTCATGGTCTTGAGCAATCCAGCAGTCAATTGTGGATCGCCAGTGACCAAGTTTTTGAGGGTTTGGAAGTCTGCCCTCAAGACTTACCACGAGTGTTGGGCGAGGACTGTGTGTTCTTAGACCAAGGAGAATACGGTAGGGACTATGTGTCCCGGGACTGTGTGTGTTTTGGTTTCAATACCAAGCCACTCCAAACCAGATGTACAACTGTCACAGCAGTTGGAACTGGGTCATCAACTACTGTCTTCACTGTGAAACGGGTTCTATTTCCTCAACTCTTTATATTCCTCAGATTATGTGTTGATGATTTTCACTGTCACTGTTTGAAGAATTTGCTGAAGACTTTCTCTGAAATTCCTCGACCCCAAATTCTTCACGCAAGTTAATCCTCATCTGTTTTCTGTGTGCCTTCTTACTGTGCAAAGTGTTTTCATATTCTTCATCCTAAAAAACTACTTTATTGAAACTTTGCACTCCTGATGCTTTGCTGTTTTCGCTGTAAGTTAGTCATCAGTGAGGAGTTTCCTCAAAAGGAATTTTCTCAGTGATGAAATTCTAAAAATCTCCTATTCAATCCCCCCCTCTAGTCGATATAACACACTTTCAATTGGTATCAGAGCAAGGTACTCCCTTGTTCTATGTGGTTTTGGTTTAACCACCTGGAGTTTTAGTTATGTCGACTGCAGGCATGATTAAGATTACTGCAGCATGTCCTACTTTCGAAGGAAAGGATTTTCCCTTCTGGAAGACCAAGATGCAGATGCATCTACAAGCTATTGACAATGATCTCTGGTATATTGTGGAACATGGCGTCCCCATCATCTCTGCTAGTATCTTTGCTGCTGATGTGAAGAAATTCAAGCAACTTGATTCTCAAGCGAAGAATATCATCTGTGGCCATCTGAGCAAAGGCCAGTATGGCAGAGTGAGTGCTTTGGGCTCAGCGAAACTTATCTGGCAAAGACTGTCCAAAGTTAATGAAGGAGTATCAACCCAGCGTGATTCTCGTGTTGATGTTCTTCGCAATCTCTTCAATCGCTTCAAGAGGTTTGACAATGAAAGCTGCCAAGATACCTTTGATCGCCTCACTGACATATCAAATGAACTGCAAGCACTTGGAGCTCGAGACATTACTGGTCATGAAGTTGTGAAGAAACTGCTAAGATCTTTGGATTCTTCATTTGATACTTTAGTTCTGATGATTCAAGAAATACCAGACTACAAGATGCTTGATCCAGCTGATATACTCGAAAGACTCAATACTCATGAATTCCCACAAGAAGAAAAGAGAGATCTATATGGACCAAGCTATTCTAGACCACGTGCATTGTAGGCTAGAGCAATTTCCTCATCTGAAGAAGAAGACTCGGATGATAGCATTGGTGATCCTGAAGAATTTGGACAGGAGCTTGCAATGCTCGTGAGGAAATTCCAGAGGTTTACACAACGTGGCTAGTTCGGTAAATCTTCAAGAAGAGATATGAGGAAATCAGAATCTTCATCTGAGGACTACAAGAAAAGAACCTGCCACAAATGCAAGAAATCAGGTCACTACATTGCTGATTGTCCTCGTTGGGGAAAGGAATCAAAGAAGAAGAAATACAAGGATGACAGTTCTGATGACTCGAAGAAAAAGAAGAAATCTTCAAAATCCTCATCTTCAAAGTCCTCATCGCACAAGAAGATTAGTTTCAGAAAGGCTCGGGCACTTATTGGCAAGGAAATGGATTCCGAGGCAGAACCAGAGGAATGTGATGAAGAGGAGGGTTCTGATGAAAACTCAGAATCTGGACAGGCTAGTCTTGCACTTGCAACCACATTCGTCAGCAAGTCAATCTTCAACCTTGAAGGAGATGATAATACCATCCACACTGATGACTATGCTGATGACTTCGCTCAAACCTATTGCTTCATTGCAAAAGCTTCAAAGGTACTGAATGATGCTTCCTCCTATGATTCAAGTGACTGTGAACCTGATGATTATAAAAAACCCAGTTACAGTAAACTTGCCATCATTGCCACTAAACAACAAACTGCCCTGGAAAAGCTTCAGAAACTGCTAGATAGAAGCGATGATCTGTTGAATGATGAAATGATCTTACCCAAATCCTCACTCATGACATGAAAATTCTTCAGTCTAAATTTGATATCTTCAAGATCGTCATGTTACACTCCTGCTGATCATGAGAAACTTTCCTATGAATTTCTTCAAAGGAAGCTTGATCTAGAGAAGTTGAGGATTTCTCATGATGATCTTCGAATGGAAAATGATTCATTACTAGCTCAACAGATCAGCGCTGCTCAAGCTGAATTCATTCCTCCGTGTCTTAAATGCATTGAACGTGAAACTGCTAATTCTTCACCAGAATCATCAAATGCTTCAATTGCTACAAATTCTTCAACTGCTCCTGTAGTGTCAAATTCCTCACTTGAGGAAAACACAAATGTCACTGATGAAAATGCATGGCTGAAGGAATTGTATGTGACAGGCATATACAAAAGTCTCAAAGGACATCAAACCCTTTGTGATGTGCTCAAAAAGCAGATCTTGAACAAGAACCCGAGGAAAGAAGGAATTGCCTTTGAGAGGAAATTGAATGCTGATGGATCTTATTGGAAACCTGAGCAGTATCCCAAAACCTCATGGGTTGCTGCTACTAGGCTTCTTTTTGATCCATCCAATCTAACTGGTTTTTCATGTGAATTATCCTATTCCTCAGATGAGTCATTTGACTCCCACTATAAACTGTTCACAAATGAATCTGGTGAAGTATTTGCTCGATATGTTGGAACTAACTACAGGAATGGCCCTACCTTGAGGAAAATCTGGGTTCCCAAAAGTTGCCTTGAAAATCTTCAGGTAAATGTCTTCATGACACCACCGATGAAGAATTTGAACCCGAGATCAAATTCCTCAGGAGGACCAAAGTCTTCAAGAGGATCAAAATCCTCAACTGGTCAAAACTATGCTCGTACCCATGCTAATGCTTCTAACATGCAGGGAAACTACAAGGAATATGAATATGAGCGTTATTCTTCAAATCATTATGTTCATAAATCCTGAAACCAGTTCTCTGCATATTCATATGAGTACTTTAACCCCCTACTGTTAAGAGAAGTGCATTAGCTTCAATGCCCCCTTTCTCATATGGTGCTCGCAGGATGATGAATGCTTTACGACCCCTTCAGATGTGGGTGGTGAAGAAATTGAACTAATCACTTCTGCAGGTCAGGTCTCCAGATGAAAATCATCATGTGAAGAAGTTGCTCGAGACCTGAGGAAATGCTTGATAGGACGCAAGCTAATATTGATGAAATAGAAATATTTCACACGTCCTTATAATTCTGTTATGATGAAATTCCTATCTGATGAAATTGATATCATATTCTTCAAGTCTGAAGCATATGAGATGGTAAGCTGTACTAATTCATCTGCAGGATGACAAACCCAAGAGTACTGAGTGGGTTCTTGATAGTGGCTGCACACATCACATGACTGGTGATAAAAGCTTCCTGATGAATATGCCAGTACCTCCATCACCTCTGAAGCAAATCACATATGCCGACGAAGGTAAAAGCAAGGTATTGGGACTTGGCAAAGTGGCTATTTCCAAGGATAGGCACATGGACAAAGTGATGCTTGTTGAATCCCTTGGATTTAACCTCATGTCAGTCTCGATGCTTTGTGATCTTGATATGATTGTTATCTTTGGTAGATATAGATGTGTTGTCATCATGGAATCTGACAGATCCAAAGTCTTCGAAGGTGTCAGAAGGGGGGATTTGTACATTGTTGATTTCTCTACAGGTCCTCAACCAGCCACTTGCTTACTAGCAAAACCCTTAGAAGGGTGGCTGTGGCATCGAAGACTCGGTCATGCAGGCAGGAAGAATTTGCACACGCTCACGAAGAAGAAGCATGTCATCGGCATTGAATCAGTCAAATTCCTCAAGGATCATCTCCGCGGTGCATGTGAATCTGGGAAAATGACCAGATCCAAGCATCCCTCGGAGACTACCATGACCACTACTCGTCCATTTGAATTGCTTCACATGGATCTATTTGGACCTACCCATTATGCCACACTAACAAATGCAGCATCTTTGTATGGCTTCGTGATAGTTGATGATTATTCCAGATATACATGTGTGCATATCATCTTATATAAAACTGAAGTGCAGGAAATCTTCAAACGATTTTCTTCAAGGGCCTCGACGAACTTCGGCATCAAGATCAAACATATCAGGAGTGATAATGGAACAGAGTTCAAAAACACTGGTCTAGATAATTATCTTGATGAACTTGGTATTACTCACGAATTATCTGCTCCTTATACTCCTCAACAGAATGGTGTCGTCGAAAGGAAGAACATGACTCTGGTTGAGATGGAAAGAACCATGCTTGAAGAATATCAGACTCCTCTTCGCTTTTGGCCTGAAGCAATCAACACTGCATGCCATATCATCAACAGGGTGTATCTTCACAAATTCCTCAAGAAAACCTCATATGAACTCCTCACTGACAAGAAACCCAATGTAAGTTATTTCAAAGTCTTCGGTGCCAAATGTAGGATTAGAGATCCTCACCATAGCTCAAAATTTGCACCTAACGCACATGAGGGTTTTATGCTCGGTTATGGAAAGGACTCGCACACCTACAGAGTCTTCAACAACTATCACAACTAGGTTGTTGAGACTGTAGATGTGCGGTTCGATGAAACTAATGGGTCGCAAAGAGAGCAATTGCCTTCTGATCCAGATAAGTTGTCCCCTGAGGAAGCAATCAAGCTCAAAGCTACTGAAGACATTGTTCCCACTGAGGAAATTGATGAAGAAATCATTCCCAGCACTGATGAATATCAAGAAGATGCTCCTGAGGAAATTGTTGCAGAACCAATTCCTCAGCCCAGACGAAATCCTCAACCAGCTCATCCGAGGATTGCAAATGAAGTGGAAATTGACAAAAACCTCAATGACATCAACGCGCCAGGTCCTCTCACTCGCTCAAAAGCTTCACACTTAGTTAAATTTTGTGGGCATTTCTCCTTTGTATCTATCACAGAACCTTTAAAAGTTGCTAAGGCTTTCCTGGAACCGGAGTGGATCCAAGCTATGCAAGACGAACTTCTTCTATTTAAGCTGAATGACGTATGGGAGCTCGTCAAACGACCAGATCCTCGCAAGCACAATATCATCGGAACCAAGTGGATTTTCCGAAACAAGCAAGATCAGGATGATCAAGTGGTGAGGAATAAGGCACGACTTGTAGCCCAAGGCTACACACAGGTTGAAGGAATAGATTTCGATGAAACTTTTGCACCTGTTGCTAGACTTGAAGCTATTTGAATACAATTTGCTTATGCTAATCATCATAACATCATCTTATATCAAATGGATGTGAAAAGTGCATTCCTCAATGGTAAGCTTGAGGAAGAAGTATATGTTGCTCAACCCCCAGGTTTTGAGGATCCAAAGAATCCAGACAAAGTCTTCAGACTCAAAAAGGCGCTCTATGGTCTCAAGCAAGCCCCTCGGGCATGGTATGATACATTGAAGGAATTCCTCATTAAGAAAGGCTTCAAACCTGGTTCACTCGATCCAACTCTTTTCACTAAATCCTATGATAATGAGCTATTTGTGTGCCAGATAGATGTCGATGACATTATATTTAGCTGTACTGACAAACGATACAGTGATGAATTTGCTTACATGATGAGTGAAGAATATCAGATGTCTATGATGGGGGAGCTGAAATTCTTCTTAGGTCTTCAAATTCGTCAACAACGCATCATATCACAGGAGAAATACCTCAAGGATGTTCTGAGGAAATTCGGCATGCATGAATGCAAAGGTGCCAAGACTCCAATGCCTACCAACGACCACCTCTGCACTGACGAAAATGGTAAAGAATACGATCAGCAGGTATATCGCTCTATGTTTGGCTCTTTACTGTATTTATGTGCATCTAGGCCAGATATAATGCTTAGTGTTTGCATGTGTGCACGTTTTCAAGAAAAACCGAAGGAATCACACCATAAGGCTGTGAAGCATATTCTTCGATACTTAGCTCACACACCAACACTAGGATTACGGTACCCCAAGGGCTCAAATCTTCATTTTGTGGGATATTCTAATTCTGACTATGCTGGTGACCGTGTGGATCGCAAGTCAACCTCTGGCACATGTCATTTCCTCGGAAGATCACTAGTTTGCTGGTCCTCAAAGAAGTAGAACTTCGTATCACTCTCCACTTCCGAAGCTGAGTACATTGTTGCTGGTTCATGCTATGCTCAATTGCTATGGATGAAGCAAACCCTCAAGGACTACGGCATCAACATGAAGAATGTGCCTCTCTACTGCGACAATGAGAGTGCGAGCAAGATTGCATACAAACCAATACATCACTCGAAGACCAAGCACATCCAGATTCGTCATCATTTTCTTCCGGACCATGTCCTCAAGGGCAATATCCTCATTGACCATGTGAAGACTGATGATCAACTGGCAGATATCTTCACTAAGCCCTTGGATGAGAAAAGGTTTTGCAAGTTGCGGTGTGAGCTAAATATCTTAGAATCTTCAAATGTTTTGTAAAAACATGCACACATCCTAACACTTATGCAAAATGGATGACTTAGATGTGCAACACATGATGAATCGATTTTCTTCAACTAATGAAGAATATCACTCTGAGTGTGAAGAAATCAACGAATAAATTGATTCTCACGGCCCTACGACAATTGTATGCGGCGTCTCTAATCAACATTCTTATATGGTGGGTCACGCCACCGCCCAACGTGAAATTCCTCAAGTTGAATTTCTTCAAAGCTTCATTTCTTCAAAATTTGATTTTCTTCAAAATAGTTGCTCTTCAAAATCGTTTTTCTTCAAAACTGAAATTCATCATCATGACGCTTTATCACAAAATCCTCAAGTCATTCAAATCTTCAAAAATGTTTTTTTACACAGATTTTCGGTTACCTAGATAGACTATGATTTCAAGTCCTCAACAGCATTCACTTATAGCTATTTCTTCAATTTGATATTTCATCTAAGTGAATGTGATCGGACCCTACTTTCCCTCTATGCTACTCTCACCCAGTCTATTGAATTCTTCATATGCGTTCTACTTGAAACTTTGTTCAAAATCCTCACTACGTCCTTGTCAGCTGATGATTTTGTAACAAAATCCTCAAATCTTCAAAAATGTTTTTTTTACACAGTAACTGAACCCCACTTTCCTCGTTCGGATAACCACGATCTTCACGATCTCCACCGCTTCTCTCGTGAGCTACAAGTGTCCCGCGGAGACGTAGAGACAGGGGCTATTTGGTTCGATATTTTCGCGCCAACAGTTATCGTCTGGCTATAAACATGTCCCCATCTCCCTCGATAAAACCTTCTTCGTTCCATCGCCCTCCTGCTATAGCAAAGCTCCAAACCCTAGCGCCACCGCTAGAAGTCTCGACGCCGGAGAAGAAGAGCTTGACTGCCTCGACTTTTGCATCGCCGAAACCACGCCGGAGCCGGACCATCTTCGTCCGCCGCCGCCGTAGCCGTCCTCTGCTGCCGAGTTAGGGCGCATTGGACACGCACCGAAAGAGCATCTACTGCTACTACTTCTCTGTTCTTCGTGCGTGCCATCTAGGGTAAATAAAAACCCTATTTTTACAGCTAGTTTGATCTACTATTTTACCTCTCAGATGTGAAATCTGTTTTTGCTCAAGAATCCATCGGTTTCTTTTCCTCAAACATTGCCTATCACCAAACTATTGATGAACTTCACTAAGCATCTAAGATTTTCACGAGATTCCTCAGTTGTGCGAATTTTCGGATCTGTACAACTCTGGAACCTAAGAACAGTATGCTTAGACAAATTCCTCAACCACTGGTCAAATTCCTCAACTGTCAATTTTTTTTCATTTCATCAAATCTGGGAACGCATCCAAATTCCTCGCAACTATACTCTGTTCACATGTACACACATGTCAGCTGATGAATCTCTCGGTTCTCATCAAATTATCTCATTTGCAGTGTTTCTTGAAGAAAATCTGCAAGTCTCATCAGAATTCTCAAGAGTTCAATCTCATCAGCAAAATCCTCAGCGGAAGAAAATGGAGGATGAAAGAAAACAAAAGGGAGGCAAGAAACTTGAACAGAACACTGCTGCAGATATCCCTGAGGATATATACCTGGATTACTACACTCCTGATGAAAATGGAACTATGCCCAAGAGAAAGATCAGGCTTCAAAAGATACAACACCGATGGCCAAAGGAGTGGAAGGAGTACAGATTCATCACTCCCAAATACGCGAAGAAATTTTCTGTGAAGCCTCCTCGCAAACGGGCTCCACTTGAGGATTATCAAGCAGGAGACCCCTCAAGCCTCAAAACTATCGATGACTATCCTGAGGAAAAGTCAAAAAACTTGTCAAAGCTCAAGAAGCAGGCAGAGGCTGCTATGAGGAAGTTCAATGAACAATCTGTTGCTGCTACAACTGCTGCTACTTCCTCTGCTGCTGAGACTTCTGGTACGGCAATTCCTCAACTGAAGTCTGTGCCACCAAAAGCAAAGGCATCAAAGCCTCAAGAGAAAATTGTACCAGCATCAACACCAAAACCTTCAGCACCAAAACCCTCAGCGCCAAAGGCTTCAAAGCCTGAACAGAAGCTGGTACTGAAGCCACTGCCCACTGTCTCCAGCTCCTCAATCCCATCTGCAACAATCTCGGAGACAAAGTCTTCACCAACTCCTCTGAAAACTAAGGTGACTGTTGGGAGAGGAATAAGACCAAGCCCAAGCAAAATCATCAACGTCCCTTCTGCATCAGAAGGTAGTGATGAATTTGATGATGACACTCTGCAAGCCATCATCGGAAATAAGCAAGAGAGGGTAGCTCAAGCTTCTGGCAGCTCCATTCCTCTGGCCATGGACCCAGAAGTCCTCCTCGACTATATCAACATCTGGTATGAGGACCCCAACACTCCACTTGATGATTTGAAACTTCCCCCAGGCATCAGCCACATGGTGGCCACATTCATCAACGAGGCCAAGTGGAAGGAGCAGCAAGCCAAACTCGCCAAGTTTGCCAAGCTCAGAAAGGAGAAATTCCTCAGGAAGAATCTCCTCAACCTGACGCCTGATGCACTTGTTGAAAGTGTGTTATATCGACTAGAGGGGGGGTGAATAGGAGATTTTTAGAATTTCATCACTGAGGAAATTCCTTTTGAGGAAATTCCTCACTGATGACTAACTTACAGCGGAAACAGTAAAGGATCAGAAGTGCAAAGTTTCACAACAACAGTTTTTCAGAGTGAAGAATGTGAAAACAGATTACAAAGTGAGCAGGCACGCAGAATACAGATGAGAAATAGCTAACGTGAAGAATTTGGGGTTGAGGAAATTCGGAGAAAGTCTTCAGCAAATTCTTCAAACAGTCACAGTGAAAGTCATCAACACATAATACGGGAAAGTAAAGAGTTGAGGAATTAGAACCCGTTTCTCAGTGAAGACAGTCGTTGATGACCCAGTTCCAACTGTTGTGACAGTCGTACATCTGGTTTGGAGCGGCTTGGTATTGAAACCAAAGGACACCCAGTCCCGGGACACACAGTCCCTACCGTATTCTCCTTGAGCTAAGGACACACAGTCCTCGCCCAACACTCGTGGTAAGTCTTCAGGGCAGACTTCCAAACCCTCACAAACTTGGTGACCCGGCGATCCACAATTAAGTGCTGGAAAGCTCTAGACCATGACGCCTAACCGTCTGGAGGATGCACAGTCCTCAAAGGTAAAAGGCTTCAGTCCCACACAGGAACAACTTCTTCAGTGATGCTCAATCACTAGGTTTGGTTTGTGGTTTCGGTGGGTGGTGTATGTCCTCACTGATGAATTACTCTCGAAGGCTATGACGAATTGGGTTGCTCTTATGACAAGTGTCAGTTTATAACGGAGCAGCCAACCAGCTAGTGGTTGTGGGGGTGGCTATTTATAGCCTAGGAGCATCCCGACATAATTTGACACTAATGCCCTTAAATAATATGACCGTTGGAGTGGATAAGACCAGTGACTTGCCGTGGTTATCGAAACGGTCGGAACCCTCAAATGTGGGAGTTCTCATGTCACTCATATTCCTCACTTGAGGCTTTTGATAGGATTAGGCTTGGGTTGAGCATCATGAGGAAATTCATTCCATAGTGTAACTTCGACCCCCTTTAACAGTACGGTGTTCCTATTACTGAAATGTGAAGAAAGTAAAACAGAAAGTGTAAGTCTTCATGCTTCAAATTCTTCAGAATGATTTTCTTCAGGAACCACCAGACTTCTCAATATCAGTATCTTCATGAGGAATATCAATTTCATCGCAGATTCCTCGTGATTCATTTCTTCAGCTTCAGACCAATTTCTTCAACTGAAGACATATATTTTTAGGGGTCGATATTCTTCAAATATCTCAAACTCCTCAATGACTTATAGATCATGTGTACACTCACAAACACATTAGATACTTAACCTATAAGTCTTCAAACCACCAAAATCACTAAGGGGCACTAGATGCACTTACAATCTCCCCCTTTTTGGTGGTTGATGACAATTAGGTTAAGTCTTCAAGAGGGATTAAAAATATGAAGTGTAAATACTCATTTGAGGAATTTGAAAACAAGATTCAGAGAGACTCCCCCTGAAGATGTGCATATCTTGAGGATTTTTCTTTTCACAGCAAATGCACATTGATGATTTATATCATGGAGATCTCCCCCTGAGTCTTGTAAATTATGCATACATATAACATATCATATGAAGAAAATGAAGATGCATGATGGAAAATGGTATCTGACGAATTCCAGCATGCGTGCATTAAAACTTGAGGAATAAGCATGCGAAGAAAAACGTTCAAAAGCGTCAGAGTACCATCAGGCTTAAGTTACAACTCATTACATTAAAACTTCAGAACAGCCAAGAGTTTGTAACTTAAATATAGTTTATAAGCCCCAAAAATATCCCGCTTGAAGACAAACTCTCAAGTTTCTCCCCCTTTGTCATCAAGTGACAAAAAGGGACAAACTGAGGACTAACGCCCTTGAAGACTTCATTTCTTGGTGGTTGAGGAAGAGCCGTGATGCTTCTTGGGAGTAGTCTTCTTCCTTGGGCCGGTTGCAGTGTCGAGATGTTCTTCATCAGATTCAGCAGTGCGGAATGAAGAAAAGGAGCTGTCTTCAAGGTCTGGCACTAGAATGGGCCTGAAGTTCTTCTTGGGAGGCCACGACCAGTCAAAGTCTCGCTCAAAGTCCATTTCTTCAAGCTCAGTTTGAGTCTTTAGATGTGCAAGTGTAGCCCAGGTGCGGTCAAAAACCTCATGTAGATAGTGATGGTTAATGTTCACAGAGTTATGTGTTTCAGTGAGGGTTTTCACAATAGCACCAAACTGGAGTTTGACCCATTTGTGGTTGCGATCCACCTTCTGGTGAAGACTGAGGAGGAGCTCTCTCGTATTCAGCACGCGAGGAGGAACGGGGCTTGCTGAACGAGTCTCAGTATCGTCGCATGAAGAATAAGCTTCTGGCTCTTTGAACTGGCCATCAAGGGGCCTGCTGCCTTCTTCAATCACAGATTTTCCTTTTCCTTCAATGGGCTCAAAAGTCTTCTTGTTGACCCGGATAGGAGGCATATAACCCATGTGGTTTTGGAAATCAGCGTGGAAGTTGATGCCTGTCCTTGTCGTGATGAATCTCATGATCCACGGGGCATATATCTTGTGATCAAAGGGGCACATGGCATTGTCGGCCAAAGTCCTCAAGAAGAAATCATGGATATTGGTAGGAATACCGTGAATGATGTTGAAGAGTATATTCTTCATGAGGCCTACAACATCTTCTTCATCGTCATGGCCTTTGATCGGTGCGAGCACACTGCAGAGGATTCTGTAGACAGACCGGGGTGTGTAATTGAGCTCATGGACGAGGAAGGTTGTTCTTGAAGATTTGCCTTCAGCCAAAGGCTTCATGAGGACTTCCATCATTCCATTTGGCAGCTCACGCTCACCATAAAGCTTCACAGCCCCATCTGAGGTAATTGGTACGGGCAGTTCTCTGAGGAGTTCAGAAGCAGGAGCCTTGTAGTGAGTGTTTTATGACATCCAGTCAAACACCCAAGTGTTGATGTCTTCAGGGTTGCCAGATATGTGAAGAGTGGCATAGAACTGAAGAATAAGCTCGATGTTCCAGTCTGATATGTCTGAGCACATTGGGAGCAAACCTGCATCATGGAGTACACTGAGGACTGGCTCCAGGCAAGGTATTGATTCAAGCTCAACATGAGGAATATGCCTGTGCTAGAATATCTTGTTTCGTCAACAGAGCACAGAGGCATAGGAGTTCATCTGAGTCCTTGTCCAAAACTTCAGATGCCTCATTTGAGGCTTGTCATAAGGGTTCTCTCCGATGAAGTACATGCGTTCTTCAAAGAAATTTTCTTTCTGAAACTTTGGACGCTTGGAGAATGGCTGACGTTGAACTGGCTGAAGATTTTGCTGAGGAATAGGGGGGAGACAACCATAGCAGTTTCTGGGTTGAGTACAACGAATGCATTGTCTTGGGCGGGTGCATTTTCTTCAACATTTTCCTCAGGGTGAGGAATTTCAGCAGCTGGTACTTCAGGCTGAGGAGATGATGATTGCTCTGGCTGAGCTTCAGGCTGAGGAATTTCTGCTTCTTTCTCAATTGAAGGAGTTGGATCAGCCGGTTCCTCATCTTGAGGAGTCTGCTCAGAGTGTTGAATTTCGTCAGCTTGAGGATTTTCAGCTTGTTTTTCCTCAGCTGGCTTTGTGGCAGGGGCAGTTTCATCAGCTGGTGTAGCCGATGCTTGAACATTTTCTGTCTGAGGAATGAGAGGTTGGGGACTGTCGTCTATCTGAATTTCCTCGTCAGTGTGTTCCTCAGGGGCGACATCCTTCATTTCCTCATCTGCCTTTGTAGCTGGGTCATCAATGACGACCATCTGATAGGAAGGGGCGACATTGAGAGGCACCAGGTCCAGAGGAGCAGTTTCTTCAATTTCTTTGAGGCGCTTTGCCTCTGTTTGTTCTACTACTGAGGAGGCTTTTCTTTTCTTGGCTTCCTTTTTAGAAGCCCTTGTTTTCTTCATGTCTGATGCAGACGGAATTATCTTCTTCACCTTTGAAGCTGTTGGTGAAGGTGTTCTCTCTACAGTTTCTTCAGCTGGTATTGAGGAACCAGCTGGAACAGAGTCATCAGCCTGCTTTGATGAAGCAGCTGGAACAGGAGCAGTCTCATGAGTGGCAGCAAGTTCATAAGTTGGAGTTTCCATGATGATTTCCTCAATGGCCGGTTCATCAACACGGCGCTCTTGGTGTACTTCCTCAGCTTGAGAAGTTTCCTCCTCATGAGGAGATACATCTGCTGGCTTCTCGATCAAGGGCTGAGGAGTTGGTGCTGGGGATGCGGTTCTCTTGTTGTAGTCATCAACAGCACTAGTGGCCAGCTTGATGAAATTGCTCTTGAGGTTTTTGCGATCTGACAGCTTTGCGTACTTGTCAGTCAATTTTTGCAGCTCTACCTGTGTTGTCACCAGTGCATCAGGAGTCAGTTTGAGGAGATTCTGCCTGAGGAATTTCTCCTTTTTGATCTTTGCAACTTTGGCCTACCTGGCCTGCTGTTCTTTCCACTTGGCTTAATTGATGGAAGTGGTCACCATGTGACTGATGCCAGGTGGAAGATTCAAGTCATCAATAGGAGTGTTTGGGTCCTCATACCAGATATTGATGTAGTCAAGGAGGACTTTGGGGTCCATGGCCAGAGGAATAGCACTGCCTGATGCTTGAGCTACTCTTTCTTTCTTGTTTCTGATGATGGCTTGGAGGGTTTCATCATCATATTCATCACTTCCCTCTGATGCAGACGGGACTGTGATGATTTTGCTGGGGCTGGGCAGAGGTGCACGTTCAGCAGTTGCCAAAATCTTCGCAGGAGGTGTTGAAGACTTTGTCCCTGAGCTGGTTGCAGCTGGGAGTGAGGAGCTGGAGCTGGCGGTCGTAGGCTTCACGACTTGCTTCTGTACTGGTCTCTCTTGAGGTTTTGGAGGTGGAGCTGAGGATTTTGGTGCTGAGGAGATTGGTACAGAGTGTTTTGGCGCTGATGGTTTTGGTGTTGAAGGTTTTGGTAATGAGGGTTTTGGTGCTGAGGGTTTTGTGATAGAAGCCTGAGCAGACTTCTCTTGAGGCTTTGGAGCCCTTGACTTTGATGGCACAAACTTCATTTGAGGAATTTTCGAGCCTGAGGTTTCTGTAGCTGAGGAATTAGCAGCACCTAAGGCAGCAGCTGAGGATTCATTAAATTTCCTCACTGCAGCTTCTGCCTGCTTCTTGAGCTTAGCGAGATGCTTTTCCTTTTCATCTGGATAGTCATCAATGGTCTTGAGGCTTGAGGGATGTGCTACTTGATGATCCTCAAGTGGGCCCCTTCTGCCAGGAGGCTTCAAAGCGAATTTCTTCGCATATCTGGGAGTCACAAACCTGTACTCCTTCCATTCCTTCGCCCATCGGCGTTGAATCTTCTGCAGCCGTATCTTTCTCTTGGCCATTGTCTCATTTTCATCAGGCGTGCAATAGTCCAAGTAAATGTCCTCAGGGATATCAGCAGCTGTGTTTTGCTCAAGTTTCTTTTCTCCCTTCTGTTTTCTATCTTCCTCCATTTTCTTCAGTTGAGGATTTTGCTGATGATTTTGAACTCTTGAGGATTCTGATGAGCCTTGAAGAGTTTCTTCCAAAAACGCTGCAAATGAGTTACTATGATGAGAACAGAGAGATTCATCAGCTGACATGTGTGTACCTGTGAACAGATTATGGTTGCGAGGAATTTGGAGAGGTCATATGCGTTCTTAGATATGAAGAAAATGGAAAAGTTTGACAGTTTGAGGAATATAACCAGTGGTTGAGGAATTTGCCTAAGCATACTGTTCTTGGGTTCCACAGTTGTACAGATCCGAAAATTCACACAATTGAGGAATCTCGTGCTAATCTTAGATGCTTAGCATAGTTCATCAATGATTGTGGTGATAGGTAGTGTTTGAGGAATCAAGTGCGCATCGTATCTTGAGGCAAAACAGATTTCACATAGAGGATGTAAAATTTTAGATCTAACTTGCTGTAAAAATGGGATATATTTACCCTGGAAGGTGCGCACGAAGAACACAGAAAGTTGTGTGTGGAGAGGCTCTTCGTTCGAGTGTCCAATGCACCCTAACTCGGCGAAAGAGGACGTCTACGGCGGCGGCGGACGAAGATGGTCCGGCTCCGGCGTGGTTCTGGCGACGAAGAAGTCGAGGCAGTGAAGCTCTTCCTCACCGGCGACGAGACTACCAGCGGTGGCGCTAGGGTTCGGTGGAGTGTGCTGTGGCAGGAGAGCGATGAGGCGGAGAAGAGGATGCCGAGGGGGATAAGGACATATTTATAGCCAAAAGTTACTGTTGGCGCGAGAATGTCGGACCAAATAGCCCCTGTCTCTACGTCTCCACAGGACACATGTAGCTCCCATACGATGCGGTGGAGATAGTGGAGATCGTGGTTATCCAATCGTGGGAAGTGGTGGTTCAGTTACTGTGTCTTTAAAGAAACAATTTTTTTTTGAAGATTTGAGGATTTTTGTTACAGAATCATCAGCTGACAAGGATGCAGTGAGGATTTTGAACAAAGTTTCAAGTAGAACGCATATGAAGAATTGAATAGACTGGATAAGTATATCATAGAGGGAAAGTAGGGTCCGATCACATTCACTTAGCAGAAACATCAACTTGAAGAAATAGCAATAAGTGAATGCTGTTGAGGACTAGAAATCACAGTCTATCTAGTCAAATGAAAGTCATCAAGTGTTTTTGAAGATTTTGTAATATATCATCACAATGAAGAACAACTGTTTTGAAGAAAAACGCATTGTGAGGAAGTTGATCATTTGAAGAAAATCATCATGAGGAATTTCACATTGGGCGATGGCGTTACCCACCATATAAGAATGTTGATTACAGACGCCGCGTACAATTGTCGTAGGGCCCTGAGAATCAATTTCTTCGTTAATTTCTTCACATTCAGAGTGACATTCTTCATGAGTTGAAGAAAATCGATTCATCATATGTTGCACATCTAAGTCATCAACTTTGCATAAGTGTTAGGATGTGTGCATGTTTTTACAAAACATTTGAAGATTCTAAGATATTTAGCTCACACCGCAACTTGCAAAACCTTTTCTCATCCAAGGGCTTAGTGAAGATATCTGCCAGTTGATCATCAGTCTTCACATGGTCCATGAGGATATTGCCCTTGAGGACATGGTCCCGAAGAAAATGATGACGAATCTGGATGTGCTTGGTCTTCGAGTGCTGTACTTGGCTGTATGCAATCTTGATAGCACTCTCATTGTCACAGTAGAGAGGTACATTCTTCATGTTGATGCCGTAGTCCTTGAGGGTTTGCTTCATCCATAGCAATTGAGCACAGCAAGAACCAGCAGCAATGTACTCAGCTTCAGCAGTGGAGAGTGATACGCAGTTCTGCTTCTTTGAGGACCAGCAAACTAGTGATCTTCCAAGGAAATGGCATGTGCCAGAAGTTGACTTGCGATCCACACGGTCACCAGCATAGTCTGAATCAGAATACCCTACCAGATGAAGATTGGAGCCCTTGGGATACCATAATCCTAGTGTTGGTGTGTGAGCTAAGTATCGAAGAATATGTTTCACAGCCTTATGGTGTGATTCCTTCGGTTTTGCTTGAAAACGTGCACACATACAAACACTAAGCATTATATCTGGCCTAGATGCACATAGATACAATAAGGAGCCAATCATAGAACGGTATACCTGCTGATCGAAATCTTTACCATTTTCATAAGTGTCGAGGTGGCCGTTGGTAGGCATCGGAGTCCTGGCACCTTTGCATTCGTGCATGTTGAATTTCCTCAGAACATCCTTGTGGTATTTCTCCTGTGATATGAAGATTCCATTGCTTTGTTTACGAATTTGAAGACCTAAGAATAATTTCAGCTCCCCCATCATGGACATCTGATATTCTTCACTCATCATATAGGCAAATTCATCACTGTATCTTTTGTCAGTACAGCCAAATATGATATCATCGACATATATTTGACACACAAATAGCTCATTATCGTAGGATTTTGTGAAAAGAGTTGGATCGAGTGAACCAGGTTTGAAGCCTTTCTTCATGAGGAATCCCTTCAATGTAACATACCATGCCCGAGGGGCTTGCTTGAGGCCATACAGAGTCTTTTTGAGTCTGAAGACTTTGTGTGGATTCTTTGGATCCTCAAAACCTGGGGGCTGAGCAACATATACTTCTTCCTCAAGCTTACCATTGAGGAATGCACTTTTCACATCCATTTGATATAAGGTAATGTTATGATGATTAGCATAAGCAAGTAATATTCGAATAGCTTCAAGTCTAGCAACAGGTGCATAAGTTTCATCGAAATCTATTCCTTCAACCTGGGTGTAGCCTTGGGCTACAAGTCGTGCCTTGTTCCTAACCACTTGACCGTCCTCATCTTGCTTGTTTCGGAAAATCCACTTGGTGCCGATGATGTTGTGCTTGCGAGGATCTGGTCGTTTGACGAGCTCCCATATGTCATTCAGCTTGAATTGAAGAAGTTCGTCTTGCATAGCTTGGATCCACTCCGGTTCCAGAAAAGCCTCAACAACTTTTGAGGGTTCTGTGATGGATACAAAGGAAAAGTGCCCACAAAAGTTAACTAAGTGTGAAGCTTTTGAGCGAGTGACAGGACCTGGCGCGTTGATGTCGTTGAGGATTTGTCAAGTTCTACTTCGTTTGCAATCCTCGGATGAGCTGGTTGAGGATTTTGTCTGGGCTGAGGAGGTTGTGCAGGTGCAATTTCCTCAGGAGCATCTTCTTGGTTTTTATCAGCGATGGGGATCGTTTCTTCACCAATTTCCTCAGTGGGGACAATGTCTTCAGTAGGCTTGAGCTTTATTGCTTCCTCAGGAGACAGCTTATCTGGATCAGAAGGCAATTGCTCTCTTTGCGAGCCATTAGTTTCATCGAACCGCACATCTACAATTTCAAAAACTTTGTTGTGATAGTTGTTGAAGACTCTGTAAGTGTGCAAGTCCTTTCCATAACCGAGCATAAAACCTTCATGTGCCTTAGGTGCAAATTTTGAGCTATGGTGAGGATCTCTAATCCAGCATTTTGCACCAAAGACTTTGAAATAACTTACATTGGGTTTCTTGTCAGTGAGGAGTTCATATGAGGTTTTCTTGAGGAATTTGTGAAGATATACCCTGTTGATGATATGACATGCAGTGTTGATTGCTTCAGGCCAAAAGCGAGGAGGAGTCTGATATTCTTCAAGCATAGTTCTAGCCATTTCAACCAGAGTCCAGTTCTTCCTTTCAACGACACCATTCTGCTGAGGAGTATAAGGAGCAGACAATTCGTGAGTAATACCAAGTTCATCAAGATAATCATCAAGACCAGTGTTTTTTTAACTCGGTTCCACGATCACTCCTCATATGTTTGATCTTGATGCCAAAGTTCGTCGAGGCCCTTGAAGAAAATCGTTTGAAGATTTCCTGCACTTCAGTTTTATACACTATGATATGCACCCAAGTGTATCTGTAATAATCATCAACTATGACGAAGCCATATAAAGATGCTGCATTGGTTAGTGTGGCATAGTGAGTAGGTCCAAATAGATCCATATGAAGCAATTCGAATGGACGTGTAGTGGTCATGATGGTTTTAGAGGGACGCTTGGATCTGGTCATTTTCCCAGATTCACAAGCACCGCAGAGATGATCCTTGAGGAATTTGACTGATTCGATGCCGATGACATGCTTCTTCTTCGCAAGCGTGTGCAAATTCCTCATGCCTGCATGACCTAGTCTTCGGTGCCACGGCCATCCTTCTGAGGTTTTTGCTAGTAAGCAAGTGGCTGGTTGAGGACCTATAGAGAAATCAACAATGTACAAATCCCCTCTTCTTACACCTTCGAAGACTATGGATCTGTCAGATTCCATGATGACTACACATCCATATCTACCAAAGATAACAATCATATCAAGATCACAAAGCATCGAGACTGACATAAGGTTAAAACCAAGGGATTCAACAAGCATCACTTTGTCCATATGCCTATCCTTGGAAATAGCCACTTTGCCAAGTCCCAATACCTTGCTTTTACCTTTGTCAGCATATGTGATTTGCTTCAGAGGTGACGGAGTTAGTGGCATATTCATGAGTAAGCTTTTATCACTAGTCATGTGATGTGTGCAACCACTATCAAGAACCCACTCAGTATTCTTGGGTTTGTCATCCTGCAGATGAATTAGTACAGCTTACCATCTCATATGCTTCAGATTTGAAGAATATGATACTAATTTCATCAGATCAGTAATTTCATCATAACAGAAATGTAAGGACGTGTGAAATATTTCTATTTCATCAATCATTAGCTTGCGTCCTATCAAGCATTTCCTCAGGTCTCAAGCAAATTCTTCAGATGATGATTTTCATCTGGAGACCTTTCCTACAGAAGTGATTAGTTTGATTTCTTCACCACCCACATCTGAAGGGGTGGCAAAGCGTTCATCATCCTGCGAGCACCATATGAGAAAGGTGGCATTGAAGCCAATGCACTTCTCTTAACAGTAGGGGGATTAAATTACTCATATGAATATGCAGAGAACTGGTTTGAGGATTTATGAACATAATGATTTGAGGAGTAACGTTCATATTCATATTCCTTGTAGTTTCCCTGCATGTTAGACGCATAAGCACGGGTACGAGCATAGATTTGACCAGTTGAGGATTTTGATCCTCTTGAAGACTTTGGTCCTCCTGAGGAATTTGATCTGGGGTTCAGATTCTTCAGTGGTGGTGTCATGAGGACATTCACCTGAAGATTTTCAAGACAACTTTTGGGAAACCAAATTTTCCTCAGAGGAGGGCCATTCGTGCAGTTAGTTCCAACATATCGAGCAAATACTTCACCAGATTGATTTTTGAACAGTTTATAGTTGGAATCAAATGACTCATCCGAGGAATAGGATAATTCACATGAAAACCCAGTTAGATTAGATGGATCAAAAGGAGGCCCAGTAGCAGCAACCCATGAGGTTTTGGGATACTGCTCAGGTTTCCAATAAGATCCATCAGCATTTAATTTCCTCTCAAAGGCAATTCCTTCTTTCCTCGGGTTCCTGTTCAAGATCTTCTTTTTGAGCACATCACAAAGGGTTTGATTTCCTTTGAGGCTTTTGTACATGCCTGTCACGTACAATTCCTTCAACCCTGCATTTTCATTAGTAACATTTGTGTTTTCCTCAAGTGAGGAAATAGACACAATAGGTGCAGTTGAAAAATTTGTAGCAATGGTAGCATTTGATGATTCTGGTGAAGAATTAGCAGTTTCGTGTTCAATGCATTTAATACATGGAGGAATAAATTCAACTTGACTAGCGCTGATCTGTTGAGCTAGTAATGAATCATTTTCCATACGAAGATTTTCATGAGACATCCTCAGCTTCTCAAGATCAAGCTTCCTTTGAAGAAATTCATAGGAAAGCTTCTCATGATCTGTGAGGAGTGTATCATAACGATCCTGAAGATTATCAAATCTAGACTGAAGACTTTTCATGTCATCAGTGAGGATTTGGGTAAAGTTCATTTCGTCATTCAACAGATCATCACTTTTATCTAGCAGTTTCTGAAGCTTTTCCAGAGCAGTTTGTTGTTTAGTGGCAATGATTGCAAGTTTACTGTAGCTGGGTTTCTTATAATTATCAGGTTCACAGTCACTTGAATCAGAGGAGGAGGCATTATTTGGTAACTTTGAACCCTTTGCCATGAAGCAATAGGTTGGAGCGAAGTCATCAGCATAGTCATCAGTATGGATGGTGCAATCATTTTCTTCAAGATTGAAGATTGACTTGCTCACGAAAGTGGTTGCTAGTGCAAGACTAGCCTGTCCAGATTCTGAGTCTTCTTCAGAACCATCTTCTTCATCACCTTCCTCTGATTCTGCCTCGGAGTCCATTTCCTTGCCAATAAGTGCCCGAGCCTTTCTGAAACTAGTCTTCTTGTGTGATGAGGGCTTTGAAGATGAGGATTTTGAAGATTTCTTCTTCTTCTTTGAGTCATCAGAACTGTCATCCTTTTATTTCTTCTTCTTTGAGTCCTTTCCCCATCGGGGACAATCAACAACATAATGACCTGATTTCTTGCACTTGTGACAGGTTCGTTTCTTGTAGTCCTCAGATGAAGATTCTGATTTCCTCATGTCTCTTCTTGAAGATTTACCGAACTGGCGACGTCGTGTAAATCTCCGGAATTTCCTCACGAGCATAGCAAGCTCCTGTCCAAATTCTTCAGAGTCACAAATGCTGTCATCTGTGTCTTCTTCTTCAGTTGAGTAAATTTCTCTAGCCTTCAGTGCACGTGGTCTGGAATAGCTTTGTCCATATAGATCTCTCTTTTATTCTACCTGGAATTCATGAGTATTTTGCCTTTCAAGTATATCAGCTGGATCCACCATCTTGTAGTCTGGTCTTTCTTGAATCATCAGAACTAAAGTGTCAAATGAAGAATCCAAAGATCTCAGCAGTTTCTTCACAACTTCGTGATTAGTGATGTCTCGAGCTCCCAGTGCTTGCAGTTCATTTGATATGTCAGTGAGGCGATCAAAGGTGTCTTGGCAGCTTTCATTGTCATGTCTCTTGAAGCGATTGAAGAGATTGCGAAGAATATCAACACGAGAGTCACGCTGGGTTGATACTCCTTCATTTACCTTGCATAGTCTCTCCCAGATCAGTGTTGCAGAGCCCAAAGCACTTACTCTTCCAAACTGGCCTGGGCTCAGATGGCCACAGATGATGTTCTTCGCTTGAGAATCGAGTTGCTTGAATTTCTTCACATCAGCAGCAGAGACACTGGCAGAGATGATGGGGACGCCATGTTCCACAATATACCAGAGATCATTATCAATAGCTTGTAGGTGCATTTGCATTTTGTTCTTCCAGAAGGGAAAGTTCTTTCCTTCGTAGGTAGGACATGCTGCAGTCACCTTAAGCATGCCTGCAGTCGACATAACTAAAACTCCAGGTGGTTAAACCAAAATCACACAGAACAAGGGAGTACCTTGCTCTGATACCAATTGAAAGTGCATTATATCGACTAGAGGGGGTGAATAGGAGATTTTTAGAATTTCATCACTGAGGAAATTCCTTTTGAGGAAATTCCTCACTGATGACTAACTTACAGCGGAAACAGTAAAGGATCAGAAGTGCAAAGTTTCACAACAACATTTTTTCAGAGTGAAGAATGTGAAAATAGATTGCACAGTGAGCAGGCACGCAGAATACAGATGAGAAATAGCTAACGTGAAGAATTTGGGGTTGAGGAAATTCGGAGAAAGTCTTCAGCAAATTCTTCAAACAGTCACAGTGAATGTCATCAACACATAATACGGGAAAGTAAAGAGTTGAGGAATTAGAACCCGTTTCTCAGTGAAAACAGTCGTTGATGACCCAGTTCCAACTGCTGTGACAGTCGTACATTTGGTTTGGAGCGGCTTGGTATTGAAACCAAAGGACACCCAGTCCCAGGACACACAGTCCCTACCGTATTCTCCTTGAGCTGAGGACACACAGTCCTCGCCCAACACTCGTGGTAAGTCTTTAGGGCAGACTTCGAAACCCTCACAAACTTGGTGACCCGGCGATCCACAATTGACTGCTGGAAAGATCTAGACCATGACGCCTAGCCGTCTGGAGGATGCACAGTCCTCAAAGGTAAAAGGCTTCAGTCCCACACAGGAACAACTTCTTCAGTGATGCTCAATCACTAGGTTTAGTTTGTGGTTTCGGTGGGTGGTGTATTTCCTCACTGATGAATTACTCTCGAAAGCTCTGAGGAATTGGGTTGCTCTTATGACAAGTGTGAGTTTATAATGGAGCAGCCAACTAGCTAGTGGTTGTGGGTGGTGGCTATTTATAGCCTGGGAGCATCCCGACATGATTTGACACTAATACCCTTAAATAATATGACCCTTGGAGTGGATAAGACCAGTGACTTGGTGTGGTTATCGAAACGGTCGGAACCCTCAACTGTGAGAGTTCTAATGTCACTCATATTCCACACTTGAGGCTTTTGATAGGATTAGGATTGGGTTGAGCATCATGAGGAAATTCATTCCATAGTGTAACTTCGACCCCCTTTAATAGTACGGTGTTCCTATTACTCAAATGTGAAGAAAGTAAAACAGAAAGTGTAAGTCTTCATGCTTCAAATTCTTCAGAATGATTTTCTTCAGGAACCACCAGACTTCTCAATATCAGTATCTTCATGAGGAATATCAATTTCATCGCAGATTCCTCGCGATTCATTTCTTCAGCTTCAGACCAATTTCTTCAACTGAAGACATATATTTTTAGGGGTCGATATTCTTCAAATATCTCAAACTCCTCAATGACTTATAGATCATGTGTACACTCACAAACACATTAGATACTTAACCTATAAGTCTTCAAACCACCAAAATCACTAAGGGGCACAAGATGCACTTAGACTTGTGTCAAGACAGGATGAGTTGAAGACTTTGACAGATAAGTACTCCAAGCTTTCTAACCGTCAAAGTCTCAAAAGTAGTTTCATCAAATTCACCACTGAAGTTGTTGACAACTACAACAAGAAGGCTGCCCCTCCAGTACCAACTCCTGAGCCTCTGATTGAAGAACCAGCTGATGAAACTGCTCATGCTGAGGAAATCCCTCAAGGGAGCCGTGTGGATGAACCGGCGATTGAGGAAATCACCAACGAAAATACAGCTGATGACTCTGCAACAGCTGGTGAGACCGACCCTGCTCCAGCTGATTCTTCAAAGCCAGCTGATGACTCTGCTACAGCTGGTGCCTCAAAGCCAGCTGATGAAAGTGTATCTGCTGAGAAAACACCTCCACCAAAAGCTTCAAAGGTGAAGAAAATGACTCCGTCTGCATCAGACGTGAAAAAGACAAGGGTTGCGGAAAAGGAAGCCAAGAAGAGAAAAGCTTCATCAGCAGAAGAACACACTGAGGCCAAGCGCCTCAAAGCACTTGAAGAAAATGCTCCTCTGGATCCTGTGCCTCTTAAAAGCGCTCCTTCCTTCCAGATGGTTCCCTTCGCAAGTGAAGACCAGGAGCAAGGGCCAGATGAGGAAATAAAGGATGCTGAATCTGAGGAACATACTCATGCGAAAATTCGCATTGACGACAGTCCTCAGCCTTCCATTCCTCATGAAGAAACTACACAAGGATCAGCTACACCAGCTGATGAATCTGGCTCCGTCACCCAGCAAGCTGAGGAAGAACAAAGTGAAAATCCTCAGCCTGATGAAAGTCACAGTCCTGAGAAAAATCCTCAACCTGAGGATCAGGGTGACCCAACTCCTCCTCCTCCTGTGAAAAATCCTCAACCTGAGGATCAGGCTGGCCCAACTCCTCCTCCTCTTGAGGAAAACCCACAAACTGAGGCTCAGGACGAACCTATTCATCCTCCAGAGCAAAACCTCCAACAGGATGCTCCACTTGACGACATTCCTCAGCCTGAAGCGCAACCAGAGCATGTTCCTCAGCCGGAAGCTCAAGATGATGAAATTCCTCACCCTGAGGACCATGCTAAGGAAAATGCACCAGACCCAGACAATGCCTTCGTCGTCCTCAACCCAGAGTCTGCAATAGTTGTCTCCCCTCAAGTCCAACAGCAAAACCTTCAGCCAATGCAGCGTCGGCCGTTCTCCAAGCGGCGAAAGTTTCAAAAGGAGTCCTTCTTTGAAGAACGCATGTTGTTCATCGGAGAAAATCCCTATGACAAGCCTCGCATCAGGCATCTGAAACTTTGGACAAGGACACAGCTCAACTATTATGCCTCTGTGCTGTGTGGAAGAAACAAGATTTTCCAGCACAGGCATATTCCTCACGTTGAGCTTGAAGAAATACCATGCTTTGCTCCAGTCCTCAACGTACTTTTTGAAGCTGGACTCCTCCCAATGTGCTCGGATATCTGTGATTGGAACAGTGAGGTTATTCTTCAATTTTATGCAACTCTTCACATATCAGGAGATCCCACAGACATCAACACATGGGTGCTTGACTGGATGACGCAAACAACACAATTCAAGGCTCCTGCCATTGAGCTACTTCGTGAACTACCAGTATCATTTCCCTCAGAGCAGGTCGTGAAGCTTTATGATGAACGTGAGCTGCCTAACAAGATGATGGAAATCCTCATGAATCCTTTGGCTAAGGGGCAACCACCAAGAACAACCTTCCTGATCCATGAGCTCAAATATGAACCCAGGACGGTTTACAGAATCCTCTGCAGCGTTCTTGCGCCGATCAAGGGCCATGATGATGAAGAAGATGTCATAGACATCATGAAGAATATCCTCTTCAACATCATCCATGGTATTCCAATCAACATCCATGATTTCTTCTTGAGGACTTTGGCCGACAATGCAATGTGTCCTTTTGACCACAAGATATATGCTCCATGGATCATGAGATTCATCAGAACAAGGTCAGGCATCAATTATCACGTTGATTTCAACAACCATGTTGGTTATATGCCACTTATAAAGGTCAACAAGAAGACTTTCGAGCCTGTTGAAGGAAAAGGCAAGTCTGTCATTGATGAAGGTCGTAGGCCCCTTGATGGCCAGTTCAGAGAGCCCGAAGCTAATTCTTCATGGGATGACACTAAGACCCATCCTCCAAGTCCTGTTGCTCATCGGGTGATGAATACCAGAGAGCTTCTTCTCAGTCTTCACCAGAAGGTGGATTGGAATCACAAGTGGGTCAAACGCCAGTTTGGTGCCATTGTGAAAACCCTCAATGAAACGCATAATGCTGTGAAGCTTAACCATCATTATCTTCATGAGGTTTTTGATCGCACCTGGGCTACACTGGCTCATTTGAAGACTCCAGCAGAACTTGAAGAATTTTAGTTTGTGCGAGACTTCGACTGGTCGTGGCAACCAAAGAAGAAATTCAGGCCAATTCCAGTTCCAGACCTTGAGGACAGTTCTTTTTCTTCATTCCGCACTGCCGAATCTGATGAAGAACAACAAGACACTGCCACCGGTCCAAGGAGGAAGACTGCTCCCAAGAATCCTCATGCATCTTCATCAACTGCCAAGGAGCGAAAGTCTTCATGGGCGTTAGTCCTCAGTTTGTCCCTTTTTTCACTTGATGACAAAGGGGGAGAAACTTGAGAGTTAGTCTTCACGCGGGATATTTTGGGGGCTTATGAACTATATTTAAGTTACAAACTCTTGGCTCTTCTGAAGTGTTTATGTAATGTGTTGTAACTTAAGCCCGATGGTACTCTGGCGCTTTTGAACATTTTTCTTCGCATGCTTATTCCTCAAAATTTTAATGCACACATGCTGGAATTTGTCAGATACCATTTGTCATCATGCATCCTCAATTTCTTCATACTATATGTCGTATGAATGCATGATTTACAAGACTCAGGGGGAGATCTCCATGATATAAATCATCAATGTGCATTTGCTGTGAAAAGCAAAATCCTCAAGATATGCACATCTTCAGGGGGAGTCTCTCTGAATCTTGATTTCAAATTCCTCAAAGGAGTGTTTACACTTCTTATTTTTATCCCTCTTGAAGACTTAACCTAATTGTCATCAACCACCAAAAAGGGGGAGATTGAAAGTGCATCTAGTGCCCCTTAGTGATTTTGGTGGTTTGAAGACTTATAGGTTAAGTATCTAATGTGTTCTTGAGTGTACACAGGTCAATAAGTCGCTAAGGAGTTTGAAATTTCGATGAATATCGACCCCTAAAAATGTATATCTTCGGTTGAAGAAATTGGTCTGAAGCTGGTGATTTGAACCGCGAAGAATTTGCGATGAAATTGATATTCCTCATGAAGATATTGAAATTGAGGAATTCGGTATGTCCTGAAGAAAATCATTCTGAAGACTTTGAAGCATGAAAATTTATTCTTTCTGTTTTGTTTTCTTCACACTTGAGTAATAGGAACACCGTACTGTTAAAGGGGGTCGAGCTAACACATTGGAATGAATTTCCCCATGATGCTCAACCCAAGCCTAATCCTACCAAAAGCTTCAAGTGAGGAATATGAGTGACATGAGGACTCTCATAGTTGAGGGTCCCGACCGTTATCGATAGCCACGCCACATCATTGGTCTTATCCACACCAACGGTCATATTATTTAAGGGCATTAATGTCAAATCATGTCGGGATGCTCCCGGCTATGAATAGCCACCCCCACAACCATTAGGTGGTTGGCTACTCCGTTAGAAACTGATACTTGTCATAAGTGCAACCCAAATTCCTTAGAGTCTTCGAGAGTAATTCATCAGTGAGGAAATACCCCAAACACCAAACCACAAACCGAGAACCGAGCGTCACTGAAGAAGTTGTTCCTGTGTGGGACTGAAGCCTTTTACCTTTGAGGACTGTGCATCCTCCAAACGGTTAGGCGTCATGGTCTAGAGCAATCCAGCAGTCAATTGTGGATCGCCGGTGACCAAGTTTGTGAGGGTTTGGAAGTCTGCCCTGAAGACTTACCACGAGTGTTGGGCGAGGACTGTGTGTTCTTAGCCCAAGGAGAATACGGTAGGAACTGTGTGTCCCGGGACTGTGTGTCTTTTGGTTCCAATACCAAGCCGCTCCAAACCAGATGTACAACTGTCACAGCAGTTGGAACTGGGTCATCAACTATTGTCTTCACTGTGAAACGGGTTCTATTTCCTCAACTCTTTATATTCCTCAGATTATGTGTTGATGATTTTCACTGTCACTGTTTGAAGAATTTGTTGAAGACTTTCTCTGAAATTCCTCAACCCCAAATTTTTCACGCAAGTTAATCCTCATCTGTTTTCTGCATTCCTGCTTACTGTGCAAACTGTTTTCATATTCTTCATCCTGAAAAACTGTTGTAGTGAAACTTTGCACTCCTGATCCTTTGCTGTTTCCGCTGTAAGTTAGTCATCAGTGAGGAATTTCCTCAAAAGGAATTTCCTCAGTGATGAAATTCTAAAAATCTCCTATTCACCCCCTCTAGTCGATATAACGCACTTTCACCATCCTTCCACCAGACATGATATTTCCAAGGTCAAACTTTCTCAATATGAAAAACTTGAGTTTGATGAACTCTGCTCCGACTTCCCAAGTCGCCTGGAAACAAGTTATGAAATGGAGAAGAACCTGCTCCATATGATGAAGAATAAACATGAGGTACGCCTTAATGCATACCCTCCTCATTAGCCCCCAAGGGCCAGGTCATCTTTTGAAAGGTGAGTCGGGTCTTGCTGTAGAAAAATCCTTCGACCTGTAACCCCCAAGGGCCGGGTCATCTTTTGAAAGATGAGCCGGGTCTTGATGTAGAAAAAACCTTCGACCTGTAACCCCCAAGGGCCGTGTCATCTTTTGAAAGATGAGCCGGGTCTTGATGTAGAAAAAACCTTCGACCTGTAACCCCCAAGGGCCGGGTCATCTTTTGAAAGATGAACTGGGTCTTGATGTAGAAAAAACCTTCCACCTGTAACCCCCAAGGGTCGGGTCATCTTTTGAAAGATGAGTCGGGTCTTGATGTAGAAAAAACCTTCGACCTGTAACCCCCAAGGGCCGGTTCATCTTATTGAAAGATGAGCCGGGTCTTGCTTGTGGTATAATTTTGTATGTTTAAAAAAATTATACATTAGCCCCCAAGTGTCAGGGATGTTGCTTGCAACAATTCTGAGACTTCTCCCTCGAAAATATGTTGACAGGAATCTCTGGCCCAAGACGAGTCGACGTTGGGCGACTTAAAGAAAAGTTTAGCCGACCAGCAAGACATGCGGGCTCAAGCTGAAGAAAAAATACCAGGCGATCTTAGCTGATATGGAAAAGCTGAAAGCCGCCAACAAGAAATCTCAAGCTGATCAAGCCACCGCGCTAAAGCGAGCTGAAATGGCTGAAACAAAACTGGGAGCCGTGCAACAAGAGCTGGCCGGTTTAAAAAAACATATTTCCAGCATGACGCATGCCATCTTTGGTAAGAAGGAATCCCGCGTTTTGTATCTCTCAAAGAAAAGATTAGTGTGAAAAAACAAAGTACTAACCATCATTGTCTTGCTCACGCAGTCCCGAGAGCCGCCAACCTTCAGGACGACTGCATCTTGAAGTTAAAGGCGATTTACACACTGACTGAGCAATTGTATACTGGGAGCACGCTGACCATGCATGAACGCAGTTATGGGCACCAAGGAACCAATCACATCAATCAAAAAGATGCTTGGCTGCCTATCCACCCTTCCGCCTCAGATAGGGGGCGCTGACTACCTTGAGTCGGTGTTTGGTGTATGCTCCGGAACTGAAGCCCGAAGAGGTAGCAGCAGGCTTTCCACAACTCAAGGATGACGGGTCAGAATTTACTCAAGATGATTATCAGTGCGTCGTCAAGGAATCACGTTCGGTGGCCACTCAGCTAGCAGCAAGCTTGGATTTATCAAAGTACCAAGCCGCTTATGATGACAAGAACAAGAAAGTAAACCGGCCAGCATTTGTGACAACCAGCTTAACTCCTTGTTGGCCCAAGAACCATTTTGATTTGGAGTCGGATCTCTCGGCATTTTTGAATGATGAAGACGAATTTGCCGCTCTATCCAAGTGTAATTGGGTACTGGGCGATTTACAACTTGAAGTCAGCCAAAGCTCGAGGCAAGTTGACCCGGAGGCACCAGCAGAATAGACCTTACTGATTTGGCCATCTGAGCCATGTAATAGGTCATTGTAGAAAACAATCTTTTGCTCAGGTCTGTTGTGGAACTCTTCTGTGACCATTGAAAAACCTTATGCCACCCTTGGGGTGCCATGATGCTTGACCCGCCATGTCAGTAAAGATTCGATCACCAACCTGTTTGGCTAGCAAAAGCATATGTCAAACCATCTCAATGAGTAATGGATGGTGATAAATAATAACCGATTCAAGGTGTCTTGGCGAATTGTATGAAGAAACCCGGCTCAACGAGACCCGGCGAGTCTTATAAATCTGTGAAACCTTGTGGCATTGCCATGAAGGTGATAGTAAGAGTTTTGTCGGCTCGTTCAAGTCGCGACAGGATAGGACGAGTTAGAAAAACTCAAGTGCTACCCAAAGGAGACCTTTTGTATAAAAAAGCTCAAGTATTTAGACCGGCTGATCAGGCGCGAGTCAAGCTTCGGTGAAGCAGGTTCAATGAACCAATGGTTTCTCTACTTTCCATGTGGGGCGCTAGCCGGTCCCATGCATGTTTTAACCAAGGTGAGTTCAGGGTCCAAATAGCGGATTGACTCGCCAAGAGTTCATGGGTCCATATGGCGATTTGGCTAACACACAGTTCAGTATAACCATTTGTAGTGCAGTAATTTTTCGCTAGCAAATGGGTAGTTAGGCTGATCTCAGTGAGAGGAAGCCCCCAAGTGACCTATGATTAGGGGAAAGACCGGTCATAGTATTGTAGAAGTGTATACGCTCTTACCACAAAACGACTTGGGAGCTGATAGCCCCCACGTAAGCCAGGCTAATCCTCAGAATCATATAAGGGGCCCATGTTTGAATCGTGCGCTTGTAGCGACTTGATCCTCTTGGGATTATCGATACCCAGTGTTGTAATAAGTGCAACATGCGGACTTATGCTCTCTGGTATTGATAGCGTCCATTCTTGGGCGACTTGTCGAAGAACAATAAAAATCCATGCTTTCAAGAAGATGAAGTAGCAGGAAAACCCAAAATTCGTGGGTATCGACTTTATTGCTTTATATAAACGAAGGACTTACAATTTTCAAAGATGGGAGGGAATGGAAAAAGGGGAGACAATAGCTCAAGTGTAGTAAGGTCGCAGATGGGCTATGTTCCAGGGGCGAGTTGACTCAGCCTCCGTGGTTGGCCGATCATGCCGAAGATCCACCAAATAGCATGACCCGTTGCGAAGATTTTTGCTGACGATAAATGGTCCTTTCCTTGACGGTGACAACTTATGCATGCCAGTGCGATCTTGGATCAACCGGAGCACTAAGTCGCCCTCCTGAAAAGCTCGGATCTTGACCCGGCGACTATGATAACGCCACAAGTCTTGCTGATAGATAGCCGATCAGGAGGCAGCCAAATCGTGTGTTTCCTTCAAAGCATCCAAAGAATCCTGACGTGCCAACTCATTATCCTGCTCCAGATAAGCAGTGACTCGGGGCGAATCATGCCTAATGTCGCTGGGAAGAACGTCTTCTGCTCCGTACACCAAGAAGAAAGGAGTAAAACCCGTAGATCGATTCGGGGTGGTTCGAATGCTCCATAATACCGAAGGCAACTCCTCAACCCAACACCCTGGGGTGCGTTCCAGGGGAACCATAAGTCGGGGTTTGATTCCCCGCAGCACTTCCTGATTCGCCTGTTCTGCCTACCCATTAGATTGCGGATGAGCAACCGCGGACACATCAAGTCGGATATGCTCCCGGTTGCAAAACTCCTGCATCGCCCCTTGTGATAAATTGGTACCGTTATCAGTGATAATGCTGTGTGGGTATCCAAACCGGAATATCAACTTTTTCAAGAACTTGGTGAATTTATCAACCGTCACCAGTAGATGAGTTTTTTATTGGATGACATCTTAAAGGGACCAACCATATCTAACCTCCAGACCGCAAAAGGCCAAGTGATGGGGATCATCCTCAGTTCTTGAGCCAGCACATGAACCTGTCGTCCAAAACGTTGATAATCATCACATCGACGAACTATCTCTTTTGCATCGGCATGAGCCGTCAACCAAAAGAACCCATGTCGGAACGCCTTGGAAACCTCGGAATGTGACCCGGCATGATGCCCGCAATCTCCTGCATGGATTTTGTTGAGAATTATGCACCTTCATCAGAAGAAACGCATCTTTGAAATACCCCAGAAGTACTTCGCTTATATAACTCGCCGTTGATGACGACCATGGATTTGCTCCGATGAACGATTTGACGGGCCAACACCACATCGGAAGGTAAATCGCCTTGTGTGAGGTACGCCAAGTAAGGAAGAACCCAATCCGGCGTAACACGTAGAGCTGCCACAAACTGAGACTCATGATCTGGTATCGCCAACTCCTCTTCCGAAGGAAACCTCACAGAAGGATTATGTAGAATATCCAGAAAAACATTAGGAGGAACCGTCTTACGTTGCGAGCCGAGACGCGAGAGGGCATCAGCTGCTTCATTGAGTCGCCGGTTGATATGATCGACTTGATAACCATGGAAATGACCCGCCACATCATACACAGCCCTTCTGTAAGCTGCCATCAGGGGGTCCCGGGAATCCCATGTACCTGAAAATTGTTGTGCCACCAGATCAGAATCGACCAAGCACCTAACGCGTGTGAGGTTCATCTCCTTGGCGAGTCGCAAACCATGAAGCAGGGCTTCATACTCCATAGCGTTATTGGTACACGTGAACATGAGTCACAGAACATAACAGAACTTGTCTCCCTGGGGTGAAATCAACACCACGCCAGCCCCCGAGCCTTCCAATTGCCTAGACCCATCAAAATAAATGGTCCAGTACGTGAGATCAGGCCTGTCTTCGGGAATCTGCAACTCGGTCCAATCATTGATGAAGTCGACCAATGCCTGGGACTTGATAGCCGTGCGAGGTGTATACCGCACGAGGTGTGACCCGAGCTCAATTGCCCATTTGGCGATTCGTCCCGTTGCTTCTCGGTTCTGGATGATGTCCCCAAGAGGGGCAGAGCTAACCACCGTGATAGGATGTTCTTGGAAATAATGTTTTAGCTTCCGACTCGCCATAAACACCCCATAAACCAACTTCTGCCAATGTGGATAATGTTGTTTGGAGAGGGTTAGCACCTTGGTGATAAAATGTAACATCCCAAAATTATAAATTTTGGAATGTTAATATAATTATTAGATTGATTGTTTGTTTGTTTGCTTGAGTGATTGAAACTTGTGTGAAATTTGAAACTTTTCAAAAACTTTTGAATTTGAGGGAATAAAATGACTTTCCCCTTATCCGGTGAATTCCAATTCAATCATTTAAAAGCAAAGAGAGAAGATGACATGACTTCTTCAACTATAAACAATTTGAACGGAGTTTGCATTTGAATCCTTTCAAAATATTTGCCCTTGCTTCTATATTATTCTTCCCCGAGAAAATGCCCCGACAAAATTCTTGCACGCAGGAAAGAGCGGAGGAACATGACCCTCAAACACACGGGCATTTTGAAAGTTATTTGAACCCTAAAACTTAGAGGGTCATTTGAAAATTATTTGAAAAAGAAAATAAATCTTTTAGGCAAATTTGTGAAAATAATTTTTTCTGAAGTTTTTATTTTTGCCGTGGAAAAATGCCCATCATTTAGATTTTATTTTTCTGATAATTTTAGTATATAGAAACTCTATATTCCGAATTGATTTGATTTCCCTTTTATCGTTTTAGTTTCCTAGTTTTGAAAAAGGAAAGAAATCGTGTTTAAATGGAAATATATGGTGGCCCATTAAGACCTTTCCAAAAACAGACCCAACAGGATCTTCTTCTTCCTCTATCTCCTTCCTCACGTACACAGGACCTTCCTTAGCCATGCACACGGAAATCCTCCCTTCCCGATCTCCCTCTCCCTTCCATCCCAGCTCCTCCCGAGCCCCCTATAAGAACTCACCCGGCATCCTCGTTCCATTTTCCCAAAGAGACGCCACCCTCATCGCGTCTAGCCGCCGGCCACCTCGCCGGAGTAACCCTGCCCCGGTCGAGTCCAGGAGCTCCCTGCCGACCTCCCCATGGCCCCTACCCTCGCTGCACCACACCCCTGCGCGCCCCACCCCTCCTCCACCGATTCCCCACCCCGCCGGTGACCTCCCCACCTTGCCGGATCAGCCACCTCGCCGGAGTTCTTCCTCTCTCTCACCCATGGTGAGATTCACGAAATCCCGTATTGCAGTTTTTTCAGAAAATTGCAATCTTAGAAAATTCATATCTATTAGCCTATAACTCCGAATTAGGTGATTCTTTTTGCGTTGGATCAAAAATTCTATGCAGTTTCCGTATATATATAATTTGTCTACGTTTGGATTTATAAAAATTGAGTTAGATCAGATTTGAATTAAAGCTTGTTTTGCTTATTCCGGGAGTTTAAAAATAGCTTTTAATTTGATTCTTTTTGCTGCTGCTTCATAATGATCATATCTTTCAGTATTTTAAGTTTCAATTTTTTTTAAATATTTTGACTTAGGGTTTTAAGCAAAACAGATTCTGTTTTAGCCTTTTTTGTTTTCTTGCTATTTCTTTTGTATTAATTGTTCTTAATTTGTTTTTTTGAAATTGTGACAAGTTATATTTTGTTTTTTGATATTTACCAGTAACTTTTCAACAACAACAAAATTTTATTTTATTTATTCTTATTTGTTTGCATGAAATCAATTCTAGTTCCTTAGTAACTTGCAATTGGTTTCTCCACTGTTTCAAATCCCATTTGGAAATACTTTGAAAAAGTTTTGTGAAAAAATATACTTTATTCTATCTTAGTTAAAATTTATATCCTAGTTCCTTGTTATTATTTTTCTGTTGGACAAAAACTATTTAGTGTTTGATGTAGTAGAAGACTCCTAGCTTTAGTGAAGTTTCTTTCGGATTCTTATTCGCTCTCTTGTTTTGATTGCTAGAATGATTGTAGTATGAGTGCTTATGTGAATGATATGTTTGTTATATAGATTTCATCGAAGAGTGACGAGTAGTCTATCAAGTTATTTCTCGAGAAATTCTTCTTCGTCAACATCGCCAGGCAAGTCACTTTGATCATACTATCACCTATGTTTTATGCATCGTAGTTCTACCATCCTATGCCCAATTGCATGCTGAGTAGGTACTTGGAAATTTTAGTATAGATTGTAGTATCATGTGGTAGGCACACAACAACCCCGATACTTGGCCCCGGGACGACAAATTTCATATTGCTATGCTTGAGTAGACGGGATTTCGGTTGAGTGCATAACACGAGTGATGCGAGGTTGATTAAATAATAAAGACCGGTTAATACAAGACTTTTCAAGACCTTGGACGCAATGCAACTCTGGGTGAAGGACGGTTGATCGGCTCCCTGGAGAAACCAGTGGATGACCCGGTATGCTGGGGACGGCCATGACATCCTGCGGAAAGCTTCACCCAGGCTCAAAGAGACGGACGGATATTTTCAAGACCCAAGGCTTACCTGCACAGCCACAAGTCATTATGGGCTCTGGCTTGGTTGGACAACGCGGCGACTCTGGATAGGCGGTGCTAGCAGATGTAGAAGAACGGTAGGATTGGATGGGCACCGACAGGGATTCAGAGGGACCCGTTGAAAGACCATGTTTTGATCATCCGGTCTTCAAACACCCTGAAGTGCGAGGACATACACGGAGGCGATCAAATCTTGTGGGGAACGTGTGCAAAACTCTACAGAGTACTCAAACCTAATCGATTAGCCGTGTCCACGGTCATGGACAACTTGAGCCAAAGGAACTGAAGTTATCTGAAATTCTCAACACCATTATAAATACTTGATGAGGGTAATATTGATAACTTGGGTACGAGAATTGGTTGGTGGAACCATCTCGTTAACAACCAACAATGTAGTAACATTTTGCTTTTAGCCCTCTCTTGATGTAGGAGAAAACTTGCTTTTCGCTAAAAACTTATAACCCCACCTGCCATATATGCATATAGTATAGATGATTACTTTTCACCCCTGTCTTATGTGACTTGCCGGCATATTCAGTATGCTGACCTACACGGCTGCAACGTCTTGTGTTGCAGATATTTTTCTTCAACGAGTAAGAGTATGATTCAGGGTTACGGTCTACACTCAACTTGCCGTTGGTGTTTATTGGGACTCCACTCCCTTGACTGCTTCCGCTGAAATACTTAAGGTATATATCAGTTTTACGCTATTTACATGTGATTGCACTTTGATATATACATTGATTTACTGTGTGTGCCAGCATACTGATCCAGGGATGGCACAGTAACACAGAGGCTTGACTCGTCTTGAGTCAGGTCGCTACAGAAATGGTATCAGAGCACATGTTGGCTGTAGGGCGTGACCCTTGAAACTGGAAATTTCTTAGGAAAGGATCTCTCTAAAATTTTATTTTCAAGAACATCCTTTACTTCTCATCCCTTCTGATTTCATCAAATGTTCCCTCTCACCTCCAATAGTTAGACAATACCCTTACCCCTTTGACCACATGAAGGATCAACTGAGTCCCACTTCAAAGTAAAGAGGATTTCATCATGCATTTAAAGAATTGAAGCTGCACCCGAAGAATTCGAAGACCCTGAAGCGTTCGAATATTTGTATGACCATTAGAAGTCCAAACCCCTGTTATATACCCACGTTGGATACGATGATTTGTGAGCCGTCATTGGTGTGTGTTTCCCGACGGCCACAAATAAAAACCTATTCTAAAAAATATTGTTTGTTTGTGTGTACCTCCCTCCCTCTCTTACCCGTCTCATCCCCAAAACCTCAACCCTACCAGATGGAGTATGAAGCTGGA